>NC_133657.1:77739069-78105849 GCF_009905375.1 Apium graveolens
TTTTTCTATTCGTTTCAAGTTCTTCGTTATAAGTACGGAATCTAAATAGACATAAAATAAATCGAGGAATATATTATTTTATTAATATAAACCTTGAGGTTACTACAATATAATCAATGAATTGATTAGCTACAATAAATTCAACAGCACAGCTTTGTGCTTACAAGCTTGATAAATGAAGTCTTTAATGGAGCTCCTGTAAAACACTTTCTATTAGCTGAGGAAGATTACCAAAATGAAAATTACATTCATTTGCTGTTTTGTAGTCTTCAACTTGATTAGGACATGTGGCATCATTGAATCCACACATTTCCTTTGAATTTGCTGTAATTGATCTTTAATAAACACTTCAAGTGCTAACTGGAGACCAGTGGGAAAGTTGTGATGTTCCTAACTTACGACCACTAGGTAAAAATCCTGACTTAGAATATTTCTGAGTTGTGTAACCTGTGACCACAAGTAACGTGTATTACCTTAGAATATTTTTGCTCACATTCTAAGTTGCAACCCCTAACCTGCGACCATAGTATAATGATCCTTGCCTTAGAACATTTCTTTACATGACAACATGCGACCATTAAGCTGCGACCAAAGAGTATTGTGGTTTTGCCTTAGAACATTTTCCTCACTTTACAACCTGTGACCACTAAGCTGCGACCACAGGGAATTGAAGTTTTTCCTTAAAACATTTCCTTCACATTACAACATGCGACCACTAGGAAGAGATCTGACTTAGATTATTTTCATCTCTCAACCTACGACCATAAGATAATGTGGTTTCCTTAGGTTATTTTCCCTCTGTCTCCAATAGCTGTATCAATGAACCATTTCTTCTGAGTTACAGAATTAATTTTTTTCTGGAATATTAATGTTTGGTGCACTAGTCTGGTTCACAAACAAATAACATGAACTGATTTAATTCAATTCCTTTTGTACTACTGAGCTGATACATCTTGGATGGTTATTTCTAGCTTCAAACACTGAACCCCTGATCTTTAATACTTCAAATCAAACCATGTAACTGATACTATAATTCATTTGATGTCTTATTCTTTATGGATGCTTGAACATGTTAATGAACTTCTCCCCATGACTTGATTGTGGACTTAGAGAGTCATTTGCATCTTTTGATTCTTTGTATATTTCTTGTCTTCACCTTTAGGGTTTCTGTGCTTCATAATTTAATATTTTTTATCTGTTTCTCTATTTCATGTTGAGTTATAATTCCCCGATTACATATTATATTACATTATGCTTTACAATCTCCCCCTATTTGATTGTTAAAGTTTGACAAGCAAATCCTTAAGGATAATCCAACTGACATTAAGAAAAATTACAACCTCAAAACAGATAAAGATATTAAATACATTATGGATTACATATTCAATTCCAGGTTTCTTAAATTACAAGTTACAAAGAAGTGTTCCTCTAGCCTAATTAGATAATCTATGTCTTCTTTGTTTTTGTCTTTTTGAGCTTCTTGCCTTGACTCCCTTCTCCTTTTTGAGTGGGTTTAGTCTGAACAGACTTTCTCTGGAGAACTTTCCTTTTAGGATCTATTGATTTTGTTGAATCTGGGAGAGATGATCCTTTGTTTCCATTCAAAAGGTCATCCAGTCTAGCTTGGACCAAATCACGAGCTTCTATTTCAAGTGCATTAATGGGAGGTGGATTATTCAGTTCATTAAACATCATCTAAAGATATTTGATTTTGGAGCACATAGGAACAAGTTCAAACAACATTGTCGATCTTTTTGCCATTACGAAGACTGTTATCCTTTTAGAATGTCCTCATACTCTTTTGGTGTCTTTGATCGATTCTTCTTCTACTACCTCATCAAGTATCTTTATGATTGGAATAAAAACAATTTTGTGCTTCTTACATGTAGATAGTTTGACATCCATCAAGGCTTGATGTATTGATTCTGATCCACTTGTTCTGAAATCATTGATCTTAATCTTCGCTTTATTATTCTCAAAGACTAGATCTCCTTCATTATTAGTGTTGATGATAGGTTCACTATCTTTCAGAAGATTAATTTATGGCTCTCCATTTATGAACACCATCTCATGATAAGCTCTGTTAAGTTCCTTCATGTCTTTCTCTAAATCCCTGATCATTTTATCATTGATCCTGTAAGCATAAAGAACTTCAGTAGCTCTAAAGTCTGCTTCTGATCTTTTGACTCCTGGGGCCTCCAGTTTTGCTTTTTTGCTCCTGAGTTGACTTTCCAGAAAAGTGAGTTGTAGATAACGAATATATCTTATATGTTGATCATACATGGTGATGTTCTGCATTCTGCCATCTGCAAATACTTTGATCAAGAATGGATAAGAGAATGCTTGAGGAGACACATCCATCATCATCTTCCGAAGCTTGTCTCTGAAGTATTCAGTCTCATTCGTTTTCAACCAAGGGATTTTTGATGCTAAAACAAACAGTTCCACAATATTTAGCTTCTTCAATACACTAGTAGAGATCTTCATTTGAAGTCCATCTCTGTGGTTAACAGTGATTTTCCATCCATTCTGTATAATATTCAGAATGGTACCGGTGATTATCCTATTGAATTGATCATAAAACTCATGAATATTGGGATAATCCACTATGTACTTCTCCACAGTGTTTAGAAGATTCTTGTTGCCAGGGTCTAACTTATGATAGTTTTCAGGTTTGTCCATTTTCCTTTTTATCTCATCTCATTCCCTTCCTTTCCTATTAGCCTGAAGATATGATTCTCTTGCTTCCCTTGCTTCCCATCTTTCCTTTGACTCACTTGTAATTCAAGAAAGTAGTTCAACTCTCCCATCATGCTCATTTCATACTTACTCTGCATTAGCTTAGAAAATCTCTTGCAAAGATCATCATTAGTAGAGCCAAATATAATATCGTCAACATATACTTGAACTAATATCATATCAGATTCATGCATTTTATGAAACATAGTTTTATCTATAACACCACTAGTAAAACCATTTTCAAATAAAAACTCAGAGAGAGTATCATACCATATCCTTGGAGCTTACTTAAGACCATAGAGAACTTTGAATAAAAATTATACAAAGTCAGCCAAATTTGGATCTTCAAACCTGGAGGTTGTTCCACATACACTTCTTCTTCTAGCTCCCCATTCAGGATTGCACTCTTCACATCCATTTGATAAACATTGAAATCTGAATGTGCTGCAAATGCTAGATTCATCCTGATTGCCTCAAGTCTAGCTACCAGTCTGGCCTTGTTTCTCGTTACAAAGCCATCTTCATCTAACTTGTTTCTGAATACCCTTAGTGCCTATAACTGACTTATCTTTTGGACGGGGTACCAGCTTCCATACTTTCTTCCTTTCAAACTGATTGAGTTCCTCTTGCATATAAATAACACAATATGGATCTTCAAGTTCCTCATCCACTTTTTAGGTTCCATTTCTTAGAGGAATCCTGAAAAGTGACATTCATTCTGTGTGGCATGTCTAGTTCTCACTCCTATGTTAGGATCACCAATGATCAGTTCAAAGGGATGGTCTCTGTTCCAAACTCTTTGTCAAGGCATATAAGATCTAGATGTTTCCCCTTGTTCAACATGATGTTGAGTGTGAACTGTAGATCCTCTTTCTGCCCCCCTTAAGTTGCTTCCACCATGACTTAATGATTCTGATCTTTGAGTAGTAGTTGTTAAAGGGGTTCCTGTGTGATTGTCATAATCATTGTTTCCACCATTACCACCATTTGATCCAGGATCAACATTTCCATGTTCTATAGGTATAGCACTAGCAAACTCGGGTTCTTCTACATCCAAAGGATCATCTGAAAGATTTTCAAATTCGAGAGATTCATAATCCTTTTCTCTTTGTAGGCTTGCCAACTTGGTGTCGTCGAACGTTACATTAAGGCTTTCAATCACCTTCTGATCAGTAATCATATAAACCCTGTAAGCTTTAGATTACAGAGAATAGCCAAGAAATATTTTTTCTTCCGCTTTATCATCAAACTTTCCCAGATGCTCATTTCCTTCTTTCAGCACAAAATATTTAGCTCCAAACACATGAAAGTATATTAGTGTTGGTTTCTTGTCAGCCATAATCTCATAAGGAGTCTTTTCATGATATTTATTAATCAGGGTATGATTTTGTATGTAACACGCTGTGTTGACAGCTTTAGCCCAAAAGTAGGTAGAAAGCCTTGATTCACCTAGCATAGTCCTTACTGCTTCAACCAAGGTTCGATTCTTCCTTTCTACTACTCTATTTTTTTGAGGAGTTCTTGGGGCAGAGTACTATCTCAAAATACCTTTCTCTGTACATAATTCATTTGGAACTGCATTCTTGAACTCTGTCCCATTGTCTGATCTGATCTTTCTGACATGTAATTTTGCTTCCAACTCAATCTTCTTTATATGATTAACTATCATCTGTGGTGCTTCATCCTTTAATTGCAAGAATAACACTCATGTGTATTTGGAGTAATCATCGACTATCACTAAAGCATATCTTTTCCTTGATAGTGACAACACATTCACTAGACCAAATAAATCCATGTGAATTAACTAAAGAGGTTCAGTTATAATTGTCATTTCCTTGATTCTATGTGATGCTTTCTTTGACTTCCCTTTTTCACATGTTTCACAGAGTCCTTCTTGACAGAATTCCATCTGTGGTAGTCCTCACACCAATTTCCTCTTAACCAGAGATTTCATTGTCGTGAAGTTCAAGTTCGAGAGCTTCTTATGCCATAGCCAACTTTGTTCTGATAAAGCTTTGCTGTAAAAACATCTCATTACTCTATCACAGGTAGACTTCAAGTCAGCTACAAACATATTACCTTTTCTTACTCCCGGTAGAGCAAGCTTCTCATCTTTCCTGTGAGTGATCAAACATCTTTCAGGTCTAAAGTCAACATTGTATCCTTTGTCACAAAACTGAATGACACTCAGAAGATTATGCTTCAATCCTTCCACAAGAGAGATGTTTTCAATGATGAAATTAACAATTTACAAATTGCCATATCCCTTAGTAAATCCTTTGATGTCATCTCCAAAGGTAACTATAGGGCCAGCTTTCTCAACCACACCTGTGAGCAGGGACTTTTCTCATGTCATGTGCCTAGAACAACCACTTTCCAAAATCCACATGATCTTTTCCTTTCAAACCTTACCCTGCAAACACAAATTAGTTAAGAAGACTTTGGTACCCAAGTTTTCTTGGGTCCTGAAGGTTTAGGGGTAGAAACAGAACAAATGAAACCTTAACAAGCTTAGCTTTCACTATGACTGACTCCTTCTCAATGCTAGTCTCAACAGAGTTATCAGACTTAGAGATAAGAGGTACTACAATCTTGGCCTATGTGTGCTCATACTCATGCTTGTCTTAGTGTTAGTGCAAGTGCTAGCAGATGCATGAAAAGCTTTAAAATACCCAGACATGGTAACAAATGCACATGGCTTACAACCAACTATGCCACAAGACTCATGAAAATTAGGCATGTTAGACATGATAGGTGTTATGCCCGCTTTCGGCCATGGGCCCTAAACAGGTCCCTGTGGGTGCACTAAATAGCTGGACTCTTGTGTGTGGGCTAGAACCATGGATTTATATGACTTGGGCCAGCACATGCGGGCTGGGCTCGTAACATGCGAGCTGGGTTCACATGCGGGCTGGGCTCGTAACATGCGAGCTGGGTTCACATGCGAGCTGGGCTCATGACATGAGAGCTGGGCTCAAACATGCGAGCTGGGCTCAAGTAAGGACATGCGAGCTGGGCTCACACATGTAAGGTGAGCTCACATTTGTCATTTGGGCTCTCATATGCGAGCTGAGCTCGGTTGTGCCCACGCGAGGTGGGCTCAGGTGCCTTCATGCGAGGTGGGCTTAGCTGCCCACATGCGGGCTGAGCTCATGAGCCCACATCTTATAGAAACAGAGGTAACATTATATTTATTATTTGAAGGCGGTGCGGGCCGAGGTGACCAGGCCGGGCCGCATTGAAAGACTTTGTGTGCAACATGGAAAGTGACTCATAGATGACTGAGTTGCTCGTAGATTTCGGGGTCGACACGGGTTGTTCCTACAATCACGGGAAGGATTGCGGAGATGCCGCGAGATTGTAGGAAGCGTGTGGAGCCGATCGAGATTTACGTGACTAATTGGCTGAAGGCCTGACTTTATCGTGGGCTTGGGCTGCACGGGCTGAAGAGTCCTAACCCTAGCCTACGTGACTTGTTCCCCAAGAACTATGTGAGGCTTGATCCCTATAAATAGGGTACGTAGGCACTTGTATGGGACATGAGTCGACACTTGATAGAGAATAACAAACCCTATTCTTTCTTAAGGAGTCCACATACAAGCTCAGCCACCACCAAACAACCTTCCTCCGCCCTCAAACACTGTCCTTGATCTTTGTTCCGCCCATTAACCTCCACAACATTGTTATACGAAATTCTCCCTATAACATTTGGCGCTAGAAGGAGGGGGACGTTCATCTTAGGGAGAAAGATGACCAAAGAAAGCAAGCAAGCGACGACACCAGGGAGCGGAGGCAAGAAGGACCCTACTTTCGAACACACGCCCCCAGAGAATCAGGCGCCACCTCCACCAATTGCAACCGTGGACGTGCAGGCTGTGATGACGTATCTCGAAGGGCTGGCCGATCAGATGAATCAGATCAACGCCCGAATGTCAAAGGTAGAAATAAGCTCGGTCCGGAACGCCAAGCGTAAGGCGCGCCGCCTCAAGGTCTCACAGCGTAGCTGGAAGGGCAAAGGCCCTCAGAAGAAGCCGATCCACGATTTTGATGACGTGGAAACCGAGACCAAACAGAAGAAAGAAACATCACGCGAAAAGGAAGATATACCCCGAGGCCATGATGAGCGGGGCAGCCAGATCTCTACGAGATCGGGGCCGAAGCCAGCTTCATCTGAGGCAAGGTCAACTAGCGTGCTAGACCGAGTGGGTAGAAAACTAAGCGAACATGACCTCAGGCTCAAATTGGAGAATTGTAAGAAGGAGAGAGAAGAGAAAGAGCCCGTGGATAAAAGAGGCTCGAAAAGGGAACGGGCAACGACCCCTCCGGAAAGACGTCAACACACCTCACCCAGGAGGGAGGAGCGACATAGACGCAGATACAATCGTGAAGAGGAGTCGCAGGACCGAGCTGGAGGTGGGGGACGCCGCGAACGACCTCAGGGCTCACATCATTCGAGTAATGTGGGAGGTGACAGAGAAGGGGAAGTTGTTAGAGTAAGGGACCTGAGAAGGATCTTAGATGAGATGGAGCAAGAGAAGAGAGGGCCCCCTGCTTCGGCTGCCCCCTCTCCGTTTACGGCTGCTATCCGATCATCCCCCCTACCTCGGGTGTTTAGGCACAACCCCGACCTTCTATTCAACGGCGAAGCCGACCCGGTGGAGTACCTTATTCAATTTAACACTGAGATGGAAGTCTATCAGGTGCCGGAGATGACCCGTTGCAGACTCTTCGCGGCATCACTCAGAGGTAGCGCCCAACAATGGTTCTCCAAGTTGGGACCGGCTAGCATAAGAACGTGGAGGCAATTGGAGGACTTGTTCGTCAGACAATTTCAGTCGACCCTCCACTATTCGCCTCCTGTGGCCACGTTAGCCAACATCAAGCAAAGGGAGGGGGAGCCCTTGGCAGAATACTTTCGTCGGTTCAACGCCGAGGTCCCCAAGGTGAGAGGAGCCAGTGAGGAGACCATCAAAAATTTCTTGATAGCAGGGCTGAAAGAAGGATCGAAATTTTGGAAGAGCCTCCAAGCGAGTGAGCCGAGGACCTTGGATGAGTTCTATGAGCAAGCCGAACCCTTCAAGAGGGTAGAGAAATCAATGAGAGAGCTGAAAATCAGCGAAAGCTATCGAGACAAGAGGGACCGATCCTCAAGCCCTGACGAAAGGAGGAAGACATATCGGCGTAGTTCGAGCCCGAAAAAGTCTGCCCGTGGCAAAGAGACCACAAAAGATTCGGGAAGGCCTTATACAAGCAAATGGCAGACACACACCCCTCTGGTAGCCTCTATCGACCACATATATGCTACATATGTGGGGAAGGGGGTATTCAGGAAGGCAACTCCTCTCACAGACTACAATAAAAGAGACACTTCAAAGTATTGTGCATACCATGAGGCCACCGGACACGATACAGTTGATTGTAGACAACTAAAGGATGAGATCGAGACTTTGATTAGACAAGGGAAGCTTACGGAGTGGGTTGTCAAGGAGGTTCGAAGACACAGGACGGATTATCATACCGTCCCTCCTCCACCCCCAGAAGACAAAGAAAGGGTCCCTCGGGCTGGTAGTAGTATTCATATTATTCTAGGCGGGTCTCACATTGGTGGAGACAGCCGGAAGGCGATGGACAGATATGCCCGGGAAGCAAAGGACAAGCCGCTCACCAACGTCAATCATCTAAGCCAAAGGCCCCCGGAGCTCTTTGAAAGGGAGGTCGATGATATCGTGTTTAAAGAGAATGATGCAAAATGGGTGCATTACCCTCATACCGATGCCCTAGTCATAAAAATGAAGATTGGGACGGTGATTGTTCACCGAGCAATGGTGGACACCGGGAGCTCGGCTGATGTTTTGACTTATGATGCCTACAAAAAACTGGGATTATTGGATAGAGAATTAACCTCAACAGGTGGGCACCTGTACGGGTTCAGGGGAGACTTGATCGGAGTGAAAGGGACAATTCGGCTCCCGGTGACCATAGGAGAGGAGCCTCATGTGGCCACCCAGATCGCTATGTTTACAGTCGTAGACCAGCCTTGTGCCTACAATGTTATAGTGGGCAGACCCCTTATGAGGGCAATGAGGATGGTGACCTCGATCCATCATATGACGATAAAATTCCCAACCCCCATGGGGGTAGGCATCTTGAAGAGCTGTCAATACGAATCCAGGGTCTGCTACAACCATGCACTCAAAGCGGCCGAGTCAAGAAATGCCTCAAGGGAGATAGCTGAAGCAGGTGAGTGCGACATCCCCATGGAAGAGGCAGAGGGCAGGAAAAGAATACGTCCTGAGGGCCACGAGACTTGTAATTTGATTTCAATTGAGGAGTTGCCCGAGAACTACTTCGAGCACATGGGAATTCATGTGGAACCACGCCCAGGGGCCTTACTAATGGAAGCATCTCAGCCCATCATGTTGATACAAGAGGGGATTGTAGAGGAAGCAAGTGATGAAGAAGAGAGCCCATAACAAATCACTGCAACACTTAGGAGAGGGAAGTGGGCACACAAAGAAACAACAATCACTATGGACCCACCCGACGGAATCACTCGAACTGTAACTGCGACCTCTGAACGCTTGATAAACCCGACCCAAGCTCACCAAACCGAGCTCAAGGATGCGGAAGGTTTGGCAATCACGGAAATGGAAAAAACTAGCGAGGCTCGAGCAGATCTAGACCCGAGAATGCCCTCAATGGTCGAGAGGGCCGGGGCCACAGAGGACACAATCCCGATCTTGGTAGACCCAAATGATCCCTCCAAGGTACTCAGAATAGGCTCTAACCTAAGTCCTGACTTGAGAGAGGATCTAGCCCGCTTCCTAAGGGAGAATTTGGATGTCTTTGCATGGTCACACTCCGATATGATAGGGATTGACCCAAATGTCATGTGCCACCGGCTCAACTTGGACCCGAAAAAGAAGGGGGTTAGGCAAAAGAGACGGCCGATTAGTGGAGAGAGGGCAGAGGCCCTCAGAGAAGAAGTGGATAGATTAATGGAGGCAGGACTTGTGAGAGAAGCCTTCTACCCCGTGTGGCTGGCCAACCCTGTGCTTGTCAAGAAGCCCAATGGCAAGTGGAGGACATGTGTAGACTTCACCGACCTGAACAAAGCTTGCCCGAAGGACAGCTTTCCTCTACCCCGAATCGACCAGCTGGTTGATTCCACGGCTGGGCACGCGCTGCTTAGTTTTATGGATGCTTATTCGGGATATAACCAAATCCTCATGTATGGGCCAGATCAGGAGCACACCTCCTTTATTACTGATCGGGGCCTTTACTGTTACATCGGGATGCCCTTCGGGCTCCTTAATGCGGGGGCAACCTATCAGATGCTGGTGAATAATATGTTCAAACATCAATTGGGGAAGACTATGGAGGCCTATGTAGACGACATGCTGGTGAAATCGAAAGAAGCGAGGGATCATGTCCGCCACCTGGCAGAAATGTTCCAGATCCTAAGGGAGTCAGAATGAAACTCAACCCCCAGAAATGCGTGTTCGGGGTTGAATCGGGGAAGTTTTTGGGATTTATTGTCAACCATAGAGGCATTGAGGCCAACCCAGCCAAGATACAAGCCCTACTCGAGATGAGATCCCCTCGACGGGTGAAGGATGTTCAAAGCTTAAGGGACGAGTGGCTGCCTTAAACCGCTTCGTCTCAAAATCCTCCGATAAATGCCAAGAGTTCTTCAAAGCAATCAAAGGAGTGGGGAGGAACTTTAAGTGGACCGAAGAATGTGAGGAAGCCTTTCAGAACATAAAGAAGCATCTCAGTAGCCCTCCCATGTTGTCCAACCCAAAAGCAGGAGAAACTTTGATCCTATACTTGGCCGTCTCCGACTTTGCAATAAGTGCAGTATTAGTCCGAGAGGAGGATGGTGTCCAGCTCCCGGTATATTATGTGAGTAAAAGGCTAGCCGATGCCGAGACTCGATACACAAGCCTCGAAAAGCTAGCGTATGCTCTGATTCTGGCCTCCCGAAAACTCAGGCCCTATTTTCAGGCACATAAGATAGAAGTGCGAACCTCCTACCCCCTCAGACAAGTGATGCATAGACCAGAATCTTCTGGTCGAATGTTGAAGTGGACGGTTGAGCTCGGCCAATTCGAGGTGGATTATAAGCCAAGGACTGCGATCAAAGGCCAAGCCCTGGCCGATTTTGTGCTAGAATTTCCCCCACATCAAGAAGTGGAGCCGGGAGCCCTTGTTGTTATACCTAGCACAGAAGAAGTTGGACTGGAGAGACAAAATAGTGCCCCATGGTGGAGCCTATATGTGGATGGTGCCTCTAACGGTGATGGAGCAGGAGCTGGAATCGAGCTAATCAGCCCAGAGGCTCACAAAATCAGACATGCGACCCATCTGGCCTTTCATGCAACCAACAATGATGCTGAGTATGAGGCCCTGATCAACGGTCTCAAGCTAGCTTTGGAAATGAAGGTCGAGAATTTGAATGTGTTTAGTGACTCCATGATTGTGGTCTATCAGATAAATGGGGGGTATCAAGCTAAGGGGCCGAGAACAGAGCTTTACCTGAAGTGCGCACAGAGGATAATCGCAAGATTCAACGAGGTGAGGCTGGAACTAATCCCGCGTGGGCAGAATGAAGGCGCGGACAAGCTAGCTAAGCTCGGCTCACGCCGCGAGAGCACTTTGCTAGGGACCGTGCCCCTTGATATACAGAGGCAACCTAGTGTGCCCGAGCACGAGGTGGGCAGCCTCAATAATGAGCTCGGCCCCACGTGGATGACATCTATTCTAGCATACATAAGAGAAGGTTCACTTCCGGACGAAAAGAACGAGGCAAGGAGAATAAAATACAAAGCAACCCGCTATATGATATACGACGAGATTCTATACAGAAGAGGGTTCAGTGTTCCTCTTCTCAAATGCATACATGGGGAGGAATGCAACTACATCCTAAGGGAAGTACACGAGGGTATTTATGGCAATCACTCGGGGGGTAGCTCTCTAGCTCAGAAAATCCTCCGTCAAGGGTACTACTGGCCAACGCTGAAAAAAGACGCCTTTGAATTCTCCCGAGCTTGTGATAAGTGTCAGCGATATGCCAATTATTACAACAACCCCGTGGCCTCTCTCACATCCCTCATGAGCCCCTGGCCCTTCTCCATGTGGGGAATTGATCTGATTGGGGAACTCCCAAAGGCCAGGGGAGGCGTCAAGTATGCGGTAGTTGCGGTAGACTATTTCACTAAGTGGGCAGAGGCCGAGCCCCTAGCCACTATCACAGCGAGAAAGCTCAGGGAGTTTGTATACAGGGCTATTGTATGTCACTATGGCATCCCTTACAAGCTGATATCTGACAATGGGAAACAATTTGATAGCAAGGAGATGCGAGAGTTTTGTGAGCAGCTGGGGATTCAGAAGAGCTTTAGCGCAGTCTGCCACCCCCAGAGTAACGGGCAGACAGAGGCTGTTAATAAAATCATTAAGCATACCTTAAAGGCAAAGCTTGAAGAGAAGAAAGGAGCATGGCCAGAAGAACTCGCCCAGATCCTATGGTCTTACAACACTACACCCCGAACCACAACTGGAGAGACCCCTTTCTCTCTGGTGTATGGGTGTGAAGCTATGGTGCCCGTTGAAGTGGGAGCAGGATCTTTTCGAAGGGACAACTATGACTCAGAGGCAAACGAGGTCAATCATCGGCTCTATTTGGATATGATCGAAGAAACTCGAGAAGAGGCTCAGATCAGGATTGCGGCATATCAGCAGAGGACAGCTAGGCATTACAACAGTAAGGTTCGAGCCCGAACTTTCAAGGTGGGAGATTTAGTTCTGCGCCGGGTCATGCCAAATACCAAGGTGGTGAGTCACGGAGTCTTGGGAGCAAATTGGGAAGGCCCTTACAAGATAAAATCGGTGCTCTGGGAGGGAACCTACCACCTCAATGATATGCAAGACAAGTTGATTCCAAGAGCCTGGAACGCGGAACACCTTCGCAAGTATTATCAGTAATATTATTCTTTTCAGACTTAGTATTATCTTCAAATATTCCTAAGTCTCGGGGGGTAGTGCCATATAGGTGCCTCCTTGAGACCACAAGCATGTATTCCTTTCACTTCCCATTATCTATGAATAAACGATTGATCTCTATTTGTGCACTTGATATTTTAACTTCTGTTAATAGATTAAATACCCAGCAGGGGACCCCATCCTTGGGAACCCATGCGAGGACAGAACAGTTGTTTTATTAACATGTTAAATCAAGCTGGGCCCCGACCTGCTTGATGCCAAGAACATGAAACGAGCCGGGCCACGACCCGCTTAGACAAATACGAACACATAGTAGATAAAAGATATGGATAGAGATATAGGCCCGCGATGCGAACTCATACCCTGGCCCTCAAAACCATAAATGCGACCCAGGGGGCCCAGCCCTCCATCAAATATACTCAAAGTCGCATGATGCGAGGAGAAGACACATGCGAGCTCCTAGTGCGAGCACACCTACAACACCTGCGAGTCGATGCGGGCTTGTTCCACTTGGCATTCTCTTTCAATGGTCGTTTGATTGAACAAATGACACGAGCTGAATAAATTGGGCTCGCGGTGAAGGGGTAACGCTCGCCATAAGCGGCCAGAGTTATGATTACTTTTTGGTCAGTAGAAGTATGGTAAAAAAAAAAAAGAAAAAAAAATAGCTAGCACCGTAAAGACATACACGGGCACAAAAAACTTAGACATTTTATACAAACAAAAGTTAAATAAGTTATGCCCCGAGGCAGAATATTTCAAATACAAGCGCGAGGCGAGAGGGGTGCCCGCTTACCCAGTCAAAAGTCTAGTTCTAATCAAAATTACATCAAGGGTTATCAGCCTCTGCTCCCTCACGATTTTCACCAGTGACCTGGGCCTTCTCGGCCGCGAGCCGAGCCTCCTCAGCAATTTGGGCATCCCTCTCCATCTCCAGCTTCAACTTGTCAGCATGCCTCGCTGTGCTCGCACCCAGAGCCGCCCAATCGAAGTCAGGAACCTTCTTCATAAAGACTTTCATGAAATTCCTGGCCCCCAGGTTCCTAGCATCAGCGAGGGCGGCCTCACGGCCCTTGGTCAGGGCAGAGACTGATCCCTCCAGCTCGAGCACCCTCTCCTCGAGGGCATCCTTCTCCTTCTTACATGCCTCAGCAGCCAGGTCATGAGCCTCCTTCTGCTCCCTTAGGGCCTTGTCGTGAGCAGCGTTCAGGTTAACTATCTTCTGATTATAGTTGTTCACCAGCGTAACTTTCTCTTGCCCGTGCTCAGCGACCTTACTCTGAAGGGACTTGACTTTAGCCTCGAGCTTTGTGTTGATCTGGCTGAGGGCTCGCATCTCTCGAGCCTTAGATAACTGACGATAGTATACTTCGGCCGCGGCTCGAGAGAGTGCATCCTGGTTAACCTCGAAAGCAGAAGAAGACCAATCCTTTAAATCCTGCTCGCTGATATGACCTTGGGCGAGCCGGCCGAATGTGGTCGCAACCATATTGGCAGAAGAAGAAGAGGGAAGAGGAGCATCAGAGGGAGCAGCTTTCTTTGGCTCAGGCTCGCCAGTTTTTCCTTCTTTACCTCTATGCCTCTTTAGTCGAGGAGAGGGCCCTGAATCCTTGAGATGCTCGGAGAGAGTAGTCATGCGGGCCGGAGGATTGGCCTGAGAGCGAGCCCTTGTGCTCGCAGCTGCGGGCTGAAATGGGCCCGAGGCCGCAGCCTGCTCAGCCTCTTCCATGAAGGGGATAGGGGAGATGGCCATTTCTGAAAAAAGAAAACAACAAAGCAATAGATTAGTCACAGCAAGATGCAAAGGAAAGAAGTAATACGAGCAGGTGAAAAATACGGAGAATTAAAGTGCGATGTGAAACGAGATGCATGCAGGAAAAGTGAGCACACGAGCACACGAGCTCGCACATGCGAGCAGCCAGGCCCGGACGTGCGGGCCTGATATTCTTACCCTTTCTGGATCTCTTCCTAGATTTCTTCTGTGGAGTCAGCCTCACTCCTTCCTTCAAAAACCCACATGCGACCAGATTGGAGGTCGTTATGAGTTTTCGGATGTCCCGGTCCGCCTTAGGAAGGTTTAGAAGACTGTCCGCGTTTATCTTTTCCTGTCCTACAAGGACAGTGTGAGGCGGGGTGGCTGGAGATAAAAGAAATTCTTGTTAAAAGGAAAGAGCTATGGTAGAAGAGACGAGAGCGGGCAGGAGAAAACTTACATGGATTATAATAAAAATGAGTCTGGACTCGAGGCACCTCGTGGATATAGAAGTAAGGGCTTTTCCACTTCCCTGAGTTGCTCGGCCCGTTGTGGATGAGGTTCTTCTTGTTGAAGCACGGCCAGACAGAGAAGTAGAAATACCCAAAGTCGTTAGGAGAATGCTTCAAATGGAGGAAGTAACCCAGCTGCCTCGCGGTTAGAGAAGGGTACCCGCATTTGTGGTACATGATGTACAATGCGAGGGCGGCCCGGTATCCGTTTGGATTGATCTGAAGGGGTGCGAGCTGGAAGTACTCGCAAACATCTTTGATGAAGGGATGAAGAGGAGAGGAGATTCCCAGCCTTAATAGGAAGGTAGACAAGACCATGCGAGGCACCCTGCCTCCATTCTCCGAGTGATTGAATCTATAGCATCTCATATGAGGTAGGGGCAAGATAATATGGCCCTCGAGCTGAAACTGCTCAATGTGCTCAGCCAGATGTTTCTGAGTTAGCGAGGTAGGCAGGTCGCGGCAAGCGAGCACCTTAACCTCCTCGTTTGCAGTTGAGCTCTCCTCCCCATCAGGAATGATCTGCCTTTTGAAAACAATCTCACCCTCGAGCTCGGGCTGGGCAGGAGGCACATAAGGCTCAGGAGAGGCCGCAGGGGCATAATTATAGTTACAAATCTTGTACTGACTTGTAACATCTGCCACCTCCTCGCTCTGAGGAGAGTCATAGGACCAATGCGAGCCGTCCTCTTCACCCTCGAGTCCCAAGATGGGATATTCAGCAGCTACAGGCTCTTTTCCTTTCTTCCTGGTGTCATAGTATGCACTCCCCAGGTCGCTGTCAGTTGATTCTGAGTCAAGGTGAATGGGGTCGAGGTGGTTAGCTGCTGCTTGCCTCAGACGGGCTGCCCTCTCTTCGGCCATTTCTCTTAAAATCTCCTCGGCTCGGTCCTTATCCAAGGGAGCAGGCTCGCGGTTTAGCAGCTCTTCTACCCCAAGGGAGGCTGGAATATGAGAGAGGTCCACGGGCCTATTTCTCCAATTATATATATTCTTCTCCCTGGTAAAATCCTCAGGGTTCGGGTCGAGGTGAATATCAAGCGAGCCGGATCCAGCTGCTCGCATCGAGTTCTCAACTCTGGCAATATTCAAAGCCCCTTGAGGGGTGATAGCTGAGCCGGGAGAGATAGGTTGGCTAAGACGACCAGAAAGAGAGGTCAGCTCGCGTTGGAAGTCCTTGGAGCCTCGCTGCTCAGGAGGGTATTGGTTTAATGGAGATGGAGTAGCTGAAGAGCAAGCCGGGCTAGCAGAGGTGCGAGCCGGGCTCGAGGAAGAGCGAGATGATCCATAGGAGCGGGCTGAAGACGCACTCGACATCTGTAAAAGATGGTGAAAATTAGTGTGTGGCCCTAAAAAGAAAACAAAAAAAACAAGTATGGGATCGCACCTAAGTGTCCTCACATCTCACACGGGATCGCACCTAAGTATCTAAACGAGCAAAAGGACTCGCATCGCTCGTTGTGGTTGTGTGTGAACTCGCATCGAACAGGTGGTGTGTGCTCGCATGGTGTGCGTGAATAAAGCATGAATAAAAAATGGGCTCGAATCGAAGAGTACCTGTGGGAGAGGTGTATGAAGATCCTGATGAATCTGGTCCCGGAGAATATCGCCGCCGGTAGACGGTTCTTGTTGAAATGATAATCTTCGCCGTGGTAGATCCTTGAGCAAATTGAGCAGCAATTCAGGAAGTGTTCTTGGAAATGTGAGAAATGAATTGAAATCTCACATATTTATAGGAGATAGGAGAGAGAAAGGAGGAGACGACACGTGTCGTCATCTCATAAGATGACACGAATCCCCACGCCAGCTGTCCAACGATTGTCAAAATGAATGCAAAGATGAAAGGCATGCGAGGCGAGACACGCGAGGCGGCTTGGTGTGGCCTGGTGGGCTCACACTTGCGAGGCCATATAAAGATTAGAAAATACCTAGCCTCAAGATGCGACCAGGAATTTTGGGGGGTAGTTGTTATGCCCGCTTTCGGCCATGGGCCCTAAACAGGTCCCTGTGGGTGCACTAAATAGCTGGACTCTTGTGTGTGGGCTAGAACCATGGATTTATATGACTTGGGCCAGCACATGCGGGCTGGGCTCGTAACATGCGAGCTGGGTTCATATGCGGGCTGGGCTCGTAACATGCGAGCTGGGTTCACATGCGAGCTGGGCTCATGACATGAGAGCTGGGCTCAAACATGCGAGCTGGGCTCAAGTAAGGACATGCGAGCTGGGCTCACACATGTAAGGTGAGCTCACATTTGTCATTTGGGCTCTCATATGCGAGCTGAGCTCGGTTGTGCCCACGCGAGGTGGGCTCAGGTGCCTTCATGCGAGGTAGGCTTAGCTGCCCACACGCGGGCTGAGCTCATGAGCCCACATCTTATAGAAACAGAGGTAACATTATATTTATTATTTGAAGGCGGTGCGGGCCGAGGTGACCAGGCCGGGCCGCATCGAAAGACTTTGTGTGCAACATGGAAAGTGACTCATAGATGACTGAGTTGCTCGTAGATTTCGGGGTCGACACGGGTTGTTCCTACAATCACGGGAAGGATTGCGGAGATGCCGCGAGATTGTAGGAAGCGTGTGGAGCCAATCGAGATTTACGTGACTAATTGGCTGAAGGCCTGACTTTATCATGGGCTTGGGCTGCACGGGCTGAAGAGTCCTAACCCTAGCCTACGTGACTTGTTCCCCAAGAACTACGTGAGGCTTGATCCCTATAAATAGGGTACGTAGGCACTTGTATGGGACATGAGTCGACACTTGATAGAGAATAACAAACCCTATTCTTTCTTAAGGAGTCCACATACAAGCTCAGCCACCACCAAACAACCTTCCTCCGCCCTCAAACACTGTCCTTGATCTTTGTTCCGCCCATTAACCTCCACAACATTGTTATACGAAATTCTCCCTATAACAATAGGCATACTAGAAGTTTTAACAGATTCTACTTTAGCTTTTGTGCATGTATGTGTAAGGTGTGCAACTAAATTGCAATTATTACATAACTTTCTAGATACAGATGAGGAAGATACAAAATCAGATTTCTTATTTACACCTGCCTTACCATTCATGTTCTTCTTATCCTTAACCCTAAAACTCTCACCAGTCTTAGAGTTATCTATTGGGTCTGGTTTCTTAAGTATGCCGGGTTCTTTCCTATCCACCTTATTACCTAGGTCAACTTTGGGTTTAGCTTTACTAGCGGGAGCCTTAGGAGTCCTAGGGTATTCATATACCTTCTTTTTGTCTCCATCCCCAGTAATTAATTCCTCATTGATTAGAAAACTTACTTCATTCAATGGTTCTGAAACAGACTCAGTGAACAACGAAGATACGACATCCTTAATGACATATGGTACTTTTTCTGAGACAAACATATTTTTCTCAGATGTACACTATTCTTCTTACTATTCAGCTTAGTATAGTCAAGTCCTATTAAAGTCTTAGATTTAAATCTTTGACTATCTATTATCTCCTTCTAAGTCAAAGCTGCATTCTTAAATGCATGTAACTTCTTTTCTAAATCAGCAATTTGGGTTTTAAGAATGGCCTCTATGTCTGCGTTGCACTTAACCTTATTCTCTAAATATTCATTTTTTTGTTTAAGGTCTTCTAAGCCAACTACAAGCAATTCTAGTTCTTCATTTCTAGAGGTTAAACTCTCATCTTTAAGAACTAACTAATCATTTTCAAGTTTATATGCAAGCATGCTTGTATGAACATTATACACTTTTAAAGTAATTTCATGCACAGTAGATTTTTATTCAGACATAGACATATCAATAGTGGTAAGTTCAGGAACCTGAGATGATTTTAGTGATTCCTCTGCAGAGTCTGCCATAAGAGCGAGATTCACATACTCTTCCTCTTCATCTGAATCAGTATCATCCCAACTTTTTCCTTCAGCAATGTACGCTCTTCCTTTTTCCTTAACCACATAAGCATTCAGCTTCTGTTTCAGCTTCTCATTACGCCTCTTCAGATCTTCATAAGTTTCCTTCTTTTCATAAGAATCTTTTCCTTTTGCTGCCTTGGGACTTCTGCAATCAGATGCAAAGTGCCCCAACTCATTGCAGTCTTAACATCTTGTTTTGCTCTTGTCTACCCAACTTGACTTGTAGCCTCCTCTGGAGCTTGACCCGGATGAGAAGCTTCCTTTCTGAAATCTCCCTGATGAACCCCTTGGTTTGTAGTTGGGTTTCCTTCTAAATCTAACATGACTAAACTTTGCAGCCATGTATGCCATAGATATATCCTCCAACTGTTCAAGTTCTTCCTGAGTATAAAACTCACTTTCATTCTCTGGCTCACCATGAGCAATTTCAGCTACAACAATTTCCTTGATTGTTGAGGAGGGTGCAACCTTGACTTTTTGGGTTTCAGGTTCACGAACTACAAGTGCAGTGGTTTTTTCAAGTGCCCTACTCTTACTGTCAATAGAACCAGGTCCATAGATAATAGCTCTATGCTCTTGCTCCAATTAATGGGTTCTTAGTTTTCCATAAATCACATCCAGGGACATGGTAATAAAATCAGCTCTTTCCCTTATAGATGTCCTCTTTTGTTCCAGATGAATTGGAAGAGTCGGCATAAATTTTCTGTTAGACTCTCGTATAGGATAAAATTTCCCTTGTAGCTTTAGCTCGCTTAACAGTCTTGTATATCTCTCAAAGAGCGAAGACAGCGTTTCTCCGGGTTGAAGTTTGAATGCCTCATATTGAGTTGTCAAAATATCCATCATGTTCTCTTTAACTTCTTCTGTACCTTCCATTAGTAGCTCAATGGTTTCTCACATATCCTTTACACTATTACTTCCCAGAAGTTGATGGCTCATTTCATTATCGGTCGATTCCACAATTATGAGTTGAAGGCTTTGAAAGAGATATGTCCTAAGTCCAATCATGTATGAGAATTTAAGAATAACTTTTATGTAATCTGTTTTGATTTCATTGATATTAATAAAAGACTTGTTTTGTTTTTATTGCAGGCTCTATCTATTTAAATGTTTAAATAAGATATACCACAGTTTAGAGTAAAGCTTTTTATGGATTGTGATGAGATCATAATAATGAGACCTAAAAGATGATAACTCTAAACTTAAATAGTTCCTAGTCGTAGGATTAATAACTGGTAATTAATAAACCGCAAAGATCGGTACATACTATGCTTGCTTCATTATGAAGGACTAGCTTTATACCCGTGCAATGCACGGGAAATTTTTAATACTATTTTTAATGTATTTGTTACATATTTATTTTATTATTATATTTTGTTTTGAACTTTTATTTAAAACTTTATATAAATTTTCGTTACATAAATTTTTTTTGTCATAAATGGTGTTATGTATTGCTTATATAAATTATTTTCGCTTATATTTACTATTTATTTTATAGAATATACGATTTTCACTTGTATTTAATATAAATAGTGTTACTATTTCTTTTTGTTAATTGATTATTTATTTTATAGAATATACGGTTTTCACTTGTATTTAATATAAATAGTGTTACTATTTCTTTTTGTTAATTGATTACAGGCACATGCTGGATGGCAAATTTCTAGTTACATTTCTATTTACATGAAATTTAATTATGTGCTATTTGTTTTACTTGTATTATTATCCCAATTTTCATACACATATAAAAATAAAGTCATATAATTTATATTGTTATAACTTTTATGTATTTCATATTTAATATAAATAGTATTATTATTTCAATTTTTAAAATTGTTTGTCAACTTTTATATAAATTTCTAATTGCATTTCTATTTACATGAAATTTGATTATGTTCTATTTCTTTAACTTGTATTATAATCCCAATTTTCATACACATAAAAAAATAAAGTCATATAATTTACATTGTTGTAACTTTTATATATTTCAAGTGGTGTCCTTTTTTCATATTTTTTAAATTTAATAAAAAATTCTTCTTTGTTTTTTTATACAAAATATATCTTCCTATTATTTTTCCTTTATAACCAAATATTAAAAAACAGTTGACCAAATTATAACTTTTATCTAAGTTGTTATATTATAATTTTACGTATAAGTTAATAGCATACATTAAACATATTAGGGAATTAGTTTTATTTTTTCAAAAAGTGTTAACAAACTTATAAAAATCTTAATATAGTAAATATACACGTGACGAGCCTTTCTTAGATGTTAGTTAAGTTTAGTTGTTTAGTTAATATGGGACTGTGACGACCAAAGCATCACATACCATCCCATACCGTACCATATAATCTCCTTTACTCTAATTATATATAAGGATATAATGTCTGTTCTCATAGACATTTGTGTGGTGACACTATAGCTAGTATGTAGGTGCTTATTATAGAATAAGTTCACTGAACATGACTCACACAGCTGAACAACTGATGGAGTTCACTCACGTGTCAGCAGTTGTTCACATAGTGATAGTTGTACAAGTATCCTTAGACTTGAGGTCATCATAGTCATCTTGTGTACACTGAACTATGCTTTGGTTTAGTTCTTAGTCTCAAGGGACAATTATAAGGGCTCTACTGGGTATAGGAATTTGTACACGAAGATAGTGTATTATCAATAAAGGATCTACCCCTTCCAGTGTAGGAAGAGAATGTTCAATGCTGATCCACTTATGTTAGTTCAGGAATCTCTGGCCAGAGTGAATGAAATTAGAAAGGAATTTCTAATTTACATTAAATAGAACTAAGCATAGTGAATGGGAAAGCAAGTGATTAAATAAGATAGGCTTGACACAAGTTCCATGCCTTATATTTAATCGTGACATTGCAGGGTAGAAGAAATTGATTGTACGGTAACTACTCACTGAATAGGTTCTTGGTATTCTAAGCAGTGAATTCGTATTATCCGGATAGTCGCGATATGCTGAGAAGTATCCCTCACGATGTAGAATAAATGTGATTAATTAATTAATCATATTTAATGAATTAGAGAATTTATATAAATAATGATAAAATAGTTTTATTATTATTTATTTCTACTACCGGCTTAATATTGAACCTATAGGGTCACACCATAAAAGAGAATGATTTAATGGTGGAGGAATTAATTAATAATGACTAATAATTATTTATTTATGAAATAAATAATTAATTGGCAAATTTAATAATTGATTAAATGAGATTTAATTGATTATAAATTAATTAAGAAAAGGTTCTTAATATTTTTAATTAAGAATTTAATATTTGGAAATTAAATCAAGTGAGAGAATTATTTCTAAAGAGTTTAGAAAAAAGATTAATAATTAAAAGGTGTTTTAATTATTAGTGAGAATAATAAAGGGTTAATAATAATAATATTTTATGGAAAAAATTTCAGCTGAAAATTTTGCCTATAAATATACTATTATAGACCCTATTTTTGCCTCAACCAAAAAGATTTACAAAACCCTAATTCTCTCCATCTCCTCCTCCTTCATTACATCGTTTTCTTGGTGGATACCGGTGGAGTGCTTCACACTTGAGGATCAGCTGCTAAGGATCTCCGTTCATCGTTTTTGAATCGCCATTAAAGACCTCCATCTTTCCATTAACGTAAAGCTTCTTAAGGTAAACATACCGAACTACGAATTAAATATTATTTTTCGCATTGATCCTGTGGAGGGTTTCGTTTTTTTTTAAGATTTAAATTTATATTTTCGCTGCGTTTATGTGCTAAAAATCCTTCAATGGCATCAGAGCTACTTGCGAAAAGTTTTTAATTCGTTTATGTGTTTAACTGTTTTCGATATATGAGCATGTACGTGATTCGCCATGATTTAATGTTGATATAATATGCTTATATATGTATGGTTTTAAATATATGATATTCATGTGAGTTGTATAATCATAAGATGATTATGTAATCTATATATATACTGATATATACTCCCTCCGTCCCTAAAAACGTTTCCTCTTTGTGTTGGACACGTTTGCCAATGCACACTTTTGATCGTTAATATCTTTAAATTCGTATTAGTATTAAATATAAAAATTTCACTATATTAAAATACTGATAAATACGAATCCAACGAGATCACTCATGACTATGTTTGATATTATAGATTAGACGTAAATTAGTAGTCAATCGCTTACCGTGAACAGTACCGAAAGTCAATATAGGAACATCATTTTGGGATGGAGGGAGTGCATGATTTATGTTTGTTCTAATTATGAGAATCATATTAGATGCGAATTCTGAATTGGCTGCTGTAGATTTGCTGAAATCTGGGTCTGGTATCCGATTTACGTAAACGAATACCCTATTCCATAGGTAAATGAGCATCTGAATAAAACTGATAGCAGCAGCTATCAACGACTCGTCTGTAAGGTGTTTGACATCGTTTACTGCCCGTAAACAGTGATTCTTATTTTTCTGATTTGATTCTGATTTTTTTGATTTTTGTCATATTTTCTTTTTATGATTAGATCATGGATAATATGATATGTTAAGATCAGATTATGTGTTTTAACTCAAGAAAGCTATCCAATGGAGGTGATACAAAGAAGAAGACGAGGCATACAAGAAGACTTATATAATAAGTAGTTGTATTTATTTCCATCACCATATTAGATTGACCTTGATCTTTATCATGAGCTTGATAAAGATCACATAGGATGGGGCCATAACCAAACACATTTACTTTATTGCACTTTACATTTACTTGTTTATTTAATTTTATATATGAGATATATGCCTATATTTACCATGCGATGATAGATTTAGGTGAACTTAAATCAATATAAGGCGTGCTCTAGAAAATCTAGAATAAAAATCGTTTCTTGCCTTAACAATAAATATTATGAATACGATCATGAGATTCTTGTGTTTATGAAACACGTAATTGAATATGAATTTTCAATATTGAGAGAAAGGATGATTCTGTCAACAACAGATTTCTATCAGTAAGAAAGGGTTATTAAGTGACGCCTCTTGACAATGCTCCACCCGATCTGAGAATCATCTGATTATCGATTATTGATTTGATATATTTAATTTGAAAGGAAGAATCTCTTTATAATATGATTATGATTGTAACATAATATAATCCCTCTAAAATTAAATAATATCAAGTAGTAATTGGCCAATGACACAACGGGCTTGTGTCGGTCATAGCCTTCCAACATGGTAGAAAATGGTTCTTATTTTTAAATCATTGTCGTTTCGTGCTACAGCCGAGGGCTTTGATTTTGAAATAAGAAATACTTGTCTATTACATAGAGATGTGTACATTGAATTAGAATCTAAAGGTCGGTATGTGCCACAGCCGTGGGCCGTTGGAGAATGATTCAATTGTACGAAATGTTGGGTTATACTTGACTTAGAATATTGAGTTTGTCGTGCCACAGCCGTGACTCAATTATTCAAGAGGCTAAACTTATATTAGGGAATAACAAAAGATGTAATTGACAAGAGTTGTCTGCCTATTGAACATCACATGATGTTTCGTGCCACAGCCGAGGTTGTGTGATGGAATGTAGGATCCCTATTTCCACTAGAATTATGAATGCTTAATTTTCACTTAGGGGGTTGAATAAATTAGATAAACTAGTGGGAGACACTTATGAATAAAGACCCGATTCATATAGTGTTTTGAAATGAAATTGAATATTTGCTAAGTGTTGTTATGTGTTTATCATTTACAGATTTATTATATTCGTCATGTCTTCTGCACTATCAATCCTAATTTCGCTGTTTGTTTTCACTGTAACAAGTTGGGGCACTGGAAGAGGAACTGCAAGGTTTACCTTACAGAATTGAAGAAGAAGAAGGTAGTAAGACTACCGCTTCTGATTCAGGCATATTCATGATCGAAGTTAATATGTCACTAGGTCAAATTTCTACTTGGGTATTAGATACCGCCTGTGGTTCTCATACTTGTAATTCGTTGCAAGGACTAAAGGGAAGTAGGACTCTTGAAAAAGATGAGGTGATTCTACGTATGGGCAATGGAGCAAGGGTTACGACCATATATGTAGGATCATTTAGTTTACATATGCCTACGGGCAAGACTATTATTTTGAATAATTGTTATTATGTTCCCTCTATTGTGAGGAATATTGTTTCTATTCTTATGTTGGATGTGGATGGTTTTTCATTTATTATTAAGAATAATGAATATTTTATCCTTAGAGATAATGTTCTTTTTGGACGTGGCATTTTAAATAATGGTCTGTATTTATGTGACGTAGAGCATTATTTACTTCAGATTGAACAAACTAATAAAAGAAAACGAGATGATGAAAATCTGACCTATTTATGGCACTGTAGGCTAGGTCATATTAGTGAAAATAGACTGTGGATATTGCATAAGGAAGGGTTACTTGACACCTTTGATTTAGAATTATATCCTACATGCGAGTCTTGTCTATTGGGTAAAATGACCAAATCTCCATTTAGTGGACATGGAGAGAGGGCTGCAGATTTGCTAGGATTGGTACACACAGATGTATGTGGACCAATATCTACGCAAGCCATGGGTGGATTTTCGTACTTCATTACTTTCATAGATGATATATCTAGATTCGGATATGTGTATTTGATGAAACACAAGTCTGAAGCCTTTGAAAAGTTCAAAGAATATAAACATGAAGTGGAGAAACAAACCAAACACAGTATTATAACTCTTCGATCAGATCGAGGTGGTGAATACTTGAATGGAGAGTTTCTAGATTATCTTAAAGATAATGGTATAGTCTCTCAGTGGACTCCTTCATATACTCCACAGTTAAATGGGGTATCTGAAAGGAGAAATCGAACTTTGTTAGACGTGGTTCGATCCATGATGAGCTATGCGAATCTTCCAGTATTCCTATGGGGTTATGCATTGGAAACCTCAGCATATTTACTGAATAAGGTGCCTTCCAAATCTGTTCCTAAAACACCATATGAGATATGGAAAGAAAGGAAACCGAGTCTTAAACACGTTAAAATTTGGGGATGTTCAGCTTATGTCAAGAAAGTTGACCCAGATAAGCTGGAATCTCGATCCGTAAAATGTAATTTTGTGGGATATCCTAAAGAGAATTTGGGGTATTACTTTTACACCGATCATCGGGTGTTTGTCTCCAGACATGCTACCTTCTTGGAAAAGGAGTTTATCCTTGAAGGAAACAGTGGGTGCAAAATTGAACTTGATGAAGTTCAAGAAGCACAAACTACTACAGATTAAGTGGAAACACCTGTTCAGACTGCACAACCTTCTGTGGAACAGCCCATTCGTAGGACAGGGAGAGTGTCTCGCCAACCTGAGAGATATCATGGCCTTGTCATTGAGAATGACAATGAGTTCTCAATCATTGATGATGACGACCCTGTGACCTATAATGAGGCTATGAGTTGTCATCTTGTGTACACTGAACTATGCTTTGGTTTAGTTCTTAGTCTCAAGGGACAATTATAAGGGCTCTACTGTGTATAGGAATTTGTACACGAAGATAGTGTATGATCAATAAAGGATCTACCCCTTCCAGTGTAGGAAGAGAATGTTCAATGCTGATCCACTTATGTTAGTTCAGGAATCTCTGGCCAGAGTGAATGAAATTAGAAAGGAGTTTCTAATTTACATTAAATAGAACTAAGCATAGTGAATGGGAAAGCAAGTGATTAAATAAGATAGGCTTGACACAAGTTCCATGCCTTGTATTTAATCGTGATATTGCAGGGTAGAAGGAATTGATTGTACGGTAACTACTCACTGAATAGGTTCTTGATATTCTAAGCAGTGAATTCGTATTATCCGGATAGTCGCGATATGCTGAGAAGTATCCCTCACGATGTAGAATAAATATGATTAATTAATTAATCATATTTAATGAATTAGAGAATTTATATAAATAATGATAAAATAGTTTTATTATTTATTTCTACTACCGGCTTAATATTGAACCTACAGGGTCACACCATAAAAGAGAATGATTTAATGGTGGAGGAATTAATTAATAATGGCTGATAATTATTTATTTATGAAATAAATAATTAATTGGAAAATTTAATAATTGATTAAATGAGATTTAATTGATTATAAATTAATTAAGAAAAGGTTCTTAATATTATTAATTAAGAATTTAATTTTTGGAAATTAAATCAAGTGAGAGAATTATTTCTAAAGAGTTTAGAAAAAAGATTAATAATTAAAAGGTGTTTTAATTATTAGTGAGAATAATAAAGGGTTAATAATAATAATATTTTATGGAAAAAATTTCAGCTGAAAATTTTGCCTATAAATATACTATTATAGACCCTATTTTTGCCTCAACCAAAAAGATTTACAAAACCCTAATTCTCTCCATCTCCTCCTCCTTCATTACATCGTTTTCTTGGTGGATACCGGTGGAGTGCTTCATACTTGAGGAGCAGCTGCTAAGGATCTCCGTTCATCATTTTTGGATCGCCATTAAAGACCTCCATCTTTCCATTAACGTAAAGCTTCTTAAGGTAAACATACTGAACTACAAATTAAATATTATTTTTTGCATTGATCCTGTGGAGGGTTTCGGTTTTTTTTTAAGATTTAAATTTACGTTTTCGCTGCGTTTATATCCTAAAAACCCTTCAGGCTTTTGTCCAGATTTATCAACTCCTTGTCAGTCTCCGTATATTTAGACGGATCCCTGGGAGTGGATGAGGAAGGAATTCTTACACCAGTTGTAGTAGTGGATTCAACAACTACTTTCATTGGGACATAAGGACCGCATTAATATCCAAATATAAGTGGATTCGAGGCTTTCATAAACATCATCATCTTTTTCTTTCATAGGTTGTAATTATCTCTGTCGAACGGGGGAACTTTGATACTTCCAATTCTTTGGTTGTTCATCATCTTGGCGGAATTAAAATTCTTTTAAAGTTCAAAAATTTCAAGAATGAGAATTTTTGAAAATTAAAAATTTCAAGAAATTTTGAAGAATTTGTTTCTTTCTCCAGATCTTGATTTGTATGTCAATCAACAAGCTTGGATACCGATTGTTAGTCCCAATATATCGTAGAAGGGGGGGTTGAATACGATACTTACAATCTTTTTCGATTCGTTTCAAGTTCTTCGTTATAAGTACGGAATCAAAATAGATACAAAACAATTCGAGAAATATATTGTTTTATTAATATAAACCTTGAGGTTGCTACAATCTAATCAATAAATTGATTAGCTACAATAAATTTAACAGCACAACTTTGTGTTTACAAGCTTAATAAATGAAGTCTTTAATGGAGCTCCCGTAAAACACTTTTTGTTAGCTGAGGAAGATAACCATAATAAAATTATATTCATTTGCTGCTTTGTAGTCTTCAAATTGATTAGGACAGGTTATATCAATGAATCCCCACATTTCCTTTGAATTTATTACAATTGATCTTTAATTAACACTCCAAGTGCTAACTGGCGACCAGAGGGAAAGTTGTGATGTTCCTAACTAGCGACCACTAGGTAAGAATCCTGACTTAGAATATTTCTGAGTTGTGTAACCTGTGATCACAAGGTAAGATGTATTGCCTTAAAATATTTTTTATCACATTCTAAGTTTCAACCCCTAACCTGCGACCACAGTATAATGACCCTTGCCTTTGAACTTTTCTTTACATGACAACCTGTGACCATTAAGCTGCGACCACAGGGAATTGAGGTTTTGCCTTAGAACATTTCCTTCACATTACAAACTTGTACTAGCTAAGTCTGGGGGTTACTAGCTAATCACCAAACCTGTACAACCTGAATAACAATAATAATGAAATATATCTAAACCCCTTTTAACACTAACCAGAATCTTTTTAGGTTGAAGTATGAAAACAAGAACCACTAACTACTTTATTACAAACCATATTTAAAATCTTACAAACTCTCTTTATTATAAACCATTGTCTAACCAGTTTCAAACTAATTTCATCTTTTATTCAAACACACACACACTAACTATCTACACTCCACCTATTCAGGCAACTCAAACTTTTCTTCCTGGATTGGGATCAACACCTTGGGTATGAGAGGATCCTGAGGCTTGACCCGCTTTTTACCACTCGAGTCCTGATGGGTTTTATATTCCTTCTTAATTGAAAACAATAAGGTGAATAACAACAAAAAGGGGTGAGCTAACAATTGCTCAACAAGTCCGCAAAATATAACCAGTGTTAAAGCCGTTTAAATGAATCGATAATCTGGGTACATCTGCAAAGATATAACACCGCGAGAATAGAAAGAAGTCCACTGCTGGCGAACACAAACGAACTAAACTGGACACAAGTTCGCATCTATACCCTGCTGATCAGCCAGGATACAGTGCAGATCTATATCCCACTATATAGATCCAGTCGGGCACCCAGGCACTACGGCCCATCTCAAGGATCCGGTTATGTCCCGGTCCTTAAGATTAAGTAAAATTTAATTCCCAAAATATCACTATCCAGTCCATGGAATAGCAATCGGAATAATCGGTCTGCTTTGATACATTCTAATAACCAGAATATACCAACATGTGTGAGTAACAATTGGAATATGAATAAGGAATTCAAAGAAAAGGAGAAATCAAAAATTGAAATAAAATGTGAACAAGAGAATAATAAGTGTGTATCAGTGTTTATGAATAAGAAATTAAAAGAGTGCAAGTGTGATATGAACTTGAAGAAATATCACTATTCTGAAATTAGAATAGGGGAAAAACTTGCCTTCTGCGTGACTCACTTCAAACACATCACCTTCGTCTATCACCAGCTCAATCTGCCTTACTGGCTTAGCTTCTGTTAGAGAAATAGACTGGTTTAGTCATTTCGTACTTCAATTGCGTCTCGAACCGACTTCATATCATTCATACTGTCTATCCATGCGCTTATGATTGACTCGTATATTATATATTAGCAAGTAAGACTAAATTAACCATATAATACATATAAGCACATAAGCCACATAATCATTATTTTAGTTAAAATAATTTTTAGAATTAAAATCGATTCGATGATCGCTTAACTGATCATTATCTAACTCGTTTCCTATTTTTTCAGAATTTATCGGACTCGTCTCGGCACGTGATTCGGCTTATAATCAAATAAATAACAAAGTCAACTAATTTCTAGGAGAAATTAGGTTTAATATTATTTTTAATGAAAATAATTCATTTTTTTGAGTCAAAGTGCTTTCGTTTCACTCGAATCGGACTAACGGTCTAATTATTATCAATTAAACACAGATAATTCAATTTATTATTCAATATAAATAATTATTACTAATTATTAAACCCTAAAATAATTTTTAAATAGTTATTTAAGAAAAATCAGAACTAAAAATAGTTTTTCTATAATTTTTGGAATTAAAATGAATTTATTATGATTTATTGAGAATTTTTTCATTAATTATCAAAATAATTAATCATTTTTGAATAATTAATAAATAATAAATAAATAATAAATAATTAATAAAATAATCAAAACTGATTTTTAGAAAATATTTCAGAATTATTTATAATATAAATCAATTAATTAAATAATTAATTAATCAATTTATAAAATAAATAAAACTGATTTTTTTATAAATAATAAAAATAAAAATAAAAATAAAAATTAAATTCCAGAAACACTTGTCAGAAAATTAACTCTGACAATTTCAGATCAAAACCGGGTTAACCAAACGGGTCAACCGGGTCTCAATCCGGGTCATGAAGAACATGACCGGATTTTTTCAGAAACTGGCCACCGGAGCAGATTCCGGCGAGCCAATTTCAGGCCAAAAACACAATTGTTTGATGTGTTTTTCACAGGGTTTCAATTCCACTCAACTGCAGCAACTCATCTCCGGCCAAAACATACCAAAAACATCCCTGAATCCTCAACTCCGATCAAAACCGACATGAACTCCGGCCAAAATATGAAATCACATAATCGTACATGAAACTCAATGCTTTATAGTACAAATCAAAGCTAAGAACATATACAATCAAAGCCCTAACATCACAAGAACCAAATATTCACAGAAATCACGAAGCTATGTTTTGAAAATTGAGTATAAACCCTAATAATCGAACTTTGCTATCCAGGTATCGTTAGTTCAATTAAACACCATGAATCGATTGCAAATAACATCAGGAAGCTATATCAATCATCAAAACATCATAATAATCCTAGAATTAAAAAGCCCTAATTCAAACATAGACCTTAGAAATCGAAAATAAAAAATAACGAATTAAAACGTGAAATTGATAATGGAAATGGAAAGAACAGATCAAAACCTTCGACTTGAGTACTTGAATCACACGATTTGATGCTGTAATCAGTGAGAAATCACGACTTGAATTTTTGACCTGACCCTGTTCTTCCCGACCCGATTTCAGAGAATTTTCAGAATTTTGCAGATTTTTAATGATTAATTATAATTAACTAAATTAAAATTAGGCTATTTATAGTAGTAAAATCAATACTCCTAATTAAAAATTAAGTCCCCAATTCTACATCTTTTAAAATTAATAAGCCCCTAATTTTATAATTTTTGAGTATTAAAATTTAATTTATAAATATTTTATATATACAATATATATGCCAAAATTTCCCAAAAATTGTGAATAATGCAAAAATACAAAGAAATGGTATAAATGAAAGTCCTATGATTTTATAAAAATAAAAATATGATTTTTGTGGGGTTTTTAACACCCAATGGGGTCCGGAAAAGTCATTTTTCGCGAAACGAGAAAATTTGTAAAATACCTAGATGTTCAGAATAACACGATGGTAAAAGCCGTTTGACGAAAAATAAGGCCCATTATTTTATTTGAAATATCTGCTTTAAAATTATGATTCGGGCATATAACTTTTGATATGAAAGCTATAAATGCAAAATAAAAATATCTGAAAAATATCTTAAAAATACCGGGACGACACAGAATGCACGTAACACATAACAATTAGGGTATGACAGTTAATTACACATAAATGAAACTTTAACACACATAATTTATTATCATTATGATATAATACATACGTAATTTTCCCAGACGTTATATTTATCAGTAATTAAAACTGGTACTTGAATTTCAGTTATCTCTATATGTATCTTTTAATTATTAATATTTTATTTTATAGAGAATATATTATCATTTAATTAATGTACATTACCTTTTATTAACACTTATAAATATCAGTTATACTATACTTTACGATTATCAAAACATAAAAAAATTATATATTATATATTTTAATTATTAATGACATATAATAAAGTCATTAATAGACCCCCAAAATACCATACACTATAATGTATTTTTTAAATATATTTTACTCATTATATGCTTGATAGATATTACACAAAAAATAGAAAATACAGTCGCCTGCATCGTGTTGTATTCCATAAATTTTTATCGTCATATTTTCATTCATCGTAGAATAAATATGAGTGATAATTTTTTTCAAAATCATATGTAATAACCCATGCCATTTATTAGGTAAACATAATGAAACAACTCGAATTATCCGAACTTTAATTCTAAATCAAAACACATATACAATATAATTATTAATTCAATATTCTTTTACAAATGTAATTTAAAGCGGAAGTCCAAAAGTCAAACTCTTCTGATTCTAAGATTCTCGAACTCTATTGCAAAAATCTGAAATATTAAAAGTATGAGTTGTGAATCTTACCATCCAATGACTCAAAATGATATTTTTATATTTTTCTAAAAAACACTTTCGACACAAAACACATAAACAAATCACATAAAATCACATATATGTTCCATAAAAACTAATACAAAGATGCATACAATATACTTTATAATAATTACCGATATATGTACACGACATATTATATAATCTCCATATTCAAAATTCTTATTATTATATAATAAATAAATTCTAAAATTAAATCATTATTTCAAAATCTCACGGTTCTAAACTGCGGCAGCACAATATCAGTGACACAACTCTATATCTGATTGGGGCTAGTTTATGTCCCTCGTTAAGACTGTAACAACCCAAATTTTTGGACTATTAATTCTAAAATCAAATCTAAAATACAATATAACTATTAATATAAAATTCTATTACAAAGATAACTATTACAAAAGCGCAGATAACGAAAGTCCAAACTCAATCTATTCCAACACTAAGTCCTCCAACTCGATCTTAGATGAAACCTGAAATATTAAAAGGATGACCTACGAATCCAAACAAGAAACTACGATCCAACGACTCAAAATAATATTCTTAGATCTTTTTCAAACACACAACTTAAACGTATAACACATAATACAAAATTAAACATATATTCGATAACAAATATGACAAAGATTTACACGATACACTATAACGATCAATAATTAAAAGCACACGAAATATCCTATAATCCACATATTCAAAATTCTTGTTCAATAAATAAATCAGGATATCACGCTATGACAAAGACATTCATCAGGATATTACTAGGTGTCAGGATTACAGAATAAATTAAGATCTACTCATTTATATAATACCAGTAATTGAGGAGTTGTTTAGTTGTCGGTTCCTGATTAATATGAACATAGCTGTTAATTGAGATATGTATAAAAACATGATATTCATCTTTTTAACATATCTTGTAATTGATAGGGCAACTATATGTTATTTAAACACATAATATGTTATCATTGTTGATTAGATTTTACACGAGAATCATTGTAACCTAGCAGCTCTCAAGAACATCAGAATTTCTTGAGAGAGTTTTGTAACAGTTTATATCAGATTTAGTAAACTTTTATTGATCTTACATCCTGATTTCGATTTATTGATATAATTATATCCACCCCCTTAAATAATTATATCTATACCGGTTAACAGATCTTGAAAATAATTTTTTTATCTTATTAATCACATATCGATATCTTAATCACAATAACAAAATAAAATAGCTATGAACATATTATCAAACTTAACATGATACTTTACACAAAAACACGAAATAATAGAGATTACTCACTAGTCAATTAAGAACATATAAGCAGACAATATATAAGTTACACAATAATACAGAGCATCGAATATTCACTTACAGAACACGTAGGCAAACAAGTAATATAGAGCAACAGGAAGTTACATACCTCAGTCACACAAACAAATAATTCCCATAAGAACACATATCTAATCATTAGTAACCCATCAAAATAACACATCTAAAATCTCAATCTTTTCGATGACTCCGATTATGATCATATTCGTTTTTATCCTTTTTGATCCTTTAAACAATATTTTGTTGAGAGACAAAATATATTAAAGTTGTAGAGAACGAAAAGAACTTTCCGAAAATTCCAGAATCAAGAAATTCCGACTTACTTTGAATTTTCTACGAATTTTAAAAGATTGTTGATTTGTGTGTTTGAAATCCCTACGAATTTTGATAATACTTTATCTAATTTTAATCCTTTTTAATTATTATATTATTATGATTAATCTAAAAATTACGGGATTTATATACTACCCTCCTTAAAAAGAATTTGGTCCCCAAATTCACTACAATCCTAAAGTCGAAAAATCAATGACATGCCTATTATGAATATGTAGTCCTAAACAATAGTCTAAAGGGTCGCATCATCGGGAATATACTAGTCCCATACCTAACACACTCCGAAGAACAGCCCGCTCTTGATACCAACTAACAACCTGACTATTTAGACTATTAATTCTAAACTAAAACTAAAATACAATACAACTATTAATCTAAAATTCTGATATAAAGATGACTATTACAAAAAGGCTTCTAACGGAAGCCCAAAACATAATCTACTCTAACACCAAATCCTCGAACTCCAATATTATCCAATTCGATATGAGAAGATACCTGAAATATTAAAAAGATGAGCTGCAAAGCCCAGTAAGCAATTGCCGTCCAACGACTCAAATTAATATTCTAATTTCTTTTTCAAAACACAACTTAAATATATAACACATAACAAAAATTACACATATATTCGATAACAAATAGGACAAATACTCACACGATACACTATGGCATCTATTAATTAGAAGCACACGACATATTCAAAATTTTTGTTCAATAAAAAAATCTTAACATCAAATTCTTATTTCAAAATCCCACACTTCTAAATTATGGCTGAAATATGCCACTGACACGACTCTATATTCAATGGTTCGATTGAGGCAAGTTTACGCTCTCGTTAAGACATACTCAATAAGACATCTATGTGTTCCGGAATGTGCGTAAACTAATTCTATATGTCACACCATCCGGTTACCGAGTTTTATGATTAGATACACAACTAAAACTGAGGAATTCTGAAAATTATTTATCTTAATAATCAAATGTCGATATCTTAGTCACAATATCAAAACCAAATAGCTATGAACATGTTATCAAACATAACATGATACCTTACACAACAAATACAGACTAATAGAGATTACTTACTAATCAATTAAGAACATGTAACCATAAATATATACATTGCACGTAGGCAAACATAATAATAAAGTGCAACTGAGAGTTACTTAACTACGAATAATTCACATAATAACACATATCCGATCTTTGGTAACCCATCAAAATATCTAAATCTTGATTTGTTCGATGCCTCCAATTCTGACCAGATTCATTTTGAGCCTTTTTAACCCTCTAAATGAGGGCTTCCTGAGAGACACAAAACATGAAAGTTGTAGAGAATGAAAAAACCTTCTCGAAAAATTTAGAATCAACGAATTCCGACTTACGATGAATTTTCTATGAATGACAAGATTGCTGATTTGTGAGATAAAAATCCTACGAATTTTGATAAAAAAAAGGAAGATAAATATTGCGTATTTATAATCTTACAAAATCCTATTTCTTAACCTATAAGTTATTTGTTTGAGAATCTGATCCATATTCCAGGACCATTATTCTAATCAAATTTTAATATCTTAATCTTTATCAACTTTTAATCTCTTTTTCTATTATTCTATTATTATTAATCTAAATATTACAGGATTTTATATAATACCCTACTTAAAAAAAATTGGTCCCCAAATTCACTACAATTCTAGAGTCCAAAATCAATGAAACACCTATTAAGAATATCTAGTCCTAAACAATAGTCTAAAGGGTCGCATAATAGGGAATGTACTAGTCCCGTACCTAACACATGCCGAAGGACAACCTGCTCTTGATACCAACTGTAATAGCCCGACTTTTCAGACTATTAATTCTAAACAAAAACTAAAATGCAATACAACTATTAATCCAAAATTGTATTACAAAGATGACTATTACAAAAGCGTAGCTAAAGAAAGTCCAAAACCCAATCTACTCCAACACAAAGTCCTCAAACTCTAATGTTATCCAACACTATTTTAGACGAAACCTAAAATATTAAAAGGATGAACTGCGAAGGCCAGTAAAGGAGTACCGTCCAACGGCTCATAATAATATTCTTATATCTTTTTCAAAATACAACTTAAATATGTAACAGATAACACAAAAGCACATGTATATTCGATAACAAATAAGATAAAGATTCACACGATATGCTATAACGATTATCAATTAGAAAAATATGACATATTCTATAATCGATATATTCAAAATTCTTGTTAAAAAATGTTAACATCAAATTCTTATTTCAAAATCCCACGGTTCTAAATCACGGTTGCAATACACCAGCGACACGACTTTATATTCGATATTTTGATGGGGGCAGTTTACGCCCTCATTAAGACAAACATAACAAGACATCTATGTGTTCCGGAATATGCGTAAACTAATTCTATATGTCACACTATCCAGTGACCGGATTTTATGATTTGATACGCAACTAAAACTGAGGAATTTCGAAAATTATTTATTATCTTTTAATCACATATCGATATCTTAATCACGATATCAAAACCGAATATCTATGAATATCTTATCATAACATGATAACATGATACGTTACAGAACAAATACGAAACAATGAAGATTACTTACTAATCAATTTAGAACATGTAAGGACATAATATATACGTTACACGTAGGCAAACAAATAATAAATAGAAACGAAAAGTTACTTACCTACGAATAATTCACATGAAAACACAAATCCAATCATTAATATACCCTCAAAACAACATATGTAAAATCTCGATGATTCCAATTCTGACCAGATTTTATTTTATGTTTTTTTGACCCTCTAAACGATATTTTCCGAAGAAACATAAAAACACGAAAGTTATAGAGAACAGAAAGACCTTACCGAAAATTTCAGAATCAACAAATTTCGACTTACGATGAATTTTATACGAATTTTACAAGATTTCTGATTCGTGTGTTTAAAAGCCCTACGAATTTTAATATTAAAAATGGGGAAGACGAATATGGAGTATTTATAATCTTACAAAACCATATTTCTTAACCTACAAGTTATCCGTTTACGAATTTGATATATATTCTAGGCCCATTACTCTAATCCAATTTTAATATCTTAATCTTTATCAAATTTTAATCCTCCTTTTCTATTGTTTTAGAGTTGATTTTTTTTTAAATGAACATTTTCACCGTTTTTCAAATTTTTCATAATAGGAAAACAGTAAAATGTATTTTCCCGGAATTAAATTTTTTCGCCAAGTATATATTTTTTAGAAAACAATTTTAGCAAATTTTTCTATAAATTGTTTTAAGAAAACTTTTATAAGAAAACTATTTTATATTATGAGTTGTAAAGTGTTAGTGTTTAAGTTGACAAAAGGGGCTTTTTCCGATTTAATTTCACAAGATGAAAAGCGGTTGAATTTAGCTCCATTGAGGTTACCTTTATTTGCAAGAAACTTGCTTTTAGCAAGGCTTCCTGAGACTTATGGTTTGCTTAATAGTCAAAGTGCTAAGCTGTAGGAAATCACCATTAGAAACCCTCATGTAGCTCACCTCAGTACAACAACTCAAACATAAACTCATCCACCAGAACAATCTCAAACAGAAGCCACCTCATGTGTCTCTCAAAAGACACTTGTTGTAAAAAGAAAGAAAGATTTGGTAAAAAAAACTACAAATCCTGCTATAGCTAAGTCAAAAGACAAAGTATCTCAAGTTCCTCATTCTTCAAAACCTTCAAAAGTTTTAAAGAGGAAACTTGTACTTGATGGATTAGAATCAGATTCAGATATGGACAATGCTACCTTATCTTTCAGATTTCCAAACCTTTCTTCTGATTCTTCTCCAAAACCAGTTGTTCCATCAACTGAAAAAGACAGAGCTGCTGATACTAATGCAAATCCCAGGCCAAAGAGAAGAAGATGTTAGGTATGAATACAACACAGGGGGGGTGAATGTGTTTTGGCTTAAATGTTTACTTTTTGATCGATTTTGGCTTTAGCAGTTGGTTATTATCAATGATTTGGTAGAATAGATGTTAAACATAAATAACAATGCAAATATGTAAAACAAAGATCTTCAAAACTCACTTAATTTTATATTAAAAGTCATGCAGTGTTTTGCTACAAAATCTCTAAGTTCTTGATTTAGAACTTAGCTTCTTTCTTGAGAGAGAATACAAGATTTTCTATCTAGATTGTTAATACTGACTAAAGACCAGTGTTAACTTTATAACTCAGTTAACTGCTGGTTTACACAGTGTGTAATAAGACATGCTATTAGCTTTTCTAAACTGTCACTTGTCATTTGTTAGGGCGAAATCACGCACTAATATTCACGCAAGTATACGCGTTCGCAAGTAATATAGAATACTTTCTAGTTCGTTCCCTCAGAGACTCAGACTAAGTTATTGTCTAATTTAACTCACTCACCAATGTATGATTACTTCTCAATGTTAAGATAACACTTAAAATTGTTGATTAAATATTAACTATAATTAACTACTTAATTAACCACTTAACTAACACTTCAATTTATCAATAATAAAACACTCATGAGATCACAACTTCATTATTACTTCCTTCTATAGCCATTGTCATTACCTTTAGCATGTGACAGTGATGATATTAATCGAATAACACGAAACTGATAAAAGCCAACTTTCATTGTACTAATACCATTCTACCAAGCATCCACAATTAAGATAGAAGTTGAATAGTCATCAATTATGTTGAGTTCCTATATGTCTACAGAAATTGACAACACAACGATTTAAGCACAAGTTATTCCTTTTTGATTACATAGGGCAAATAAAACTGTTAGAGTTACCCACTAATCATGCACAACGTACATGAACCTATGCTAGCATGGCAAGTTCTAAATCTCAAGATCCACCGTCACTTCACAAGAGATTAACACCCTATCTTATATGTTCGCGACGCACATAAGACGAATACGCACAACCAATACTAGATATCATGCAATCATCACACACTAAAGTATTAAACAATTAACTAAAGAATTCCATAATAAATCCGTTACAACCCCATGATCACGATTAGCCCATAATAGAACTTATCGCCATCATGGGTTCATATGAAATCATGATAAACAAACACAAGAAAATAACAACTAAACTGATTATATTAAAACAGAGTACGTCACAAGAGTAAATAAGTCAAAGCAAGAAAACTAGCATCCAACGTTACAACGAAACAAGAATCACAAGAATATATGCTTCCTCTTCGTTGTGGTGTGCTAAATCGGTCTTCTTCCTTATCTCCTTCGCTTCTTGTAAAACACAATCTAAAACATAATCTCCTCTTAATACTCTGTGAAAAACGTCTCAAATCTACTTATATAATAGTCCCATAAAACTCTGATTACATAGAAGTTGGAAGCCAAACAGAAGTAGAAGTCTAAAATAATATATCTTTTTCCCCGACCCTGCGCGGCCGCTCAGCATTTCTGCGCGGGCGCGCAAGGCTGCTGCGCGGCCGCTCAGCATTGCTGCGCGGGCGCAGGACCCTACTGGAAAATTTCCAGGTTTGCTCCGTTTCTTCGCCGTAATCTGCCCGTTCTTTTCCTCTCGCAATGGTGAACACATGCCAAGGCTTATTCTTGATGATTCCTTCTCCAAAATGCAACTAATACCCTGAAATGCATAAACACTAGAAAAACGCATCAAATACACAAAATACTTGATTTCAAGACACCAATTTAAGCCATTTTAAGACGTTCTAAGTGGTATAAAATGCCACTTATCACACCCCCAAACTTAAATCGATGCTTGTCCTCAAGCGTCACAGACTCAAAAACAAATAAAAATATGTATGAATGCAATCTATATGAAAATGCAACGATCCCCCTTACTACAATTAACCAACCAAATTGTCACGTCTCAACGAATGCAGTTAGACACTAAAGATCAATAAACTCATGCAAACGGACATACCGCCAGAAACGTGGTGTGTGCAAATGCTTAACAGATATGCTTTGGAACTAGACCAATTACTATGACTAGACTATCCTCAAGACAATCCTACGATTATACAAAGAATAAAAATTCTAGGCACAAAGTGATATACAACACTACAAGACTCTGGAGCTTACTACGGAATCGTGCTTTTTATTTACAACTCAAATGCTTATCTGACCGTGCAATAAGTGAGGTCCACAAAAGACTTATACAATGGTATCCATGTAACGAGCGTTAGGTTAGCGGATCCCAGACTCTAAAAGCCTTAGGTCACTAGGCACAAAGTCCCCTAAGAACTTAATAACTCGAATACCAAAGAGCCCACTCTTGATCAATTATGCAAAAATTTTATTTTATTTTTATTTTTATTTTTATTTATTTTTATTTTTTTTTAATAACTCTGAGCAAGTGCGTTTCGCTCCATCTTGCTCAACCCTAGACTACTCGCATAACATGCGAGCCGGCTACTAGCCATTTGACGCCTAGCCACAACTAGCAACAAATTCCATTTTTACTCCATTTTTTTTTCTTTTTCATGCCTTTACCACTAAGAACCTATTATCAAATTCTAAGCATAATAAATAGATTATCCTCGAAAATAATCAGATCATAACAACAATCTAGTCCTTAAGCATTCTCTAAGACTTAGTGACAATTCAAGTGCTTCTAGCATGCATACCAACCTACACAACTTAATATCACTTTAATGCTATCACTACACTCGCATCAATATCACAATTCAGTCGAAAATCATTGCAAAAGGGATCATGGTATATGCATGAGCTATATGATATGACAAACAAATAAAGCTATATAAAAAAACTATATGACAAAAATTATGCAACTATATGAACTAACTATCATGAATATGCAGCTATATGACACACACAAAATATTCCTTAACTACCACCCCCAAACTTAAAATCTTCAGTGTCCCCAGTGAAGGTAGTAGAAAGGAACACAGGGTATACCTACTCGGAGTCATCATCATCATCACCCTCAGTGGGTGGAGTATCAGGCGGCGGGTATGCAGAGTCCTCACCAAAAACTGTCCACTGGATATCAGCTCCAAGGCCTCGAAAAGCAGTCCCTAACGCAAGAGTGAGCTCCTGAGCAAACCTGCTCTGCTTCTCATACATGGCATCCATCCGCCGTGAAAGCCTCCTATACTGGGCATCACCCATCCCAGCACCCTCCTGAGCTCTCGAAGAACTAGCCTCACCACGCCCTGGCCTGGCCATAATAGCACCTCGTGCTGGACGCCCTCCTGGAAGAAGATAACCCAGCCCATACTCTTCAGGCTCACCACCGGTCCACTCCTGCATCCCATTCAGAGTGCCAGAATCTATCGGAGCTGCTGGCAACTGCAACTGCTCATGAGCCGGCCAGTTCACTCCTACTGCTCGGCATAGCTTTGTAACCGTAACTGCATAAGGGATGTTCATATGCTTTGCTCCCCTCAAAAACTTCAGAATTCCTTGGTAGATAAACTCACCAAGGTCCACATAGTATTCCTCATTCAGAATTCCCCACAACAACTGTGCTCTCTCAACTGTGACCTCGTGTGCATGTGAAGACGGCAAAATATTAGCACATATAAATGCATTCCATGCACGGGCATACCTGTTCATGGCGATCGCCGGAAAGTGACGATACTCATTATTGGCTGGACTGCGGTTCCAAACTGTGCCCGGTCGACAGAGAGTCGCACAAATCAAATCCAAGTCAAAGTCCTCAGCAGTCTTTTCATTCCAGTTCTCCTCCTCGGGCTTCCTCTCTCGCTGTCCAATCACACGGCGAATCGCCGCAGGATGATAATCAACCGTCAGCCCACGAACTACAGAAAACCCATTCTTTTCAGCCTTCGCGTTCGCGTAGAACTCGCAAACAACACTCATCGGTACTGCTTCGGGTGACTCACAAAAAGCTATCCACCCCTTCTCTGCAATCATGGGCAACAACTCACCATCCCTCCTTGATGGTAAAAACCCCCTCTCCTTCAGAATTGGCTTCCCCAACAGCCTAGTGTACTCCTCCTTCGCAGCTCTGTCAGTTAACCGAGGCCTCGCAGCAGTACCCCTTGATGAATCAGCAGTAGGAACTGTGCTGCTGCTGTCAATAGTGAAGGCCATTGATTTGTGAAGAAAAGTGTGTAAGAACTGATTTTTGATGTTTATGAGAGGGTTTAAGTGTAGGAAGTTTGTGGGAGATATGTAGGATATGTGTATGTATATATAGGGTGTGGAGTAGGTTAAATTAGATTAGGAGTGGGGTTGAGGGATAAAATCATGGGGTAATGGGAAAAGAATTCGTGGGTTTATGGGCTGTGATGGGTTTTTTTTGTGTGTTTTTGTTTTTTTTTTTCTGAACTGTAAAAAAATTTCTGGAACTCGACCCCTGCGCGGCCGCTCAGCATTTCTGCGCGGGCGCGCAGCAAGCTGCGCGGCCGCTCAGCATAGCTGCGCGGGCGCGCAGAGGGTCTCTGGAATTTTTTTTTTTCAGCCCCTGTTTTCTGATTTTTTTATGTTTTTGGATAGGTTATTAACTTCTAAGGGTTCCTGTAACAACAATTCATGGGTTGCCTCCCATGCAGCGCTTCTTTTTCGTCATTAGCTTGACGTTCGGTACCTTTCTCACATAGTCAACAACATGGCACTAACCACCTCTCGGTTTGCCATGTCCCCATAGTAGTGCTTCAACCGCTGACCGTTAACCTTGAATGCTTGGTCCGAATCATTCTCAAAAATTTCCACCGCTCCATGTGGAAACACAGTTTTGACAATAAAAGGTCTAGACCATCTTGATTTCAACTTCCCAGGAAAAAGTCGGAGCCGAGAGTTGAATAACAGAACTTGTTGCCCTGGCACAAATAACTTAGGATGTAGCTTCCTATCGTGCCACCTCTTCACCTTTTCCTTATACATTTTGTTATTCTCGTACGCTTGAAGTCGAAATTCATCAAGTTCATTAAGCTGAAGCATTCTTTTCTTACCAGCTGCATCTAAATCCAGGTTCAATTTCTTCAATGCCCAGTAGGCCTTATGCTAAAGCTCTGCCGGTAGATGACATCCCTTACCGTACACCAACTGAAACGGTGACATCCCAAGTGGAGTTTTGTATGCTGTTCTGTAAGCCCAAACAGCTTCATCGAGCTTTAAAGACCAATCCTTCCTTGACGGACAAACAACCTTCTCTAGAATGCGCTTTATCTCTCTGTTAGACACTTCCGCTTGACCATTTGTTTGCGGATGATAGGCAGTAGCTACTCGATGATTCACATTATAACGCTGCATCATAGAAGTGAACTTACGGTTGCAAAAATGCGATCCTTCATCACTTACGATTACCCGAGGTGTTCCAAACCTTGTGAAAATTTGCTTATGAAGAAAATTTAGCACTGCCTTTGCATCATTTGTCGGTAAAGCTTTAACTTCGACCTATTTTGAGACATAATCGACTGCCAGCAAGATGTACTGATTATTGCAAGACGAGATAAAAGGCCCCATGAAATCGATTCCCCATACATCAAAGACCTCGACTTCAAGCATCACATTTAATGGCATATCATCCTTCCTTGACAAATTTCCCACTCTTTGGCAACGATCACACCTTAAAACAAACTGATGAGCATCCTTGAACAAGGTAGGCCAGAAAAAACCTGCTTGCAGAATACGAGCTGCCGTCTTCTCACCTCCATAGTGTCCACCATAAACCGTGGAATGGCAGTCTCGTAATATCCCCTCCGTCTCACAGAACGGGATACATCTCCTGATGATCTGGTCAGCTCCCTGTCTAAACAAATATGGTTCATCCCACACATACCACTTCACCTCATGCAGAAACTTCTTCTTTTGTGCGGATGTCAAATTAGGAGGCATTATATTGCTGACAAGATAGTTTACAATATCTGCAAACCATGGTTCTTCCTCCTGAATTACAAACAACTGCTCATCCGGAAAAGATTCATTGATTAACGTTCTATCTTGTGAAGTAGAATCGGGATTCTCCAACCTAGAGAGATGGTCAGCTACTTGATTCTCAGTACCTTTTCTATCTTTGATCTCTAACTCAAATTCTTGAAGTAAAAGCACCCAACGAATGAGTCTCGGCTTCGAATCCTTCTTAGAAACCAGATAGCGAATAGCTGCATGATCAGTGAATACTGTCACTTTCGTACCAAGCAGATAAGATCGAAATTTCTCAAAGCCAAAGACTATAGCCAAAAGCTCCTTCTCAGTAGTGGTGTAGTTCAATTGGGCCCCATTTAAAGTTTTACTCGCATAGTAGACCACATGGAAGAGATTTTTCTTGCGCTGTCCCAGAACTGCACCTATTGCATAATCACTCGCATCACACATCATCTCAAACGGTTCTGTCCAATCTGGTGCTGTAATAACTGGTGCCGTGATCAAACTTTCCTTGAGAGTCTCGAATGCTGCCAAACATTCATCATCAAATTTGAAAGGCACATCTTTCTCAAGTAAATTGCACAACGGCTTAGATATCTTTGAAATGTCCTTGATGAATCGCCGATAAAAACCCGCATGACCGAGAAAACTACGGATTCCTTTCACCGAATTAGGTGGGGGAAGATTTTCAATGACTCCCACCTTGGCCTTGTCCACCTCCAGACCTTTGCTAGAGACCTTATGCCCAAGGATAATGCCTTCACGCACCATAAAATGACATTTCTCCCAATTAAGCACCAAATTAGTTTCCACGCATCTTTTGAGTACGGCGCGCAGATTATTCAAGCATTCATCATATGAGTGTCCAAAGACGGAGAAGTCATCCATGAACACTTCGACGTTATTTCCAATCATGTCAGAGAATATAGCCATCATACATCTCTGAAAGGTGGCCGGGGCGCCACATAACCCAAACGAAACTCTACGAAAAGCAAATGTGCCAAATGGACAAGTGAAGGTAGTCTTTTCCTGATTCTCTGGTGCAATACAAATCTGATTATACCCGGAATAACCATCCAGAAGACAAAAATACTCATGTCCCGCCAATCTGTCAAGCATTTGATCAATGAATGGGAGAGGGAAGTGATCCTTTCTTGTGGCTTTGTTCAATTTCCTATAATCCATGCATACTCTCCATCCTGTAACTGTTCGAGTAGGGATGAGCTCATTCTTTTCATTTGCGACCACAATGATACCTCCTTTCTTAGGTACACATTGCACGGGGCTCACCCACGAGCTGTCAGAAATAGGATAAATGATGCCTGCATCTAGCCATTTCAGAATTTCTTTCTTCACCACCTCCTTCATGATCGGGTTCAGTCTTCGTTGCTGTTCCACAGTTGGCTTACTTCCTTCCTCTAGCAGAATTTTATGCATACAATATGAAGGACTTATCCCCTTGATGTCTGCTATGGTCCATCCTATAGCCGATTTGAATTCTCTCAAAATCCTTAAGAGCTTATCTTCCTCACTACCTGAAAGGTCAGCTGAAATAATAACAGGTAACGTAGATGAATCACCTAAAAAAGCATACCTCAAGTGTTCAGGTAATGGTTTAAGCTCCAAGGTAGGTGCTTCCTCTATTGATGGTTTGAGCTTCCCTTCAGCATTCTTAAGGTCAGAAGTACCAAGAGATTCAAATGGTGTGTCGAGCTTTCGCTTCCATGGAGAAGCGTTCAGAATATTGTAATTGCTCGTTGCTATCTTCATCATCACTGTCAAATTCCCCCACTAAGGCCTTTTCCAATGCATCGGACATTAGCATGTGATCGAGTTCCGACGTAACCGCAGAATCAATCACATCCACTTTTAAGCACTCCTCATCTTCTGTAGGGAATTTCATTGCCTTGAATACGTTGAAGGTCACATCCTGATCTTGGACCCGCATAGTAAGTTCCCCTTTTTGCACATCTATCAAGGTACGACCAGTAGCCAAGAAAGGCCTCCCCAAGATTATGGGAATCTTCTTATCTTCCTCAAAATCCAGAATAAAAAAATCAGCAGGAAAGAAGAGCTTATCCACCTTGACGAGCATATCCTCAACTATGCCCCTTGGGTAAGTAATGGAACGGTCCGCCAATTGTAGCGACATGTATGTGGGTTTTGGATCAGGCAGATCCAGTTTTTTAAAGATCGACAACGGCATCAGATTAATGCTTGCTCCCAAATCACAAAGGCACTTGTCAAAAGTTAGATTGCCAATGGTGCAAGGAATGGTGAAGCTTCCTGGATCTTTCAGTTTTGGTGGTAACTTTTGCTGCAGAACAGCGCTGCATTCTTCCGTGAGAGCAACGGTTTCAAGGTCATCCAGTTTCACCTTCCTTGAAAGAATAGTCTTCATAAATTTCGCATAACTAGGCATTTGTTCCAGAGCCTCAGCGAAAGGTATATTGATGTGAAGTTTCTTGAACACCTCCAGAAACTTCCCGAACTGTCTATCCAGCTTTTGTTGCTGCAATCTCTTAGGAAAAGGTGGTGGAGGATAGAGCTGTTTCTCCCCTGTATTAGCCTCAGGCAGAGTGTGTTCAACAGTAGTCTTTCTTGGTTCCGCCGCTTTCTCCCTTTGCTTAGATTCTTCATCTCTAACTTCAGCTTCGACTTCTTTTGCCTTTTCAGCATCAGCTACTTTTCCAGACCTTAAGGTAATAGCCTTGACTTGCTCTTTAGCTTCCTTCCTGCCTGGTACTTCCGTGTCACTGGGAAGAGTGCCAGGTTGACGATTGAGCACTGCATTGGCTAATTGACCGATTTGATTTTCCAAGGTCTTGATAGAAACCGCCTGACTCTTGCACAACAGCTTAAGTTCCTCAAAATCAGCACTAGTAGATGCAGCTGCACTTCCCTGTTGAGGATATGATTGCCTTGTAGCATACTGCTGTGGTTGCTGGAATCCAGGTGGGTTAAACTGTTTACTTACTCCTTGCTGATATGGTGGCTGAATAACATTCTGATTATTCCCCCAGGTGAAATTTGGATGATTTCTGTTGTTAGGATGATAAGTCGCTGGCACAGGCTGCTGTTGTCGCTGATAATTATTCACATACTGAACAGATTCATTGACAAGAGAACACTGATCCGTAGTATGAGAACCTGCACAAAGCTCACAAACCATAGCTATTTGATTAACTCCATACGTAGCCAGAGAATCAACCTTCATTGATAGCGCTTGGAGCTGGGCTGCAATAGCGGTGGCTGCATCAACTTCCAGAATACCTGCTACCTTGCCTGACGTCATCCTCTGAGTTGGTTTTGATGCTCATTTGCAGCCATCGTCTCGATAAGATTATACGCCTCAGTATAGCTTTTAGCCCATAAGGCGCCTCCAGCTGCTGCATCGAGCATGGGCCGAGATTGGGCCCCCAAACCATTATAAAAACCAGTGATTACCATCCAATCCGGCATTCCATGATGTGGACATTTTCTCAACATTTCCTTGTAGCGTTCCCAAGCCTCGCACATAGATTCTGTAGGTTGCTGCGCAAATTGAGTAAGAGCACTCCTCATAGCAGCAGTCTTTGCCATTGGATAAAACTTCACCAGAAACTTTTGCGCAAGATCTTGCCACGTAGTGATTGACCCAGCTGGTTCAGAATGTAACCAGTCTTTAGCCTTATCCCTCAGTGAGAATGGGAAAAGCCTCAACTTGATAGCCTCATCAGTCACGCCATTATACTTAAAAGTGCTGCAGATCTCGACAAAATTCCTTATGTGCATGTTGGGGTCTTCAGTTGCCGCTCCTCCAAAAGAAACAGAATTCTGCACCATCTGAATAGTGCCCGGCTTGATTTCAAAGGTGTTAGCTTGAATAGCCGGATGAATAATGCTTGACTGAATGTCATCAATTTTAGGCCGAGAAAAATCCATAAGAGCTGGATCAGCTTGAACAATACGATCTCCCATGTTTACTGGTTCTTTTTGCTCAGTTCCTGAATCCGAATCCTCAAAATCTAACTTCTCCGGAGTATCAAGAACTTCGTCTTTCTCCTCAGCTGTATCTAAGGTCCTCTTGCGAGCACGAGAACGAGTTTGCATAAACGTTTGCTAAAGTACCTGAAACACAACCGAAAAGAATAATTAACTACTACGTCCTAATCACTGAGTCCTAATGACCAATGATGGTAAGTACATAAACTAAACAAATACGCCGAGTCCCCGGCAGCGGTGCCAAAAACTTGTTAGGGCGAAATCACGCACTAATATTCACGCAAGTATACGCGTTCGCAAGTAATATAGAATACTTTCTAGTTCGTTCCCTCAGAGACTCAGACTAAGTTATTGTCTAATTTAACTCACTCACCAATGTATGATTACTTCTCAATGTTAAGATAACACTTAAAATTGTTGATTAAATATTAACTATAATTAACTACTTAATTAACCACTTAACTAACACTTCAATTTATCAATAATAAAACACTCATGAGATCACAACTTCATTATTACTTCCTTCTATAGCCATTGTCATTACCTTTAGCATGTGACAGTGATGATATTAATCGAATAACACGAAACTGATAAAAGCCAACTTTCATTGTACTAATACCATTCTACCAAGCATCCACAATTAAGATAGAAGTTGAATAGTCATCAATTATGTTGAGTTCCTATATGTCTACAGAAATTGACAACACAACGATTTAAGCATAAGTTATTCCTTTTTGATTACATAGGGCAAATAAAACTGTTAGAGTTACCCACTAATCATGCACAACGTACATGAACCTATGCTAGCATGGCAAGTTCTAAATCTCAAGATCCACCGTCGCTTCACAAGAGATTAACACCCTATCTTATATGTTCGCGACGCACATAAGACGAATACGCACAACCAATACTAGATATCATGCAATCATCACATACTAAAGTATTAAACAATTAACTAAAGAATTCCATAACAAAACTGTTGCAACCCCATGATCACGATTAGCCCATAATAGAACTTATCGCCATCATGGGTTCATATGAAATCATGATAAACAAACACAAGAAAATAACAACTAAACTGATTATATTAAAACAGAGTACATCACAAGAGTAAATAAGTCAAAGCAAGAAAACTAGCATCCAACGTTACAACGAAACAAGAATCACAAGAATATATGCTTCCTCTTCGTTGTGGTGTGCTAAATCGGTCTTCTTCCTTATCTCCTTCGCTTCTTGCAAAACACAATCTAAAACATAATCTCCTCTTAATACTCTGTGAAAAACGTCTCAAATCTACTTATATAATAGTCCCATAAAACTCAGATTACATAGAAGTTGGAAGCCAAACAGAAGTAGAAGTCTAAAATAATATATCTTTTTCCCCGACCCTGCGCGGCCGCTCAGCATTTCTGCGCGGGCGCGCAAGGCTGCTGCGCGGCCGCTCAGCATTGCTGCGCGGGCGCGCAGGACCCTACTGGAAAATTTCCAGGTTTGCTCCGTTTCTTCGCCGTAATCTGCCCGTTCTTTTCCTCTCGCAATGGTGAACACATGCCAAGGCTTATTCTTGATGATTCCTTCTCCGAAATGCAACTAATACCCTGAAATGCATAAACACTAGAAAAACGCATCAAATACACAAAATACTTGATTTCAAGACACCAATTTAAGCCGTTTTAAGACGTTCTAAGTGGTATAAAATGCCACTTATCATCATTTCTATTTATAGAAAAACAGATCTTCCATTTCTGGCCTAGCATATCTTTAGCATCCCGTGTTCACTTTAATCTTCCTTTGTCAGTTAATCTTTACCATTAATCTTGCACATATCTCAAACTGCTTTATGTAGACTTGTCAATTCAGCTGTGTCAATTGTTTGTTGATTTGCAAACTTGGATATTGAACTGTTCTGCAATTCTGTACTTAGATAAATTTCTTCACTTTGAGATCTCCAATTAAGCTGTAGACTCGACATCTTGATAGGCATGTTGGCTTGTCGATATCTCTGAAACTTCATTGTTGACTTGACTTATCGACAACTCTGAGTTCTCTAGTGAATTTTGGTTTATCGATAACTCAGAGTTCTCTAATGGACTTTGGCTTATCGATAACTCAGAGTTCTCTAATGAATGTATACTTGTTGATATCTCTGAGTTCTCGAATGGGTATCTGACTTGTCGATATCTCCAAGCATTTCCTGAGTTCTCGATAGACAATTCCTGAGTTCTCGATAGGTCTTTCTGAGTTCTCGAATGACTTCTCTATAACACTAATTCTGTGACTTGTAGAGATCATGATTTAGAATGTTTTTCACCAAACAGAATTATTCAACTACAAGCTTCTTCATAATTCTTCTGAGGCATGACCTTTGTTAGGTCCCAATGTGTTTGTAGAAGGAGGGGTTGAATACAAACAGGACCGAATAATCGAATTAAATGTGGAATAAAAATATGAAACAAAATTCAAGTTAAATAAGAATATTATTAAACTTGAAAGGTGTTACAACAACTGTATCGATTACAAGGAATTAATCTCAAATTAATTATCACAAATCTAGAATAATTCGACATGAACTTTTTCTATTTTTGTAATAAAAAGATTCAAATGCTAAACGCAATTTGAGATTAAGTTCTAGGAATTTTGATCCACTACATAGTTACACAAGAACAAGATAAAGATTTCTAGTGGTTTAGATTTAACTTTACAAACTAGAAATTATGATCTTGAAGTTTGCAGATGAAGGATAAAATATTTCTTCTGCGGCTGCTCTATTTTTTGTTCTTGTATATTTTTGTATGTTGGATTAATTGAGTCTTCTGCTGCTTTTTGTTTTTATCAATCATTCAACAGACTCACTTCAACTAGCAAGACTTTCGGCAAGACTATCTGTTGTGCTTAGCAAGACAATCCTGAGCTCAGCAAGACAATCTGATTGAACTAGAAAGACTTTCGGTGAGACAATCAGTTGAACTAGCAAGACTATCTCCTTCCCAGTAGAACTTTCGGTAGGACAATTGAAATGACTTGGCATGACAATCGGTATGACAATCCTGATTGTCATGCTAGTTCATTTTCAATTGTCTTGCTGATTTAAGACTATTTTTAATCCAATTAAACTTCTGAAATTTTTTAATATTAATTCTGACTTAATTAATCAATTAATTCAATTAATAAATAAATTAATCTTTGCAGATATAATTTATTTTCTTAATTAAATTATATGACTTAATTAATTAATAGAGAATTAATACTAATCCTGAGCAGCAACCATTCTTCTGAAAATCTTCTAAAAATCACTGAGAATTATGAATCAATTCCACCACTTCAATGTTGACACTCGATGTACTGTCTGGTTCATGAGTGACTAACTTCCGTGACGTTTCTTCATGTCTTGACTTTGATTTCAGATTAAATTCAGATTAAATCCTTATAATTATCTGATACCCTAATGAGATCTCTGTCACTTGATTAAATCCACAATCTTGATTTATATCACTGAGGCTTGATCAATTTCTTGAACTTCTTCCAGTTTATAATTCCTCAAGTCCGTAGATGAACCTTGTTTCTGAATCCTTTGACAGATGTTACTTTGCGAGATCTCTTTGACGGTAGATCCACTATTTACTTATTACATTCTTATTTGAGTTGAGTTAAATCCTCGAATATACAAATAGGCTATGACATATGTCTTACAACCTTCTTGATCTTCTTCCAAATAGAATTCTTAGGATTGACACTGTTTAGGGAAAAATGCTCCAGTCTGCTCCATTTACATTTTACAGACATTAGGTGTTACAAGTATAAATTACAGATTAAGGTTATAATACAACTAATCTTAGGGTTGTCAATATGAATTAGTCTTGTTATGATACAAGCATGTCTTGCCCAACAATCTCCCCCAATTTGTGAGAAGATTGCTTATCACAAATTCATGCCTGTTAACAAGACTAACCCCAAGTTAAAGAATGAAAATAAATCAATACAAAAGCTGATACAACACTTGTACATTGAACATTTGACAGTTTATAATAATTAAGTAAAGAATGAGCTTTCTGATCCTTTCTCAATTATGTTCTTAATCTGTACAAGTATTTCTAATTCTTCTAGGATGGGGGTGTCAGTTAGAGCCTCCATTAGTTTCAGCAATCTAACTTAGGATAACTAGCTAATATCCCTATCATGTATCTTGACAAAGAGCCAGCTTTTACATTCAGAAATTTTCCATCCTTTGATATTCTGCTCTTGCCTGCTGCCTTCAACTCTTCTGATCTTCTAATATACTCATCAATGTCATGCTCATACTTTCTCCTCTTTACAGCTAGCAAATCTCTATGCTCATCTCCCATCTCTTCTCTGTTAACCACAAACACTGCCAATACTGTTCTCCATGCCTTAGTGGCTGAATCTTTACCATTCATCAAGCTTATCACCCTTTTCAGTTCAACAATTGAGAGAGAATCCATTAGTCTATTTCCAAGCTGTTCAAAGGACCCATCACTGTAGTAGATTCTAACTTCTTTGATGTTAACAACCCAAACTCTGACCATTCTTTCAACTAGCTATTGGAAGTAGTCTTCATCTGAATCAACAACATTTAGAGGTTGGAAATCATCTTGATTATATCTGTTCTAGATGGCCTTTTCACCAAATCCATGATCATTGAGAAATTCAGCTATCATTTGTCTTCTTCTTTGTCTTCTTTGTCTTCTGAATCTTCTCTTGACCTTGGCTTCTTTTGGACCTATTCCAACTGTTTTGAAGTGTGTTTTAAGGGGTGGCTTGAATGAAGGTACAGTTTTGAGTCTTTTCAGAGAAGTATGGCTGTGAGTGATTTGAGTTTTGAGGAGAGAGTTTGCAGTGAGCTTGTAGAAATATTTAGACTTAGAGGTTTTAGGTTGAGCAGTTTTTGATGAGGTTGAATGTGAAGGTTTAACAATCGGTATTTGGATATTTAGGGTTTAGAGGGGTTATGAGGTATCATTTTTTTATCTTTGTCTCCTTCCACCCCTCCTTTGAGTCTCAGATCCACTTTTCTTCTCCTTCTCTTTTTCACTATCATTTTTTTCACCAATTGCCTTGCTAGATTGACTTGAGTTTGAGCTAGAAGGATTTTGACCATCTTTCTTCTGCTCATCATCACCCAAGTCATCTGTGTTGATTTGAGTTTTAGGCAAATTGGCTTCAGGGTTATCAATGTATCTCCTCAGAATCTTGATCATAGCTTCATCTTCACTAGTTTTCAATTTCTTACTTTTCAGCCCAGACTCAAGCACCATTATTAGTCTTCTGTTGGCCATGACATAGTTTTTAAGTACTTGGAAATGTTCCAGTTGCTTGGTTGTAGAGCAGATATAATGCACCCCTTTGCTTGGATGTAGATAGGCTTCTGGGAATGCAGCTTCTGGAGCCTTCTTCAACTCTGCTAGTAGCATTTTCTCTTCATTGGCGATTATCTTGACCTTGTTAATCAAAATATCCACCTCAGATGCTCTTCTAGAAATTAGATAATTGAAATTGACTTGCATACATCTGTCTACACTAGAATCATTACGATTGATCACTATCCTTTTCTCCAAAAACTGGTCCTTGACTGGGATCTGCAGCACCCTGATGTAATTGATAGTCTTTTCCAAGGTCTTTTTGTAAGTGAAGAAGTTGTTGTTGAGAGAGTTCCTTAGTCCAGTGAGCAAATTGTCAAACTCTTGTGTCATTCCTGGACCTTGGGCAACCATAAGGAGCCTCTCTTGTTCTAGACCTTGTTCTTGACTTTTGAGTTTTGATTGTGCTAGCCTTGCATCTATCTCCCCCTTAGTCTTGGTGACATGCATGAGTAGGGGAGTAAGAATCTCAGGACTTACAACTTCAGGAAATGCTGGCAGTGGTATGTTGAGTTTTCCCATAATGGCTCCCAAAGCAACTGTATTCTGTATTTGTAAATGCTTATGGGACTCCACTAGGGCCTGAATATCATGCTGTTAACTCTCAACCAATGTGGTTAGAGCTCTGAATTATGAAGATAAATCTGAGTTGGAAGCTTGAAGTGAAGAAATTTGATCTTGAAGTTCTTTTATTTGAGGAGTAGATGTTTTGGTTGAGAAGGACCCAAAGTGTTCATCAACAGCTTTTCTGACACCCTCCATGAGAAGAAATGAAGGCTCATACCTAGCAATATGCATTTGATTTAGCTTGACCCTGGTATCATTTGAATTTGTGATATGAGCTTGAACTTGATCAAACAGGGCCTTGAAAGAACTCTTCATATTTGACACTTCCTTCTCTATGAAGGCCAGATTCATCCTTGACATTTGCTCAGTGAAAGACTGGAATTGATTCTTGATGTCCTTTTGAGAAGGCACAATGTCATCCATCTTTTCCTAGATCAGCTTCCTGATTTTATCTTCATATCCAGTCAATTTTACTTCAAGGGCCTTTCCAAAGAGATGGAAAGCCTTGAGTTGAGCTTTGTGCACATCCAGGATGGCATCATAGACTTCAGGAGGAGTGAGAGATTTAGCATTGCTTCCCATGATAGTTATGTACTCCCTCCTGAATCTAGCCAAAACTTCATCCATTTCTTGTTAGTGTATACTGAAAATATTTATTTGAAGTATGTACATTTATTTCTGGCCAGTTTATTTGAGAATCATTTGAATGTTTACATGTTGTCTAATATTATATATTATGAACAATCTAGTATCAAATGGGATACAGAATATTAGATTGTTAAATACGGTTATATAATATAATAAGGTTCACAGCACAGGTGGTGTTGGACAATCCACTGGTATGGCTGTAGTATTATTTAGATTAGTTTATATTGACTAATAAATAATACTAGTATACTTTGTGTATATTGAACAAGATCAAATTTAGAATTGTTCCCTTAATACTGATTAAGAAGGAGAACTAAAATTCTATGTTATTATTAATGCTTAGGTTCTTAATCCGGAAATAGTAATTGACACGTGTATATTATTTACATGCTTTGATTTATATATGAAATAATTCTTTTGAATTATATCATTATATTTTGGGTGATGGAATTATATACATGGTGAATATTATTTATTGAAGGAATCCATGTCCTGATAATATTCGGGTTAATGATGTCCCCTTGAAAGCTCAAAAAGATTTAATTATGTGAAACCCTGCAGGTGGAATTTATTCTGGCATAATTAAATAAAGGTTGAGTGGATGATCAAGGATAAAAGATATTAATTAAATAAATTATCAGTAATTTATTTAATTAATGGACATATGATATTTTAAACATGGGGAATTTAATAAGCAAATAATATTGGAACCGAATTAATTAAATTACGGTATTAGGAAAGGTAGTGCAAATATTAATTCTTTAGTGGATTGAATTAATATTTAATTATATTGGGCTAGGCTCAAGATGTAATTAGAAGGCCCAACCTAATTATCCATGGTCCCTATTGTAGCCTATATATATTCTTATTCTCTTCTTGCTTGGGATTGTGTGAAAACATATTGTAGCCACCAAGAAGCAAGAAGAGAGGATAACTTGAGAAGACGGAGGCCACACTTCGCTCAAGGGAATTAGGGAATACAATAGAAGAGCGTGGAAACAACCATTAACAAGGTAATCCTCTTTTCGTAATCTTTATCGTAAAACGTAGTAACACCCTAAGTCCGTGGTTCCCAATAATTGGTATCAAGAGCCTGGTAATGGGTTCTACGTTTTATGATATAATGTCCATGTCGTAATTATATATGCGTGTATATAGTGTTTTGCTTGTATTGGTTTTGATGCAGGTTGTTAATCCACTATTATGGCCATGTATATTTTAATTATGTGTTTGGATGCCACGTGGTTTAATCGTGGTTAATTTCTGTTTTGGTTTCCACGTGGTTTAATCGTGGTTGTAATTTACACGAGGGTTGATCGTGTTAGAATAGATTTTACAAAATTAGTTTTGTATTAGATCTATTTTTTTTGTAATTGTTCCGGGTATTTGGTAATAGTTATGTGCGATCGGAAATCAATTCCGGTAGTTTTTTGTTCCGCTATACGATTACAAGGGGCTGTTGTTGGTGTTTGGATCGAACAAAATCAAAACAAAACTCACAGAAAAGCAACAGGCACGCGCGCGCTGTGGCCGCTGCGGCAGCTGGGGCTGCTGGGGGCGTCGGGGCGCGCTCGGGGCAGATTTTTTTTGAGAGTTGGATTTTTTTTTCAAGGGCCATAATAGTGGAAAATTTATTTTAATTTTTTCCATTAAATTTTTAATTATTGCTTTAATTTATTGATTATGTGTGTCGTTAATTATGTGTGTAATTCCTTTAAAATTGCATGTTTAACTTAATTAGGACGACATGGACATACATTTTATTTATTGCTTTGATTAAATGTTATATGTTGCTAAAATTATGTGTGTATTTTCAATGCATGATTAGACATAATTATAATGACATAGGACCCCATTTAATTTTAAAATTCCTCAATTTTAATAAAAAATTCTTAGTGGGAGAGAGAATTATTATGAAATCCCATGGTCTCCATTATTGGTTGTAGGTAATTTAACATAAAGACGAATATAAATTATATATACGTCACCCATCGTGGCATGTAATTTATGGTGTCTAGAATGTTATAGAAATTACTAGAACAAACTTCTTAAATTAATTTTAAAAGGAATAAAATACGGATTTTCTTTATTTCTGATTTGGGGCGATTTTGTCAAAAACGAGTTCATCGAACTTGTAAGGCTGTGGGTTTTAAGCGAGACCGATGTGACTCCTCCACTACCTGGAAATCAAACCATTGATAAATATTGAATTGAAGTATTCTATTCAAGGGAAAATTACGAATATTGGAAGGTATACATGCCACCCATCGTGGCGTACTAAGTTCCATAGATTTCAAATAATTTAAGATTTGATGATGGTATACACTTAGCTATGAAAAATAATATAGTCCACCCCAACGTGGCATATTATTTAGTAATAGGACCGAAGTAACATTTAAACAAAATTAGGTGGTATACATGTCACACATCGTGGCGTACCAGAAGCTTATGGTGTTTATATGTTAGTGCATTAAATTTTAATAATTGTTAGAGGAATCAATAGATCTTAATAATTAATGCACCCTTATTTATGTGATGTTTTTATGCATGATTCTCAGGATAAAATGGGTTTTAATCCACTATTAACCATACTTAAGGATAACAAACTTACCGGACCTAACTATATTGAATGGAAACGAAATTTGGACATTGTGTTGACTGCTGAGGAGTACAAGTTTTGCACTTATGAACCCAAGCCTGAACAGCCTGCTGTTGATGCTCCTGAAGATGAGAAAGAGTATTATAAACGGTGGATTAAGGCTGATGAAATGTCGCGATGTTACATTCTGGCAGCAATGTCGAGTGTTTTGCAACATCAGCATCAGTCTATGGCCACTGCTTCGGATATGCTCTTTAATCTCAAGGAACTTTTTGGAGATCAGAATAGGGCTGCTAGGCAAGTAGCCATGAAGGCTTTAATGAACACTCAGATGGCTGAAGGCACACCTGTAAGGGATCATGTTCTCAAGATCATGTCTCATTTGAATGAGATAGAGATCCTTGGTGCTGAACTTGACGGGGAAACCCAGATTGACATTATCCTTATGAGCTTGTCCAAGAGTTTTGAGCAGTTCCGCTTGAATTATAACATGAACAAGAGGCAGTATAGTCTCGCGGAACTGCTGACAGAACTTCAGGCAGCTGAAGGATTATTTCGGCAGAGTGTTCAAGTGAATGTGGCTGAGAAAGGTTCTTCCTCTAAGCCGAAAGGTATTAAGAAGAAGAAAAAGGCTCAGACACAGAAAGCTGTGAAGGCAGTGGGAGTTTAGGGTGGTGTGAAAAAGCCTAAGGGAAAGTGCTTCAGATACAAACAGTCAGGTCACTGGAAACAGGATTGTCCTCTTCCTAAGAAGACAAACAATACTGGTATGTCTCTTTCTTTAGTTACAGAAACATTTATAGCGGCTATATCTACGAGCACTTGGTGTGTAGATACAGGAGCCACTGATCATGTTTGTAATTCTATGCAGGGGTTCCAGCTATCCAGAATGCTTAGAGATGGTGAGATATACGTGTTTATGGGAGATGCTATGAAAGTAGCAGTAGTTGCAGTAGGAGTTATTCATTTATCTTTTGGTTCTGATAGGATTTTGGTTTTGAACAATTGTCTTTATGTACCTTCTTTTAGAAGGAATTTAATTTCGGTTTCTAAACTTGATTTGGATGGTTATAATGTTTGTTTGGATCGTAATATTTCTATTATGATGAATAAACGAATTATATGTTCTGGTACATTGCAAGACAATTTGTATATAATTAATCCTAGTCAACCTGCACTACAACTGTAATTTAGGGAATTGAATAACACATCTTCTAACTCTACTAAAAGAAAGGAACCTTCTAGTTTGAACCAAACATATCTTTGGCACTTGAGATTAGGTCATATTAACTTGAGGAGGATTCAAAGACTGGTAGTAGATGGGCCTTTAAGCTCATTGGCAGTGGAGCCATTTCCAGTTTGTGAATCCTGCTTGGAAGGTAAAATGACTAATAGGCCTTTCAAGGCAAAGGGGAATAGAGCCAAACAAGTATTAGAATTGGTTCACTCTGATTTATGTGGACCCATGAATATCCAAGCAAGAGGTGGTTATGAATATTTCATCACTTTCATTGATGATTATTCTAGATATGGGTACGTTTATTTGTTGCGCCGTAAGTCTGAGTGCTTTGATAAGTTCAAAGGGTACAAAGCTAAAACGGAGAAGCGACTTAATAAAAGTATCAAGTCACTACGATCAGATCGTGGTGGCGAATACTTGCTTGGAGAATTTAGGGAATATTTATCAGAAAATGGGATAGAATCCCAGTTAACTGCACCAGGCACACCCCAGCAGAACGGTGTAGCAGAGAGAAGGAACCAGACTCTTTTAAAGAGTGTTAGATCGATGATGAGTTATTCGGATTTACCCAAGTCGTTTTGGGGACATGCCTTAGAGACAGCAGCTTATCTTCTGAACTTAGTACCTTCTAAGTCGGTTCCTAAAACCCCCTTAGAATTGTGGATCGGGGATAAACCGAGTCTAAGACATATTCGAATATGGGGTTGTCCAGCACATGTGCTGAACAAGAACGCGACTAAGTTAGAATCTCGTACAGAAGTAAAGTTGTTTGTAGGCTACCCCATGGGAACGAAAGGATATTTATTTTATAGTCCGAAGAATCGGGATGTCATTGTTAGCACCAATGTAAGATTCTTGGAGGAGGACTATATAATGAATCACAAACCCATGAGTAGTGTCGTTTTAGAGGAACTAGTGGGAGGGACAAATAATACCCATGAAGCTGTAGTACAAGTAGAACAACGACAACATAATGTACAACCTGTCACTAATACCGCACCAGTGCCTCGTCGTAGTGGGAGGGTTGTTCAACAGCCTGATAGATTCATGTTTTTGGGAGAGTCTTCAGACTTGGTCCCTGGTGAACATGATGATGATCCCCGTACATACGAAGAGGCAGTACAAGATAAAGATGCAGATCTTTGGCAAAAGGCGATGGAATCTGAGATAGAATCAATGTATTCTAATCAGGTCTGGGAGCTCGTGGAACCACCCAAAGGTATAAAACCTATTGGATGTAAGTGGATCTACAAGAAAAAGAGGGGATTAGATAAAAAGGTGAAAGCCTGGAAAGCAAGACTTGTTGCGAAAGGGTATACTCAGAAAGAAGGTATCGATTATGAGGAAAACTTTTCACCGGTAGTCATGCTTAAGTCAATCCGTATTCTTTTATCTATAGCAGCTCATCTCGATTATGAGATTTGGCAAATGGATGTCAAGACAACTTTTCTTAATGGAAGTCTTGAAGAAACATCTATATGCAGCAACCAAAAGGATTAATTAAGGAAGGCCAAGAACATCTGGTATGTAAGCTTAAGAGGTCTATTTATGGACTTAAACAAGCTTCTAGAGACTGGAATATTCGTTTTGATCAGGCAGTCCAGTCATATGGATTTGATCAAAGTCCAAGCGAATCGTGCGTGTATAAGAGAAGTGAAGGTAATGCAGTGGTTTTTCTAGTACTATATGTAGATGATATTTTACTCGTTGGAAACAATGTTGAGATATTGTCATCAGTAAAGGCATGGTTGTTCAAACAATTTGACATGAAGGACTTAGGTGAAGCGGCATACATCCTTGGGATCAAAGTTATAAGGGATCGCAAGAAAAGGATGTTGGCTTTATCTCAAGAGCCCTACATTGATGAAATATTAGCTCGTTTTAACATGCAGAACTCCAAGAAAGGTTTTTTACCTTTTAAGCATGGAGTTGCTCTATCTAAGAAGCAGTGTCCTTCGACACCTAAGGATATAGAGAGCATGAAAGCAGTTCCTTATGCTTCAGCATGTGGAAGCTTAATGTATGCTATGTTATGTACGAGGCCTGGTATCTGCTTTGTGTAGGCATGGTTAGTAGATATCAGTCGAACCCAGGTCAGGAACATTGGAGTGTAGTAAAAACTATACTCAAGTACCTGAGAAGGACTAAGGAGTATATGTTAATTTACAAGGCCTCAAATCTATTTCCTTTGGGATATACTGATTCAGATTTCCAATCAGATAGGGATAAGAGGAAATCAACCTCGGGATATGTTTTTACTTTGGGAGGTGGAGCCGTTATATGGAGGAGTGTAAAGCAGAAATGCATTGCAGACTCCACCATGAAGGCCGAGTACGTGGCGGCCTCTGAGGCTGCCAAGGAGGCTGTATGGTTCAGGAACTTCCTTTTGGACTTAGATGTGGTACCTAATTTGCCTAGGAGCTTGACGGTGTATTGTGATAATACTGGTGCTGTGGCAAATTCAAAGGAACCGCGAGACCACAAAGCAGCTAAACATATTGAACGTAAGTATCATCTCATACGAGGAATCGTAAAGCGAGGGGATATAGTTGTGGCTCACATATCATCAGAAGACAACCGAGCAGATCCTTTCACAAAGAGCTTGCCAACCAAGGTTTTTGACAAGCATGTGGAAGCGATAGGAGTCAGATGGATGGACACATAGATTTTTATGTAATAGTGGATTAAACACTGATGTACACATAGAATATTTTGAGTATAAGTGGGAGATTGTTAGTGTATACTGAAAATATTTATTTGAAGTATGTACATTTATTTCTGGCCAGTTTATTTGAGAATCATTTGAATTTTTACATGTTGTCTAATATTATATATTGTGAATAATCTAGTATCAAATGGGATACAGAATATTAGATTGTTAAATACGGTTATATAATATAATAAGGTTCACAGCACAGGTGGTGTTGGACAATCCACTGGTATGGCTGTAGTATTATTTAGATTAGTTTATATTGACTAATAAATAATACTAGTATACTTTGTGTATATTGAACAGGATCAAATTTAGAATTGTTCCCTTAATACTGATTAAGAAGGAGAACTAAGATTCTATGTTATTATTAATACTTAGGTTCTTAATCCGGAAATAGTAATTGACACGTGTATATTATTTACATGCTTTGATTTATATATAAAATAATTCTTTTGAATTATATCATTATATTTTGGGTGATGGAATTATATACATGGTGGATATTATTTATTGAAGGAATCCATGTCCTGATAATATTCGGGTTAATGATGTCCCCTTGAAAGCTCAAAAAGATTTAATTATGTGAAACCCTACAGGTGGAATTTATTCTGGCATAATTAAATAAAGGTTGAGTGGATGATCAAGGATAAAAGATATTAATTAAATAAATTATCAGTAATTTATTTAATTAATGGACATATGATATTTTAAACATGGGGAATTTAATAAGCAAATAATATTGGAACCAAATTAATTAAATTACGGTATTAGGAAAGGTAGTGCAAATATTAATTCTTTAGTGGATTGAATTAATATTTAATTATATTGGGCTAGGCTCAAGATGTAATTAGAAGGCCCAACCTAATTATCCATGGTCCATATTGTAGCCTATATATATTCTTATTCTCTTCTTGCTTGGGATTGTGTGAAAACATATTGTAACCACCAAGGAGCAAGAAGAGAGGATAACTTGAGAAGACGGAGGCCACACTTTGCTCAAGGGAATTTGAGAATACAATAGAAGAGCGTGGAATCAACCATTAACAAGGTAATCCTCTTTTCGTAATCTTTATCGTAAAACGTAGTAACACCCTAAGTCCGTGGTTCCCAACATTTCTGCCACATGGTCATCAGACAACCAGGCATCTACATTGCCATCCTCTTCAGCCTCATCTACTATCTTCTCCTTTTGTTGTTCAACCTCTTCATTGAAGTATAGCAGCATAGCTTGATAATCCTGATTCCCCATGTCTGAAGTGAGCAATTGCCGATAGAGATTGGCCAAGCCTGAGATTTGATCTACCAACATGTCATCAACTGTAGAAGGCTGAGCTTCTATATCTTGTAGCCATTGAGCCATGACATGTGGTTGGCTGGATTGAGATGTGGATGGCTGTTGAGAAATGTCCAAATTACCACCTGTGACTGAAGTCACAGTTTGACTCACAGATAAATATGTGGTTTTGACAGTTTATTGTTCACCACATGTAATGAGAACCTCCATTAGAATTGGAGAGGATTTGACTGGGTTACTATCATGTACACCAGCCTCAAACCTTTGTGTACCTTGCAGAGCACTGTCACATAAATGTGATGAACTTGCCTCTCCCATAACAGGGTCATTGGCAATTGTACTCCTAGCTTCAACTGTCAAGGCAATTTCAGCTAGGGTTTTGAGGGGAGTTGTTCCTTCTAGAGGAACCTCCAATTGAATTGGAGAGGATTTAGATAGCTCTCCCTCAAGAGTACTACCCTCAAACCTATTCATCTGTGAAGATGATTGTGCACATGAAGGTGCAATAGTGACCATGGGGTCTTCGGTAAAAACTGATAAAACCCCCATATTTGTGATGGTGTCATTAAGGTCTACCCCAGCTAGTAGCCTCTCACCATCTAGATGTTAGTTCTGGGTGGTGAGCACAGTTTCATGAAACCATGTCACTTAAGTGTTGGTGCACTTGAGAATCAGATTCAAGTGCTCTATATGATGAAGAAATTTGAGAGATTAGAGAAGTTTGCTCAGTTGTGAGTGTTGGCAGCTCCCCCTGAATGGATGAGGGAGCTTCAAATGATGTGCCCTCATTGTGTGTGCCATCCTTATTTCTTCTACCATACACTCTAGGTGCAGGTTGTGCTGACTCAGTACAAGATGCATTGGGGTGAATGCTCTTTTCAATAGATACACCATGTTGAGAGAATGCATCTAGTAACTGTTTACTCCCCATTTGTTCAACTGTGCCCTTTTGGGAGGACACAGAGGTGTTTTGAGTGGTCAACTCAGGTATCTTACTCTTTTTTGGTCTCTTGACCAAGGGTGACTCTGGTTCAGTTTGAACTGTTTCACTCTCATTTACAACAGCAAGGGTTGGTTCCTTTCTCTTCTTTTTACTCACTTCAGTCTTTTGAGAGACTAAAGTGGTTGGTTTGCTAAGATCTAGTGGTTTAGAAGAAGGGGATGCGGCCTTTGAAGGTACCTGTTGGTGTGCCTGTGTTTGTGCTTCCACAGGCTCAGGAACCATAGCTAAACTAGCAAATTTAGGAGCCCTCATGTCTGGCATAGGGTAAGGATAACACCTGAATCTCTCCAACATAAATGGAGTGATTCTAAGACTTACACCCACCTTATTCTTTGAAGTAATTGAGCCAAATATTATTTTGGACACTTGCTTACAATTGCCAATTCTACTACTATCAATACCAGCTAACAAATGTATGTCATTTACTTTATGAGCTAAAGTAGACATGATAAACCTTGGAAAAAAGATTTCTTTACCTCTATTCTTCAAAGGCATAGTAAGCCTGGTAGCCAGCTCCTCCAGAATTAGAGCCCCAACATTCAGATGCCTGTTGTGAGCTATTGAGAACACCAACTTCTGCACCACACTTGAGATGTTGTCAAAGCCAGTTTTTCTGCAAGTGAAAGCCCTCACTACAGAATCAAACACAAAGGACCATTCCTTCCTAAGGTTTATCCTGTTCAGGCTTGCCAAGTTGATTGAGCCACTGTAGTTGATGAAGTCCATGAATTCACTCAGCTCATCTGCAGTTGGCATCTCTCCATAGTTCTCAGTTGGCAATCCCAGGGCTGTATTCACATCAGCAGCTGAAAACTCAATTTCCTGGCCTCTAATTGTGCATGTGACCACCATAGAAGTGACATTCTCTAGAAAAACTGTCCTATTTACAGCTGATGTCCAAAATTCATGAAGAACGTCCAAATACAGCACAAGACTTGCAGTTAAAGCACCTGCAATATAGGATTCAGAAAGAAACTTCACAAACCCCTTGAAACTATCAGGGGCTTGGTTAGCATCAAGAAAAGCAATTAAGTTAGTTCCCTTCTCTGGAATGATGGCTCTAACAATATTTTGTGCTATTTTACTGTTTAGAAGTAGTGGGTAAGAAAAAGTTTTGAGAAAGGAGCAAAAATGAGAGAGAAATCGCCTTTTGTCTGAAAGCTAGGTCACTTGAGATCTCGAAAAAGTGTAAGTACGGTGTATGTATCGAGAAGTCTGGGTATTTATAGAAAAAGTAGATGACTTGTCAAGAACTCAAAAAATAGACATTTGGGGTTGTCTATCGAGAAGTCATTTAGAGATGTGAAGTACATATCGAGAAGTCATTTTAAATTACTCTTATAGAGAACTCAAAAATGACTTATCGAAATGTCAGATAAATGCCCAGTTTGTCCAAAAATGACTGAAATAATTCTAATTTATTTTAATTGAATCAAATTAAAATCAGAATAAATTTTCCAAAAGTATTTGTCTAAAATAATTCATTTGAATTAAATTATTTTAGTTCTGAGTTATTGATAAGTCTCAAAATATCCTTGTCGAGAACTCTGTGAATTAACACTATTAGAGAACTCTACATGGTCTTATCGATAAGCTCTATTATGACTTATCGATAAGACCATGTATAGTTCTCTAATAGTGTTATCGAGGACTCAGTCGAGAACTCTAAAATGACTTGTCGATAAGTCATTTCGACTTATCGAGAACTCAGTTCTCTATACCTTTGAGTACTGTTATTCTGCCTTGTGTTAATTTTACACATTTAAGATGTAAATTAACAACTAAGCAGTTTACTTAGAATTTGAAATATTTTAAGTTAATTTTTGAGTTTTTAAGAAAAATAAATATACAGAGATTCTGAAATATTTATAATTCATATTCCAGTTAATTTCCAATTAAATCAAACTAGGTTGATTTATTAGAAATTAATCTGCTGCAACACATTAGCTGAGTTCTTGCCTTAGGATGAAGAATTGAGCATTCCAATTTCACTCACAAGTCTAGTGAAGGTTGCTTCATCCAAAGGTTTAGTAAAAATATCAGCTAATTGTTTCTCTGTAGGAACAAAAATGAGCTCAATGGTACCATTTGCAGCATGTTCCCTGATAAAATGGTACCTAACATCAATGTGCTTTGTTCTAGAATGATTAACTGGATTAGCTACTATAGATATGGCACTAGTATTGTCACACATAATAGGAATTTTGTGTAACACTAGACCATAGTCCATTAGCTGATTTCTAATCCAAAGCACCTGAGCACAACAACTTCCAGCAACTATATATTCAGCCTCAGTTGTGGAAGTTGGCACGGATTGTTGTTTCTTACTATACCAGGATACAAGTCTTTGACCAAGAAATTGACAGCTTCCACTAGTACTTTTCCTATCAACCCTGCATCCAGTAAAATCTGCATCTGTGTATCCAACAGCTTCAAAACCAGTTCCCTTAGGATACCATAATCCCAAGTTTGGAGTTCCCTTTAAGTATCTGAAAATCCTTTTCACATCCATCAAATGTGATTCCTTTGGATTGGCTTGAAATCTAGCACATAGACAAGTAGCATACATGATGTCTGGTCTATTAGCAGTCAAATAAAGCAATGATCCAATCATCCCTCTGTAGCTTGAAATATCCACACTCTTGCCTTTCTTGTCTTCATCCAACTTGGTTGCAGTAGACATTGGTGTAGATGCAGGTGAGCTATCCACCATACCAAATTTCTTCAATAAGTCATTCACATATTTGGTTTGGCTGATAAAAATACCATCACTTTTTTGACTAACTTGAAGGCCAAGGAAGTAACTCAATTCTCCCATCATGCTCATTTCATACTCACTCTGCATTAGCCTAGAGAATCTTTGACAAAACTTTTCATTTGTAGATCCAAAGATGATATCATCCACATAGATTTGAACTAGGATCATATCTTTACCATGCTTCTTGTAGAAGAGAGTCTTATCAATTGTACCTCTGGTAAAACCATGTTTGAGTAGAAATTCTGACAAAGTGTCATACCAGGCTCTAGGTGCCTGTTTCAATCCATATAGAGCCTTGAGTAATTTGTAAACAAAGTTAGGAAATTCTGGATCTTCAAAGCCAGGTGGCTGTTGCACATAAACTTCTTCTTCTAGTTTACCATTAAGAAAAGCACTCTTGACATCCATTTGATACACCTTGAAATTTGAGTGTGCAGCAAATACCAGAAAAGTTCTTATTACTTCTAGTCTTGTAACATGAGCAAAAGTCTCATCATAGTCAATTCCCTCTTCTTGTGAGTAGCCTTTAGCAACCAGCCTTGCTTTGTTTCTAGTAACAATTCAATTTTCATCCATTTTATTCCTGTACACCCACTTAGTTCCAATTATGCTTCTGTTCTTTGGTGCAGGGACTAATTTCCACACTTTGTTTCTCTCAAACTGACTCAGCTCCTCCTGCATAGCACATATCCAATCAGGATCCAATAGGGCTTCTTCAGTTTTCTTGGGCTCTACTTGAGATAGAAAACATGCATGTAGGCATTCATTAGCAGTTGCACTTCTAGTTCTCACACCAGCTGAGGGATCACCAATAATAGCTTCTACTGTATGACTCCTATCCCACTTTCTAGTGTGAGTCTGTTGACTAATGCCTTCATTATTTTCTTCAGTATTACCATGACTGTCATTTCCATTCTCTCTTTCTCCTCCTGAGTTTGTGCCATCAAATTCAGGTGTCTGAAGAGAGCTTTCATTCCCATGATTTTGTTCAGAGATCTCTTCATTTGTCATTTGTTATGCCACAACTTCATCTTCCTCATCAGAATCACTATCAATGGTTAGATTCTTAAATGCAAGGGCTTCAACATCATTTACATCAAGGCATTCCAAGCCTGGACACTTGTCATCATCAAAAGTCACATTTGTGCTTTCCATAATTTTCTTTTGATTAATCACATAAACTTTGTAGGCTGTTCTTTCCAATGAATATCCCAGAAAAATTGCTTCAAAAACTTTAGAGTCAAATTTTTCCACATATTCAGAGTTGTCTTTTAGAATATAACACTTGCTTCCAAAGAGTCAAATTTTCCCACATATTCAGAGTTGTCTTTTAGAATATAACACTTGCTTCCAAACACATGTAGATGCTTCACTGTAGGCTTCCTGTTAGACATGACTGAGTAAGGTGATTTGCCATGAGCTTTGTTGATGAGATATCTGTTTTGAGTGTAGCATGCAGTATTAACGGTCTCTTCCCAAAAACTAGTTAGCAACTGAGCATCTTGTAGCAAGGTTCTAGCAGCTTCAACCAATGTTCTATTTTTCCTCTCAACTACTCCATTCTGTTGAGGTGTTCTAGCTGCTGAAAATTCTTGAACAATGCCTTTGTTTTTGTAGAATTCACTTAATGTTGAGTTTCTAAATTATGTTCCATTATCACTCCTCAATCTTTTCACACTAACTTTTCCTTCAGCTTGCTTCTCAATTTTCTTGATGTGCTCAATTATAATGTTTGAAGTTTCATCTTTAGAGTACATGAACTCAACCCAAGTGTATCTTGAAAAATCATCAACCATGACAAGGGCATATTTATTCCTTGAAATGGACAAGACATTTACTGGCCCAAACAAGTCCATGTGAATAAGTTGCAGATGTGCACTTATAGAATTCACAGATTTTGACTTGTGACTTGATCTTTTCATTTTTCCTTTCTGACAAGCTTCACAAACTTCCAGTTAAGCAAATTCCAGACTAGGCATGTCTCTCACAAGCTCCTTCTTGACTAAGGTGTTGATTGCTTTGAAATTCAAGTGAGATAGCTTCTTATGCCATAATTTGCTTTGCTATTCTGATGCCTTGGTTTAGAAACAACACACTCCATCCTTATTTGTTGAGTCTAAGTCTGCAACAAATAAGCTTCCCTTTCTTACTCCTTTAAGAGCAATTTCACCAGTCTTTTTGTTAATAAAAGCACAATCTTCTTTGTTGAAAACAACTTGAAAACCTCTGTCTGCAAATTGACTAACACTTAGAAGATTTACTTCTAATCCAACAACTAGTGCTACATCTTCAATGACAATATTTCCAGAAACAATCTTGCCATATCCCATTGTGAATCCTTTGCTGTTGTCTCTAAAGGTCACCAAAGGGCCAACCATCTCCTCAAATTGTGATAGCAGGGTCTTATCACCTGTCATATGCCTGGAACATCCACTATCGATGATCCATATGACCTTCTTTCCTTTTCCCTGCACACAATGAGGATTAAGTGTGTTTAGCTACCCAAGCTGTGTTGGGCACTTTCTTCTTGTTTACTGATTTTGCAGAAGTAGAATGAGAATTTTTAGATAAAATGGAATTCATAGACTATTGAGCATTTTCCCTTTCAGATATAGAACCAATTTTTGATTCTATGAGATCAATTCTCAATTTGTGGCAACTCTTCATCACTTTCATGTTGCAGGGAATGCAGTCAAACTTTTCACAGAATGAATAGGGATCATTAGCCTTAGCTTCATTGTACTTGCAGACTCCTTCAGGTGGATTACTAACAATCTTTTTACAAAGATGAGTTAGGTGATTCATTGATCCACAATTCTCACACCTCTTTCTAGGAGCATCTGCAACATAAGCAAAATTATTGCTTTTGTTTATCCAAATCTTTCCATTTCTATTCTTCTTTTTCTTTTTGACCTCTTCAGCTTTAATCTCCTTCACAGGCTCCTTAGTTTCTTGATTGGCTTTTGGTGTTTCAACAGAGATGGAAGACTGAGTTGTCTCATCATTTTTCTTTTACTTGTCCTCACCGACTATCTCCTGTTTGATGATCAACTCTTCTTCACTGAAGTTCACCTCACATGCCTTGAACAAAGGTGATTCAACTTTCTTCAACATAATTGGAACATTCTCAGTTTCAGTTGATTTCCCTTTGTCACTGACAGACTTCTTTTTGTTGTTCAAACCCTCATAATCAAGACCAATGGCAATGTTTGCACATGGCTTGTTCTTTTCATGATATTGGCCAACCAACTCATAAGCATTTTTGAAGGATTTCAGCTTCACTTCATTCTTCTCCAGCCTTTCTCTCAATACTGCTTCAATTTCACTTGCACACATAAATTTGTTCTTTAAGTATGCATTTTCTTGCTTAGCAGCATCAAGCTCAACCAGCAACAATTCAGTCTCTTATTTTTCACTCTCAAGTTTTTCATTGATCTTTTTCAATCTGCTAACTTCCTCATTTGCAGTAACCATGCTTGTATGAATGTGGAACATTTCTGTGCTCATCTTTTCAACAGTTTCCTTATATTGACTCACATTTAAATCAATTATGGTAAGAGTTGGTACCTGTGATTTAGATGATGAAGAGTCTCCTTGCTCCAAGGCCATGAGTACATAGTTTCCAACTTCTTCATCTTCATCATTATCTGAATCATCCCAGCGCTTGCCCTCAGCAATATAAGCTTTACCTTGTTGCTTCTTTAGAAGAGCATCATACTTTGCTTCCAATTCAAGATAGGCTTTGTCTTTCTTTGCCTTCTTGGGTTTCCTACATTCTGTAGCAAAATGACCCAACTCATCACAGTTAAAGCACCTTATGTTTGATCTGTCAACAGATCCAGTTTTGTAGCCAGTTTTGCTATCAGGAGTGTACTTCCCTTTTCCTTTCCAGCCGCTGTCTTTGTTGAAGGACTGTCCCTTGCTCTTGAAAAATCTTGGTTTCTTTACTCTAATGTTAGAGAATTTTCTAGCCAAGTAAGCCATTGATTTGTCTAGCTCATCAAGCATATCAAGAGTGTAGAACTCATCATCTTCATCCAATTCCAGTATGACTTGCTCTTTAGTGTCATTGACTCTTTTCTCACTTGTAGAAATTTCTGGAGTTTGGGATCTTTGCTCATCATTAGAGGTCTGGCCATCATTCATAATCAGTGCACTTGAACCATCCATTACATATCCTTGACCAGCCCTTAATGATTTCTTTTAAATCATTTCAAGTTCATAAGTTTTCAGAACCCCATAGAACACTTCCAGTGTGATTCTACTCAAATCCCTTCCTTCTCTGATTGCAGAGATCTTTTGTTCCAAATGGTCAGGGAGAGTAATAAAGAACTTCAAATTCACTTCTTCAACATCATAAAATTTATCATGAAGCTGCAAGTCATTTATCAGCTTATTAAACCTTTCAAACACATCACTAATACCTTCCTTTGGTTTATCCATAAAACCCTCATATTGAGAAATCAATATCCTTCTTTGATTTGACCTAACCTCCTCAGTTCCTTCACAGAGTATCTCAATCTTTTCCCAGATCTGTTTAGCAGTGTCACAGTTGACAATGTTATTATACATTACATTATCAAGTGACTCAATTAGTATCAGTTGCAAAGCACTGTCTAGGGAAACTTTCTCTCTTTTAATATCAGTATACTCAGAGGCATCTTTGGGAGAAAAATGAGCTGGAATAACCATATCTCCATCTGTGGTTTCCTCAACTCTAACCATAGGAGTGAAGGGCCCATTTTTGAGGATCTGAATGTAAAGGTGATTGGCCATTCTTATAAACAGCAACATTTTCTTTTTCCATAAAGTGTAGTTGGCCTTATCAAAGGGAGGAATCTTGATACTACTTATTTTATGTGTATTCATTTTTCCAAGATCTAATCTATTTGCTTTCAGATTTTGCTCTGATACCACTTGTTAGATATGAATATAACACAGAGGGGGGGGGTGAATGTGTTTTGGCTTAAATGTTTACTTTTTGATCGACTTTGGCTTTAGCAGTTGGTTGTTATCAATGATTTGGTAGAATAGATGTTAAACATAAATAATATTGCAAATATATAAAACAAAGATCTTCAAAACTCACTTAATTTTATATTAAAAATCAAGCAGTGTTTTGCTACAAAATCTCTAAGTTCTTGATTTAGAACTTAGCTTCTTTCTTGAGAGAGAATACAAGATTTTCTATCTAGATTGTTACTACTGACTAAGGACCAGTGTTAACTTTATAACTCAGTTAACTGCTGGTTTACACAGTGTGTAATAAGACATGCTATTAGCTTTTCTAAACTGTCACTTGTCATTTCTATTTATAGAAAAACAGATCTTCCATTTCTGGCTTAGCATATCTTTAACATCCTGTGTTCACTTTAATCTTCCTTTGTCAGTTAATCTTTACCATTAATCTTGCACATCTCTCAAGCTGCTTTTTGTAGACTTGTCAATTCAGTTGTGTGAATTGTTTGTTGATTTGCAACCTTGGATATTGAACTGTTTTGCAATTCTGTACTTAGAGAAATTTCTTCACTTTGAGATCTCCAATTAAGCTGTAGATGACTTGACATCTCGATAGGCATGTTGGCTTGTCGATATCTCTGAAACTTCATTGTTGACTTGACTTATCGACAACTCTGAGTTCTCTAGTGAATTTTGGTTTATCGATAACTCAGAGTTCTCTAATGGACTTTGGCTTATCGATAACTCAGAGTTCTCTAATGAATGTATACTTGTCGATATCTCTGAGTTCTTGAATGGGTATATGACTTGTCGATATCTCCAATAGTATTTCCTGAGTTCTCGATAGACAATTCCTGAGTTCTCGATAGGTCTTTCTGAGTTCTCGAATGACTTCTCTATAACACTAATTCTGTGACTTGTAGAGATCTTGACTTAGAATGTTTTTCACCAACCAGAATTATTCAACTCCAAGCTTCTTCATAATTCTTCTGAGGCATGACCTTCTTGATCTTCTTCCAGATAAAATTCTTAGGCTTGACACTGTTTAGGGAAAAATGCCCCAGTCTGCCCCATTTACATTTTACAGACATTAAGTGTTACAAGTATAAATTACAGATTTAGGTTGGAATACAACAAATTTTAGGGTTGTTAATATGACTTAGTCTTGTTATGATACATGCATGTCTTGCACAACAGAAGATTGGTCAAAGCCTATTACAATCAGTACTTGCTCAAGCTTATACAGGAAAGTGCTGAGGAGACAGAGTACATCAAATCTAAATTCTGACATCCAGTCTACTGCTGAGGCGCTTGTAGAGCTGTCTGAAACTCCAGTCATGCAATATCACAAGAGAGCGAGAGAAGTTTCTCATGAGCAAGTAGAAGCTAGTGCTAAGAGGCTGCAAGGGAAAGGACTTTTTCCTAAATCAAGCACACAAGAACTTGTATCTCAAAGGGGTACAACAACTACATCTTCTGATCCAATCCCACAAGAACCTACACCTCAAAATGGTGCAGCAGATATTGAAGAACAAGATCCTCTGATTGAAACTGCTCAGGAGTCTATTACCGCTATTATGGAGACGAGTACACAAGAACCTGGTTGTCAAAGTCATCCAGCAACTCCTGATTCTCCAGCTACACAAGAACCATTGCATCAAAGTTGCAATACAAGACTTAATCATGCTATAATGACTCTTATTATTGATGTTGAAGTCAGAGTTCATCCATCTCAACTGTCTACTGGTATTTTATCAATACCACAACTGAATGTTCGCACGGAATCTGCATCTTCAGATTCACAAGGTATAAATACTGTTATTACTTTATCAGCATTTATTTTAAATACTGATTTAGTTTTTCATCATTTATTATATTTTTTATGATATAAGTCATATTGGTATGATTACTTCTAGACCTTATTTGAGGACTACCTCTAGTTGTATGACCACATATCACCCTGCCTTAGCCATCTCTTATTTCTGTAGATGAGAGATAGGATTTAGTAATCCTTGTGAGGAAGCTCTGACTATCAAAAGTCATGAGATGTGTGGTGTGAGGAGTAGTGGGACTACTGTAAAAGAATAGAGAGATTAGATTTTATTTTCTATATGTTTGCAGGTGCTCAGAGTATTAAAGGAACAGATGCTGAACAACAGTCTGTTGAATCTCAGGAAAACTCTGATGTACCAAAGGCTATTAATCTCCCTACTAGTCTAAGTACTGATACTTTGTAGCAGTCCATACATTCTACTATTCCACCACATCAGATAATCCCATTTTTTGTTGAAAAAATAGTCCATTTACTCTACTTTTCCATCACCTGAGGAAATACATGTTGTTGCTGAAGATGTAGTAGCATAACAGTCCATTCATAAAGTTTATTCCATTTCATAATCACCACAACATTCTACAGGAACTAAGGTCTTGGAAGTTAATCTTGAAGCTCCAATTTATTTATCTGTAATACTTGAAGATGTAGAGTTAACTGCTAAAGGTGTGGAAGCTTTTGAAGCCACTGGATCATATACTGCACCAATTTCTCATTCTATTCTACATGTTGAAGCTCGTGATGAAGTTCAACAATTAGTGCACAATCCAACTACTATTGAAGAATCTAATAATGGTGAATAAGCTAATATTTCTAATGCTATGTTAGAACCTGAGGATTATCTTTTCTTCCCTGAAGATATGCCTATGCATGTGAGACAACAGAAAATGAAAGAGTTAGATGTTAAGAAGAATCAGAATTATTCTGATAATCTGTGGAATGCTCATTGGAAAGATGATACATATCCTATTTCCAGAACACAAGCTGTTGCACATCTGGAAACAACAGAATAGAAGATTACAAATCCTGATGTGCTAAATCATCTGAAAGCATCAACTTTAGTTGTCAGATCCTTACATACAGCTCATGAAACAACTACTACTCAAATCAATCAGATCAAAGAATCATTGATTGCTTCAAAGCTGACTACTCATCAGGAAATTCAGAGATAAATTTCACCAATAGTTGCCAGAAAAACTGCAATTGAAGCCAATCAAGCTAGATTGGAAGCTAAACAAACTTACATGTCAGATCAACTAACAAAAGTACAGAATTGAATTGAGCTCATTCTTTCTCCACTGCTCGGTGATGATGCCAAAAAGGGGGAGAAAATTATTAAATCTAAATGCAAGCAGCTGACATTGACAAGTACTGATGATAAAAATCCCGATGGAGGTAATAAGGGGGACAGAAGGAAAGCAAAAGAAGGAGAGGTGAAGAGCAAGTTGAAGTTTGTGGTTCATCAAAAATAATCACTAGATTTCAGTCTAGACAAGGAGGATAAAGTAAGAGAAATGAAAGAAGAGTTGAAGATTTGACTGTGAATACTAAAATGCAAAAATCTTCATAAGTCACAACTGTTGCTGATGAAGACCAAGGTATTCTTGAGAGAGAAGTTAGTGCTGAAGCAAGTCAATATCTTCAAAATATTAAAAAAATTACGAGATATTACAAAGACAAACTCAACAATGTATATATATGGTAAACGTGCGTAAACTAGTTATATACGTCACACTATCCAGTGATCGGATTCTACGATTTGGTACACAACTAAAATTGAGGGATTCTGAAAATTATTTTCTTATCTTATTAATTACATATCGATATCTTAGTCATGATAATAAAACCAAATAGTTATGCACATGTAATCAAACATAACAAAATATGTTACTTAATAAATACGGAGTAACAAATATTTACTTACTAAATAGTTAAGAGCATCTAATCAAACAAACGTTACACAATAATACAAAGTAACGGAAAGTTATTTACCTCAATTACGTAAATGCATAAATTATGTTCGTACACATGTTCAATCCTTAGCAAATCATAAAAATAACACATCTAAAATCTCCAATTTCCATTAATCCAATTCAGACTGTTTTTAGCCTTTTTGATTATCTAAACAACATTTTCTTGGAAAACATTAGACTGAAACTTTAGGAACGAAAATATCTTTTTGAAAAGTTTGAAATCAATGAATTCCGACTTACGATAAATTTTCTACGAATTTTACAAAATTGCTCTTTTATTTTTTATTAGAAAAGTCCTATAAATTTTGTAAAACAAATGTGAGGAAAGAAAATATGATGTAATTTGTATAGAATTACGAAACCCTAATAATTAACTTATAACTTAGGGTGTGTTTGGTATTGCTGTTGCAGACAGCAACATCAGCTTTTCGCTGAAAACCTGTTAAAAAACTGTTTGGTAAAAATTAAAAGCTGTTTTTCGGAAAAGTTCTTTTGGCCTAAAAGCTGCTGTTAGAGAAAACAAGTCCCCCCATGCTTTTAGAAAAAGCTGCATTTCAGCTGTTATGGGAAGCAGATGCTGATTTCACCATCAAACCTTACCAAAAGCATCATTATTTTTAATTTTTTGCATCAACACATATACGTATCAAAAAAATTACCAAACACTCATCTGATTTTTACAACAACACTTTTTTCTGCAGCACTTTTTCTAACAACACAACAATTTTTAACAGCAATCCCAAACAGATCCTTATTTGTTTTTAAATCTAATTCAAGTTTTAGGTAAATTATCCTAATTCAATTTTTTTTATTTCGAATCTCCATACAATTTTAATCATGTTTTCCTATTATTATATTATGAGAATAAGAATCGTAAGGTTAATCTTAGGATAGTTTTCTTAAGATCACCCCAAATACACCCCAAATACATGTAAATAAATAATACCCCCGTCCCTTTGAATTGTTTACATTTTTTAGAGAGTGTCCGACACGCATTTTAAGGTGCATATAAAGTATGGTTCTGTAATTTTTTTTTATAATTTTATTTTTTTGAATAAAAATTAAAACATTCAACTTTTATTCAGAAAAAGAAAATTGTAAAAATAAGTTACATAACTATACGTTTTATGAGGAAGTGTAAACAATTGGAAGGGCCTGAGGGAGTACTAATCATTTATTATTAATTTTACTTATCATATATTTTGTATGACTTTGAAATTAGGAAAGTAATAAATTAAATAATAAATATAATACATACATGTCAACCATTACCGTGAAAAACTTTCCTAAAAATTAGGATCCTTATTCTCCTGCATAATATATTCTCAGTTATTTCTAGAATTCTTTCTTTTGAAACCCTAACGTACCTTTTTCATGTTGAGCAAAATGAAACTATTGGTATGAATAAGATTATCGAAGACAACAAATTAAAGATAGCTAAGTGCTTATCTCTTGTCGTCTTAGTTTCTGGTTCGATTCTCGCTCAATTTCAGTCATTAAAATTGTTAATCATAAAGACGGTGGTCCCATTAGCCAGCCAGACAGCCAGCCAGCCAGTAGCCCCTTAATTATATGACGTCCTGGTTTAGGTTTATTAACATCATGTGGCTCTCTGCCATTCTGCATGTTTGTGTTTTGTAGCAGACAAAACCAACTTCTTTAGTGCTAGGGAAAATGTAAAATGACATACCACTGATGTTATTGTTTAGCCTATATATATGCCCCTCATTGGTTGTCATGGTGAGTAACCAACGAACCAGCTCCTCCAATACAACTTTTCAATTATCTTGTTACCCCCAAAAGTTGGTAAAATATTAATTAGAAGCTTTAAAAGAATGGCACACCGCCGTCACATCCTCCTCGTAACATTCCCGGCACAAGGCCATATAAATCCCAGCCTCCAATTTGCCAAGAAGCTTACCAGAATGGGTGTGGAAGTTACATTCGCAACCAGTTTGTCAGCCCACAGCCGCATGTCAAGCACTCTAGCAACTACTAAAGGCCTTAACTTCGCTTCCTTCTCCGATGGCTACGATGATGGCTTCAAGCTTACTGATGATGCTAGGCATTTCATGTCCTCCATACGTAATCACGGATCGGAGAGTGTCAAACACATATTACGTTCTAGTGCTGAAAAAGGCCGCCCTATCAGTTGTGTTGTGTACACACTTCTTCTCCCATGGGTGGCAGAGGTGGCACGTGAATTACGCGTTCCTTCTTCCCTTCTTTGGATTCAACCTGCTTCTGTTTTGGATATTTACTACTACTATTTCAATGGCTATGGCGAGGCCATAAACACTTGTTTAGATGACCCTTCATGGTCAATACAATTACCTGGTTTGCCTCGCCTCCATGCACGTGACCTTCCTTCGTTTATACTTCCTACATGCCACGAAATGTACAGTTTTGCCCTCCCATCATTCAAAGAGCAGTTAGATGCACTAGATGCAGATGAAAAACCTACGGTGCTTGTAAATTCTTTCGATGCACTGGAATTGGAGGCTCTCAAAGCAATCAAAAAGCTTGAGTTGATTGCAATCGGTCCGGTCCTTCCATCAGCTTTCTTAGATGGCAAGGATCTTTCGGACACTTCAGTTGGAGGTGACCTATTCCTAAAATCAAGAAACTATAAAGATTGGTTAGATTCTCAGACTCAAAACTCTGTAATTTATATATCATTCGGAAGTATATTGACATTGTCAAAGCCTCAAATGAATGAGATTGGTAAAGGTTTGTTAAAAAGTGGAAAGCCATTTTTGTGGGTGATAAGGAACAAAGAGAGTGAATCAGAAGAAGATAAATTAAGTTGCATGGGGGAATTAGAAGAGCAAGGAATGATAGTGCCATGGTGCAGTCAACTAGAAGTATTGTCACACCCTGCACTAGGATGTTTCGTGACACATTGTGGATGGAATTCGACGTTGGAGAGTTTGGTTTCGGGAGTTCCGATTGTGGCATTTCCGCATTGGACAGACCAAACGACAAATGCAAAGTTGATAGAAGATGTTTGGAAGACGGGAGTGAGAGTAAATGGTAATGAAGAAGGAATGGTTGATGGTGATGAAGTTGATAGGTGCATAAAAGCGGTGATAGGAAATGAAGAATTGAGAAGGAATGCTAAGAAATGGGGTGATTTGGCTAGGGAAGCAATATGTGAAGGTGGTTCTTCGGATAAGAATCTCAAGGCTTTTGTGGAACATGTTGATCCCCAATTCTGTTAATTGTCTTCGTCACCAAGTCGGATAATTGTCTTTCCCTCTTTGAAATTCTGTATTACTATGTAATGATGTAATCCTATTTGCCATCTCTTTCTGTATAACCGTAATTTTAATGTTGGCCATTTAGAAAGGGCCTACCATCTACAATAATGTAAGCAATTCTATTATGTTACACCACGCTAGACAAGTGATCTTTATGATTTCTTTTTCTACCACATTTTTAGTATTCAATTTTGTGTTAGCCAGAGCTGTTGGTTGGGGACTAGACTTGTGCACTACCCTGCCTATGCAATGTTATTCCGGGTTCTGTTGTTACTCAAACTTCAAATGATTACTGTTCTTTAATGCAATTATGCATATATATATATATAGGGGTTACTCCAATAAACACTAATTTAATATAAAAACTAGAAATTAAATAATTTTTTTTCAAAACTAATTCGAAATATAACACATATGGTATGCAAATCGATCGTTGAGATATGTATAAAAATATAGTGAAATCGGATTTTAAAAAAAACTTACGGTTTGACGGGAAAAATCAAATTAAAAACGGAGGGAAAAAGATGAAATTGGATGTGGAAGGGTGCAGAGTAGTTGGGTGGGGTGATTTAGGAGGACCATTATATTAGGTAGATATAATGGCTTAAATTAGTTTCTAGTTTCTATTTTAATTTTAATTTGTATTTGATCTTTCCCCTGTATATATATGTATATATATATCTTTGATTCAATTTTTGAAATTAAATATGCATATAATTCTATATTTGAGCATATCTAAAAATGAAGAGAACAAAGGGCAACCATAACATATTTTTTATAACTTTTTTTTGCAAACTAAATTGTGACAGATGATTTCCGTCGCAAGTTTAATATTTTATTAAAATAATTTCCACCAAAGTAATAATTTAATATTTTATTTTCCCTCTATAAATTTTGGCACTATTTTTCATTCCCTCTAAGAAACTTTGCAACAAAATAAAATAAATTTCATCATAAAATGCAACTTGCAACCTGTTTATCGTGAATTACCTTGCCACAATATTTGCTTCCTAAATTACGTTACAACGAATTTTATTAATTTTTATCGTAAATTTAACTCTGCGACATAATCAGTCGTAAATTACCTATCCACATTTAATATCCAACGACCAGCACTTCATATTCTAACCCAGAAAATATTATTTGAATCTAACTTGAGACGGAATCAAAGTTTTGTCGTAAAGTTAGTTAGTCTATCAAAAAAAGGCAGTAGTCTTTCATTTCTTTTCCTGATCTTCTACCTCACCCACACACCTTCATTTTTTTAACATTTTGGACCTCAAAAAATTCACCAAGTATATTATTCAACTTCATTTTCATGCATCAGTATAAGTATTTATTTAAATTACATGTTATGTAATTTAGTCATTTTTTATTACACCTTTTATTTTTATTTTCTCAATATTTTATTTGTATGCAAATATGATTGATGCCGTGTTATTTGTATTTGTAGATGTTGTAACACCCCCAAATCCGGGGTCGGGGATCCGAGTTGTCACGAGTTCCATTTCCCTTAATAACACTTAATCTTAATAAACAACTAACTACTGCGTACTGTGACCCCACAATATACACACACCCACCACAAGTTATAGTCTCAGAGATGAATACCAAAAATAACACAACTCATTTTATTCACAATTATAAGTCATTACACCTCAAAAGGGATCTGAATAAATTTACATATTATTTGTCATTATTACAATTCATAATATACATAACTCTGGTACATCAATAGTTGAAAGCCTAGCCTATTGGTAGTTCCTACCTCGGCTACAACGGCATCAACGCCTACAGGAAATTGCGGAACGTTTCCTATCCGCTCGCGAATTGGGAGCTTGGTCATGTTTATCTTGTATATCTGTTGTTGTGTGATGAAAGAAGAAAGTAAGGGTGAGCAACAAGCCCACCGAAATAATATATATAATAATTAACAATATATGAGCATCTTCATAGTACTCATGAAAGTCTTGGTCAAGCAGAAATGAACCAAGTTTGATATCTTAATACGACGAAGTCGTAAAATATTCAGTATATATATACATATATACTTCTCAAAATCTTTGAAATCCTCTGACATGTATAATATACACAGAGTTCCAATTTATAACTGTATAAAGATATCGTTGCAAGGTGATCTCATATATCTAACCTTGTCTCAACATTTTTCTAAAAATCTTTGTCATGCATAAGATAATCATTTACTATATATAAGTTGAAAATATGAAATTACAAGATACTCCAATATACTTATATCTTTTTCGAATACTACTTGAACTACCACCGTTCAAGGTATAAATAGTTCATCCCACAGATGAAGTTACAAGACAAAACTTGTATAGAGTCAATCTCTGAAATATCATCAAAATGAAATGAAGTTACGAGATACTTCATTTGATGAAAACATCATTTTCAAAACTCGACCCTGCCAACACTCAACAATCGCCTAACCGTAGCCTTTATATCGAAGTGCTCTGGGTAGTGTTGCAGAAATATCCAACTGGATGATGAACTCATTACGGGAGTTTGTCACGCCAGGAAGACCACTCACGATGATCAGTCGCAATAGTGTAACCCCACCATTTTCTACATGTAGAGGAGAACAGTCGGATTTACTTGTCAACCGAATGCTGGACTCCTAATAAGGCTGAGCCGGCGCCACTCGACCACTTACGTCACTCCTAGTTCAGATGAAATCCATGACTCTGAAACGTAAAGCTCGTCCCCCCTTTCCCCAAGTAGAAACTTGTTGATACGGCTCCATCAAGAAGTCGTATCTAGTTGGAAAGGAAAACTCACCGATATTTCCCAGGCAATGCCTGTTAATGGATTAAACTCATTCCAAGAATTTTACTTCCCGAGTGTTGGGTAAGTAATCAAAAACTCTTTTATCAAATCAGCAACCTTGTTACGAATATATAAACACGTCACGGAGCCGGATCCCTCAGATTTTTAAGCGAGTATTTAAATCCCCTTCGAAAGGAAGATCTCAAATTTGAAAACAAGTTTTGGGATCCGCTCTAACTTTCAAAAATAGTTTTGATAAAGTTTGAAAATAATCTCTGGAAATATTTAAAGTAAGAATGATTTGATAGTGTCAATTATTTTCCGAATACTTGGCGAATATTGACACATTATTCTTGAAGAAAATAAAGAATATAATTTAATAAAATAAGCGGAGTCATAAGTCCTCGAATTAATATTCAAACTAATATTCATTAAATAAAATAAGCGGAGTCATAAGTTCTCGAATGAATATTCAGACTAATATTCATTAAATAAAATAAGCGGAGTCATAAGTCCTCGAATGAATATTCAAACTAATATTCATTAAATAAAATAAGCGAAGTCATAAGTTCTCGAATGAATATTCAGACTAATATTGATTTATTAATAGAAATAAAATGAGTTTCATAACTAAAAACTCTATTCAAAAATTAAACTAGTCTTTGATCGCAATAGGAATCTTAAATGAATATTCAACAAATAATATTCGCTTATAATATAAAACTATCGAATAAAAATTATTAGATTAATAGTTTTGAAAACTATATATATATATATAAAATTTACTCGGGAACATCGCCTCCCGGTTTAGAAAAATGTTAACCTTTGGGTCCCCAATACTAAGGGTATATGCAACTACTACTTATCTCTAGCATAGGTATTATGCAGTTTATAAATAATTGAATCGATAACAAGATATCAAGATTACGAAACAGGCATGTATATATATATCATATCAACATGCTCCAATATATCGCAAGACTTTGCTAATAATAATCACGCACTTATCACACGATAATGCATATATGTATATATACATCACAACAACAGTTATACGGTAGAAAACTTGTCTGAGTGTTCCTGTAACATCCGGGATATCGCGTGTAATTATTTTTATTAATAAATAATTTTTATATGATTATTATGTGATTTTTGGTGAATTATTTGATGATTGGTGTGAATATGTGAATGCTTATATGTGATACAGTATAAGGTTGCTAATTTTATTATGACCAGAATAAAATATAGATAATTACGGTATTTTTCTGGTAATTTTTGGGCTGTTAAATGATTTTATATTGATTTATAAATTTATTAATTATATTCTGAATAATTACAAAATTATTTTATAAAACCGAGAATCGTCCGACTTCAACCGTTTTTACGTTTTTATAACCGAAACTCTTCCGAAAACCCCTTCCTAACCTAATCTGGTAATTCCAGACATTTTCCGTGTTTTGACTTTTTCGATCCGGATTACGGTTTGACCCATGCGCGGCCCGGCACAAGATTCTCGATACGATAATCATTTCGGTAAACCAACAAAACCCGTATCTTCGAAAGACGGGATATTATTACATTATTTTCATATATAGTGTTTTATAAGAATCCCGGTTTAGATAATTATCCGACACGGGTATCGAATTGGATCATTTTTGCAGTTACTTAGCGGCTAAGTAACTAATTTAACGATCCAAGACGATCCAAAAACGATCCAACACGATCCAATATTCCATAAATATATATAGCCCTTCTATTATTTTCATTTTATTCGTATAATCACAATCAATCAGTAAAACCCCGTAAAATACAGAGAAAATGTCGAATTAAAACCGCGTTCTTGAAAATCAAACGCACGAACGAAGGCGTTATCGAACTCCGATTCGGGCGTGTAATATATCAAAACGAAGCTCTCGAAATCTTCTTTCTGAATCAACCATTTGTTTTTTCCCAGAAATCAAGGTAATTTTTTGATTTAATTATTTTATTTCGAATTAATTATGGATTAAAATATGATTTTTGTTCTTAATGTTGTTTGTGTGATTTGATGGCATAATCTAGTAGATAATTTTCTCCTGATCAATTTGGTATATTATATGTCAAAAATAGAGTTCAATAACATGTAGAAAAGTGAGTTTGATTCTCGAATTCAAAATTAGGGTTTATAGAGTTTGAATGTTCTTAATTGGAATTTGGGTTTTTCTTTGATGGGGGTTATTTGTTGAAATTGAATACATGAATGAATTGATCGTAAACAGACGAATCGAATGATGTCTATGAAATTAATGAACGATAACCGGAAGGCCCTCATCGGAAAATCAGTCATGGCGGCGTCAGGAGTTTTGATTGGATTTTTCGGTTAAAATCGTTAATGTTTGATGATTCTAGCCTTGCAGATGTGTTCCTGTAGTTGTGGGGATCATTCCTTGGAAATTTGAGCAATTTCTGGTGGTAGTTTCAACTCGCTGGAAAGCTTCAGACGGCGGTGGGGTCGCCGTTACTGGCTTGCCCGCCCGTCGCCGGTGAATGTAGGAGGAAGACGATGGCTAAATTGCAATTTAGCCATCGTTCTTTTCTCGTATTTGCATTTTAATCCCTGCAGTTTTAAAAACTCACAAAATTTTGATTTCTCTTTAGTTTTATTTTAAAAATGATATTCTTATTATTTTAAAAATCAGAAAATCGGTTATTTAACTATTTTAAATTCAGAAAATTATTTTAATTATTTATTTATTTAAAAATAAATCAAAATTATTTTATTAATTAATTTTAATTAGTTTTTAATTATTTTAATTAATCAATTAATTTATAATTAATTGATTAATTAATTTAATTAATTATTAATTAATTTTAATTGATTTAATAATTAGATTTAATTATTTAAAATTGATTTAAAAATTCCGAAAAATAGTTTTGAGCTTTAAAATATTATTTAAAATTATTTTCAAGGCTCGATAATTATTATAAAATTATTTTAAAGTCAGATTCGGGTGTTCAAACCCTATTATTTAATTATAAAATGATTCGGAGTCCAATTTTAATTCCGAAAAATGTTCAAAATTCGTAATAAATATCTGAAAAATCATTTGAACCCCGAATCTTCTTTGAAAAATTATTTTGATCAAATGCCTTACGTGTTATGTACTACGTGTTCACTGTTTGATGCGTTATATGCCTATGTGGTTGTGGTTTGACTGTTTTATTCATAACTTTCAACCCGTAAATCGGATTTGGGTACGAAATGTAGATAAAAGCTTATGACGTCTATGTGACGATTAGAATAATATGAGTATGAATAATTGATAGATACTTATGATGCCTAGCAGAGTTAGCAAGGCATAGAAAAGGGGATCAGTGATCTATAAATAGAATCAAAGCGTAGACAGAGAAGGAAAGTTATTGATAAATAGAAGCAAGGCGTGGAAAGAGAAGAAAGGTGGTTGATGAGTAAAACTGTTAGATGAGTACAAGTAAAGTGGAAATCGTCGATGATAAGGCAAGTACTTCTGAACCTCTCTTTAAGATTTATTGCAAATATTTTTGAACTGTTTCATAACATGTCACTATTATTCAAGATAACCCATGTTTTATGTCGCAAATGCTTTAAAGTATTTAACCTTGAACCCTGATTCTTCTTGATCTTGAGCCATAAGCCTTGTTCTTCACAAACCATTGATTGTTGAATTCCCAGATACGATCCAACACATACGATACTACTCCACAAATACATATCTACCACATACTGATTCTGATATTGAGTTTCTTAACATATCGACCTTTATTCCTTGTTTAACAGAAGACCAATTCTTGGAACCCTTGAACCCATGATCTTCTACTTTCTGATTCTTTCCTTGATTGAAAACAATTTTTTTTTGAATCCCTTGTTATACATACTGGGTATTATGATTACCCGGTGCTTCAAGATAAATGTTGTTTATGAATCAGCTTATTGATTTACATTGGTTATCATATTGAATTGTTTTAGAATTGGATAGTTTTATAAATGTGGACCAGATTCGTGGTCATAATAAGCCAATACGTGCCTTGGATCCAGTATATAGAGCAAAGCTGAGAGCCTTGCTTGGGGTTAGTGCGTGACTGATCAGCAGCCTAACCTTGTTTTTTTAAAATAAAAAGTGAATATCCAATTCTAATCATTGCTTATTCAGAAACTTGATTCTTCTGAATCATTTCAATTGGTGATTGTTTAACCTCAATTGCTGCTATTATTACTTGCTGAGCTAGTAAGCTCACTCTTGCAAACTTTTTATGTTTTCACCAGTTGGAAAGGAAATTGTTGGTAACGAGGATTCTCTGTCCAGTGTGCGAGCTAGGATTTCCGTTTAAGTTGGATCAAGCTAGCAGGAGCTTTATATTATAGATGAGTTGTGTAATATTGTAAGTACGCCATCATCAACCACTGTAAGGTGAGTTAGTTGGGATTTGGTACGATGTAATAAAAGTTAAGATTGTGGCTTATTTTCATACTTTAACCTGTTGTGATCCATGGTTGTGTAAAGAAGGGTCAATGCATATAATACTTTATATATAGGTTTAAATATTATGGTGTGAGCCCCAAACTTCTGACCCGGTTTGAAGGGCGTCACAGGTTGGTATCAGAGCTACAGGTTATAAGTCACTGAACAAGTCTAGATTATCGAGAATGGATAGAGGGTTAGGATTAGGATTAGGAAATAGAAAGATAGAACGTCGAGAGGTTGAGTGCGATCAAATAGTAGGTTTAGTGGGATTCGTGATAAAATTCGACATCCTTATCTAGCGACGCGATTTTCAAATAGCGGCGATGGAAGATTCTTTTATTTCTGGATCGTCTGATCATTCGGAGCCTTCGTTTGGAATACTATCATCTGATTCACGCCTTGCTCATCCACCGGTATTCTCCATGTCACCTCTTGTTGAGACGGTTGCACCTTTCCACATTATTGTCTCATTCTCTGATGCGAGGTTATCTATTTGAGAATTTCCCCCACACGCTGATTCTAGTTCTACCGGATATTCAGTTGTGTGCGCATCTTTTCTCTCTACTCTACATTTTGTTCTATAACATCCGTTCAAAACTCGTCTTATGGAGTAACAACACCTAGAAGGATGGATTCGAAAGCTATAACATATGGTGAGTACACGAAGTATTAAGAAATGTTAGAAGAACCTAGAAAGAGGATACGTGTGTTCCGGAAGATAGCTGCTACCAGGTTATATGGAGTTATTAGTAAGTATGTCACCCAAGATTATCTTGTGGAGTGAGCTAGATGAATTTTAAAGAAGTTTAAAAAGATTGGATATCGAAAGTTTTCTCGGAATTAATGATAATGTTATGATAAATCCTGATACGTATAGAAGTAATGAGATATAAATCGATCTTGTGTTATAAAATAGATCTGATGATTATTAGATAGATTTGTTATACTTAGTAATCGTAAGAAGTAATGATGAAAATATTACCAGTATGAAAGATTTGAAGAGAAGCTATGAATAAGATAATATGCAACGGTAACTAGAATTTCTGTTGACCAATGAAGGTAAAATGGACCCAACGAGGGATAGAGGATATACAGAAATGGATGAGCTTTTATCATATGGTGTTCCCAATTTGATACTTTGTAGTGGTTGAAAAGAACGATAACCAACTCATATAGTAATGACGACCATGTGTATGATTTTCAAAATTTTAACTCAGTTTTCCAAAGAGATTTTCTTCACAAATTTTTTCTAAAATTCCTTGGAACAAAAAAAGTTTTAAAACTTGGTTGTCCAATTACTACTTGAGTTTCTTGTTCGATTCAGATTATCCAGATGAATACTTGTTTTAGAAATTAGTATGGTTTGTTTAGAAGGATAAATGGACCCGCTATTACGGAAAAACTGTGTATCCAATTGCTGAGACGATTAGAGCACGAGGAATATTTTGATTCATGAGAAGCGGAGTACGAGCAAAGAAGATTAAGGAAATCTCTAGACCTTCTAAAGGGAGAACGTTAATAACAAAAGAGGCGATGAATTGAACGATTAGCAGCATAAGCGAAATTTGAAGTTATTAGCATAAATCTCGTATGATTGCAAATAGAATCATATACGAACGTGGAAGCGTAACACTAAAGATACAAGACCTAATAAGTGGAAAATTATTTTAATAATCAATTCAAGAAAGCATTTCTAAGAACTTTCTAAAGTTGATATACGACTCGGCATGTGAGTTATTGATCGGAAAAACGTTGAAGCTGTATACAGATAAGATGTGAATGGCGACCAATGATATCATTCTTTCTTATCATTCTTATAAGTCTCGAGTAAAGTATGAACTTCTTTCATGATCGGCTTTATAAAGTGATTGTTAAATCCCTTTCAAATCATTCCTTCTTCAAAACATTATTTCTTAATTGGGATAAGCAGTGTTATGGTGTGACGATTTGTCAAAATGACAAAAAGTCTGATGGGACGCCACCTAATCATGTGTTGTGTGCCATATGGTATGAAAGACTAGCCATCTTGAGTACTAATATGGTTGTCTCAATCCTATTCAAATCAGTATTCATTCTTCTTCTTAAATCCTGATTTGTTAATTCATGAATTTCTCCAATTGTTTCCTTGTACTCTTATCCCTTACAGAAAGTTTCAATCAGAATCATATACACAAATTCCTTATTGTGTATGGTCTACTCTTTGAATGTTTTAATAAGAAAGCATAATGAACCCGTGTAGCAGACGAAATTACGTAACAAGTGTGGATAATTGCAAGCCGATAAATGGTGGACATTTACGTGCAGAGAAGAATCAGTATACTGATAACGGAATCATTGCGAGGACATCAAATCAAAGGTGGAAATCTATATGCATGATATATTTCGAGTCTGAGATTTTGACGTGGATTGAAGTAGTTAGCAAACCGTATGAGGTAAATTAACTAGAGGAAAAGTCAAGCCGCGTATATTGGATAAGGCAAATGATTGAGTGGACAACGGAACCGAATGAAGAAAGTCTTAATAATAACCAGATAATCGATTAATACGTTATGGAAATAAGGCATACCTCAATCATGTGAGAGATATTTTCCATGAAGATTCAAGATCGAAGAAATGCTAGTTACGAATAAACTTTAAGTGTGTTCATCAAGGGATAGTGGGACTTTCCCACTCAAGAAAGTGAGTTGTGGTAAAATTTACACTTGTGGCAGGGTCGGCAAAGAAGGTTTAATATGGAAAGACATAAGGGGAGATGAAGGTATGGTGGTTTGACTGCGACAATATTTAAGATATGAAGCTTTAAAAACCAAATGAACTCATTCGCAAGATTTTAAGAGTGTTGGTTGAGACCAGGTGTTGGTCATCAGAGGTTGAACAAATTAGTTAATAAGAACAAGTGTATACTGCCAGGGTGGACTAATTGTTAAGTAGAGAGCTTGAATTGAAACATAAACTAGAAGAATTTTAGAATAATTTGTAATTATACTCAATAGTGATATTCTGTTATAATCAGAGAATATGAGAAAAAGATATGGTATAATAAGAATTGCTCGCTATAACCTTAAGTTGAATTAGAGACATGGGTTGTACTGATTAATATTACATGAGGTGGTGAATTGATGAGTTTGGAAAGTGAAAGTGGACTGGTATATTTGAGGGTTGATTGTTGGTTATTTGGTTGATTGTGGGTGTCGGATTGAGTCCGACTAGTAGTCAATAATGTAAAGGAGATGCTGCCCAAATCTTTCAGAAAGTACCCTACTCTTAAAAAGGGAAAGTAGACTTCTTTGTGTTATAGATATTAATGTTGATACTCCAATTAGTTGTGATCTCGATTCTCGAAAAAGGTTATTACATCCAATTCGACTATATATAATTGGTCTTTGATTTCATTTAGCTAGTCATCACTTGGTGCAATTGATCAATTAAGTAAGTCAATTGGCCAATTGTACCAATTAATGATCAGTTACATGGAGATCGATTCCAATTAGATTAAGTCAAATTTTGATGTGACTTTCAAATTCGAAATCAAAATAATGAAAAATTGGGGAGAAGTAAGGACGCTGGCAGAATTCAGAAATTATCGCAAATGTGTGAGTTTTTGCGTGGGTGAATACGCCTGTCATAATGAGCAAGAGAAATAAACAGAAGAAGGGAAATGGAATAAAGCAGAGATTAATAACTACACCAATATGGATTTCATTAGACAATCAAGGAGATGTTATCATCTGCAACAAAGTTTTATTAAAGGACACCTTGTTTCTGATAATCATACAATAATGAGTCGTCAAGTATTTCTATTTTGGGATAAAGTGTGAGATACAACTTTAATTCAATTTCCGATTGATGTTGATACTTAGGTTGTTGTTATATATCGAAAGTGGTGTTAATACAAATAATTGATGTTTACTTCAGAATGGGATGTTGTGAGCATCAAAGTTCGTATTAATATCTAAATTGATATGACATAAAAATGAGTATTAATGTCAAGAGTTTGGTTTTGAATAAGCTATGAGAACGAAGAACGGAGATAGGAAAGGAAGTGGGATCAAAAGGATGATAAAGAAACTATATAAGATGCCAGGATATAGGTAAGATATGGGTAATATGAACGACAGCGAAGATGGCTGGAGTTGAGCAAGGACTATGACTGCATGATTAACTATCACCCAGGAAAAATAAATGTAGTAACAGATGCATTAAACAAAATGGAAGGACTAAACGTGTTGACAGTGTCAGAAGATTATACATGGAAATTCAAAAGTTGAAATTGGAAGCCAGAGCTTGCAAACCTAACAATGCAAAGATGTATAGTATAACTTTTCAGCCAGAATTGCTAGAGAAGGTAAAGAAACGTAAAGAGGAAATAATAGATCAAGATATTAACATTAGAGAATATATATATGTATATATATATACTCAAAAGGATGATCAAGAAATTCCCAGACTTTATTTTAGAATTTGGGATTTCACTAGTGACATAATTGAGGGATGGAACTGTATAAGAGATTCACAACTCAAGACATTCGGTCCATCCATAAAGTTCCAATATGTATAGAGATTTAGAGGAAAATTATTGGTGGCCGGATATGAAGAAAGAAATGGTGGGATAGATTAGCAAATGTTATACGTATCAAGGAGTTAAGATGGGACATCAAAGACTAGATGGATATATTTCTCCAAGAAACGTCATGGTGATGCCACCTGAGAACCAAAGGTGAAGAAAGCGTTAATTGTATTATTATTAATAGGTTATTTAAACCTGATCATTTTTATTTAGTAATAAACAGATTATTCCATAAGTGGGTCAATCGCTTCTTGAAGAAACGGTGGTACGTCATCAGACCCAGAAACTAATTTTAGATAATCAATATGGTGTGATTTAAAATTTGACAAGAGTATTCAGAATACGATAAATTATGTCGAATAAGAATGATATGTACTACTCCTGGATGAACGGATATTAAGTAAAGCGGAACTAAAATGATAGGAATTTGGTTGAACAACAATAACTCAAGCGATTCAAGCTACTCCGAAGATATGATACGAGACATAGATGTCAAAGAAGACTTTCTGATAGTATGGTATGAAGAAAGAATAAACGTTATTTGTGAGTAGACGGCAAGGAAAACATTGTAGTCAGTTTCGTATAAAAACTTCTTATAACCAAAATAAATGATAATATAGGTTACTAGTATACCGGTGATGCCTCTAGGTTAGTGTACTTTCTTTAAAATAGTAAGAGATCTTTGCTTGATAAACCTCCTCGATTGTGCTTCAAGGAAAATAAAATATGGTGATAAGTCTGTGCGTCGGTCATACTCAGTCGAGATTTTCTCGTTAATTCTTAACTCTGGAGTAATCTCGAGAATGTTAGAAATCGAATACGCCATAGTTTCAGTATATCATTCGCAGATGGACGAGAAGATTAAAAGAACGATTAAAGTGCCTCAAATGTGATTCGAAGTTATTATGAACTAAGCTAACTGAATAGAGAAACATGTGGGAATGGGGTTCAATAACCAGTAGCTATTGCCAACGTTCGTGAGCATGAATTATTAGAATTGCAAAGAAAAGCTAATTAGTAAGCATTATGCTGGTTCCTTTTGAGACAGTAAAATAGTCGGGATAAGTGTAAGTAAGTTGGCTTCACCACCCCACTTTTAGCAGATTTATAAGGTATTTATACGTGTATATTCAGGAAAAGTAATTTAGCTCCATTATATATAAAATGGAGACTTGAGTTGAATTATATGAGCATCAGATAGATTATGATGCCAATAAGAGGCTGTTAAGTAGTGAGTGATGCTGCGAGTAAAAGTTTATGCAAAGTTGTAGGGTTGAAAGATCAACCTGAGAAAATGGAAGTGAGATACTTGAATATATCATTATCTGATCCTTAGTATGATTCTGAGGACAGAATCCTTTTAAGGGGGGAAGGATGTAACATCCGGGATATCGCGTGTAATTATTTTTATTAATAAATAATTTTTATATGATTATTATGTGATTTTTGGTGAATTATTTGATGATTGATGTGAATATGTGAATGCTTATATGTGATACGGTATAAGGTTGTGTTATGGATAAAAAAACTAAGGTTATTACTTGCTGTATTTAATACTAAGATTCGGGAGCTCAAGGCCTTTAATGGCTGCTCTCGTGTTTCGTGACTCAATCTGCCTTTACGAGATGCCTACGTATCTCTGTGAATTAGAGAATCAAGCCAAAAAACGTAGTTCTGATTGGTGGGGGTGAGACCCCTTATATAGATGTTGGGAGTCCTTGAATTGGACTTGGTATAGGAGACTTGGTGGGCAAGTCTCATAATTAGAATGGACTTTGGAGTCCTAGATAGTAGGAAACTAATTCCTTATCCTTTTAGGTCCCCTTGAGGCTAATCTCCAAGGATTTATATCCTTATCGGGACTCTTTTCAACATCTGATTAGTCCCTTATTAATTAATTACGAAATTAATTAATAATCAGGGCTTTTGGGCCTTTTTTACTCCATCAGGCCTGATCTGGTCCATCAGGCTTAACCTTTCTGGTCTGAGTATCATATATCTTTTTATTGGGTCTAGCAGCCCACAGCTTGTACAATTAATGCAGTATTTAATTATACAAGCATAATTTATTTATCCCTATCATTTGCCCCCCAACTTTTGGGAAACATTGATTAGGTTTCGCAGAAGTTAAGTCTATTCGTTCCCTTACAGGGTTTCGTTTTTCCGTAAAGTGTGGAGCGACCTACACATTTACAATGAATTTTTCCTTTTATTCAGGAATTATCTTAATTTCCAGGAATTTTTCCCTTATTTCCGGGATTTTTTCCTTATTTTCTGGATTTTTCCCTAATTTTCTGGGATTTTCCCTAATTTTATGGAATTTTTCCCTAATTTTCTGGGATTTTCCCTAATTTTCTGGGATTTTCCCTAATTTTCTGGGATTTTCCCCTAATTTTCTGGGATTTTCCCTAATTTTCTGGGATTTTTCCCTAATTTTCTGGGATTTTCCCTATTTTTCAGATTTCCAGCCCTTTTTCGACCAGGATCCTAGTCTAAATTTCGACCTGGATCCTAGTCGAAAATAGGGGTCAGCCTTGCCATCCTGGTCGAAAGAATTCGACTAGGATCCACGACCGGAACTGGACCAGGATCCTAGTCGAAACTTCGACCTGGATCTAGGACCTGGAATTCGACCAGGATCCTAGTCGAAAATTCGACCTGTATCTAGGTCGAAAATTCCACCTCTTTTTTTTTTTTTTTTTTTAGCTTCTTGCCATGAGCCTATCGACTAGGATTTCGACTAGGATTCTAGTCGATATTTCGACCTGAATCCTGTTCGAAAATTCTTTGATATTCTTGCTTCCTGGTCGAAGGATTTCGACTAGGATTCACGACCTGAAATTCGACCAGGATCCTAGTCGAACTTCGACCTGAGTTTTTAATCTTCTTTTTTTTGAAAGATGCTTGGTTTATTCGACCTCATTCCTGGTCGAAGTTTCGACCTCAATTCAGTCCCGTTATTCCAGCTTCTTGCCATGAGCCTATCGATTAGGATTTCGACTAGGATTCTAGTCGATATTTCGACCTGAATCCTGTTCGAAAATTCTTTGATTTTCTTGCTTCCTGGTCGAAGGATTTCGACTAGGATTCACGACCTGGAATTCGACCTGGATTCTGGTCTATTTTACCCGTTATTTTCGGGTGTCTGCTCGAAAGATTTCGGGCAGGATTCACGACCTGGAATTCGACCTGGATTCTGGTCTTTTTTACCCGTTATTTTCGGGTGTCTGCTCGAAAGATTTCGGGCAGGATTCACGACCTGGATTTCGACCTGGTTCCTGGTCTTCCACTAGCCTTCTTTATTTAGCTTTAATTTAGGGTATTGTATTTTCCAAATCCTAATTGGATTTGGGCCTGGCCTTTTTTGTTGGGCCTTATTAAATTTTACTGAGCCTCTATTATTGGGCTTTTCCAAATCTTATTGGGCCTCTTTTATTGGGCCTTTTCAAAATCTTATTGGGCCTCTTTTATTGATCTGGGCTTAATACACCCTGTTTAGAATGCTCTAGAATTCCTAGGAATATTCTGGAATATTCTTTTTTCTGGGCTTTTTCCTATGGGCTTTTGTCCTCAATGGGCTTTTCGTCCCTTCAACTTCCTTTTCCTCTTATATAAAGGAATGAGGAAAGGCTATTACTCCTCACTTTCTCATTTTTTAGTTTTCTTCTTCATCTTCCTGCTAAGATTCTTAAAGGAATAACAGCAAGTCGGAGCTCAAAGCCTTTTTCAGGAGCGCTTCTTCAGGTAAGATTCCTCCCTTTGCTTTTCGTGTCTATTTTTCCATTGTGTGCCACTTTAAGATAGCCTATTTACGTGCCCCTTACTTTTTTTCAGATGGCTGACAAAAGAATGACCCGTTTGGCCAAGATGAACGTGGCTAGAAAGTCCAACGATTTTCCTATTCGATCGAGGTATACTTCCTTAATCGACATGATCAACACTCGAGGGGACGAGTATCCATCTGATGCGCATCTGGACGCGCACGATCATATCAGTGCTTTACGGGATCCCAAGGAACTGGAAAAGTTGAGCAGCTGCTTCAAAATCAAGGAGCCTTTTAAGCTGGTTCTTGCGGGTCCGGCCGACAGGGCCTGTCAGTGGAAGAGGGACGTGCTATGCGTCTATAGGGATACTCTAAGGGCAGGTATTAGACTCCCTTTTCATCCATTCATTCCTTTGCTACTGGCTGATGTGGGCATCAGCCCTTGCCAACTTCCCCCTAATTCCTGGAGGTTGATTCTGTGCTATCTGTCGCAATGCGCCAAGCACAACGTCCCCACTTCTGTTGCTGTCTTCAGGAAGATTTTTCAGTTCAAAAACAGCCCTGATAAAAGTCCGGGTTGGGTTTCTATCAACCAGCGCCCCACTATCCCCCATATCATGAATGGGAAGTCCATCCCTGACAACAACTTGGGGTGGAAGAAAGATTTTTTGTTTGTTATTTAGGAAGGTGGAGATTGGGGCTCCCTGTTTCGATCATCCTTTGGCCTGGCCGTGGACGGGAGCCCAAATGACATAACTTTGTCTGAGGAGGAGGCTAGAGGTTTCAACCTCCTTACGCAAGACAACGACACTTCCCATTGTTGGGACCTTATCCGGGAGACCGTCCTGGTAGAACGCGGCCTTTCGCCCGTTAATAAGAAAAGTAAGTTCCCTTTCTTATCTCCTTTATTTCCTACACTTTTATTTCATTGATTTTCAACTGACTTTGTTTGTTGCAGTGGCTGAGAAGATTGAGGAGGCTACCAAGCCGAAGGACCTGGAGACAACCAGGATGAAGAGTGCTGGGAAGGTCTTTAAAGACCCTCGACTTGGTGATCGCTTCCCTGAGTTCCTCCTTCAGGCAATGGAGCCAAGCGAGGAAGGCCCCAGCCAAGTTTTGCGCACCAAGCAGAGGCCAGGGGCCTATTTTCAACCTGCCTGGGGGATCCGGGGCAAGGACTCTATCGTGGGCAGCACGGCGCTGTCCAAGGAATGGTCTAAGCATTCCATCTCCCCGGTGGACTATCAAGATTTTGTCCTTCAACAGGACTTAGAGGGGAATGAGCTATTTGGAGCCCAGGCTCTGGCGACGGTACGTCCTTTACTTATGCTCTTCTTACTTATTTTTCCACGTTTCTTTTCTGAACTTTCGCTGTTTCTCTTGCAGGCTAACGCCCATTTCCAGGGGGCAATCCACCAAGCTAAAGCTTGGAAGGTTGGCCTGGAAGATGCCAACAAGAAGTTGGAAGAGGCCAACCAAAAAATAGAGGCCCTTGAAGCTCAACTGGCCTCTTCCACTTCTGACCTAGAGACGGCCCGGGCCGAAAATGTCATTCTGAAGGCGCAGAAGGACAAAGCCTTTGATGGCTGGATGGACACCCAAGAATTCAAGGACTTGATGGTGGAGCATGATGCCCTTCTTCACCCAGTTAGCTATAAAGAGGGCTGGGATGCTGCTGTGGAGGCCATCCAGGATGAGTTTCCCGAGGTCCTTGAGCAGTCTCCCTTTCCTTGCCCTGTGCGGGTTCCAGAGCTTGGAGGGATTACTGAGAAGCTTGCTGTTATGATCAAGGACGGAGAGGAGGAAGATTCTTCCGAAGAGGAGTTTGAGCCTGTCGCTAAGAAGGCCAGGGTGGAAGAGCCTCCAAAAGCAACGCCTCAACAGCCAGCATCTCCTGCAGAGGGAACTTCTACAGGGACTTCGGAGGGGACAACCGAGACGTCCGAAGGAACGACCGAGACTTCCGAGGAGACTTCAGATAGTGGTTCTGAGGAATCTCAGCCTTCCAAGGCCTAACTTTTTGTATATCTTCTATTTGAACTTCATTCATATCTAAACTTGTCACCCTTCGGGGTTATATTTCATATGTTGCTTTTCTTCTTTCTGTTTTAACTTTACAATCTTAATACGCATTTGAACTTTAAACATCCTTAGATAGAAATAATTTCAAACTCTTTAATATGAAGTTTGGTTTTCCAAAACCTTACACAGCATGGGTTCGACCCTAATCAACAATAACTAGACAATGTAAATTCTACTGGAATATAAAATCCTACACAAGCAAAGCTTCATGGTGCTTTTAAACCTACTTGTCAATGACAAGTGAGAATCATACTTCACCTATCTTACACGTAGTAAACCTTCAGGTTTTGTGCGTGCCAGGTCCTCGGGACTTCAAAACCTTCCATAGTTTCCAGCTTGTAGGTTCCTCTACCCTGAACGCTCTTGACTCTGTACGGCCCTTCCCAATTCGGGGCAAGCTTTCCTTTCTGTCCAACACCAGAAGCCTCTATTTTTCTCAAGACTAGATCTCCTTGTTTAAAAAATCTCTCTTTAACTCTTAGGTTGTAATAGAATGAAGCCTTTTTCTGATATTCTACTATCTTTGCATGTGCCTCATCTCGCACTTCATCAATTAGATCCAGGGCTAACCTCTGCCCTTCCTCATTTTCTACAGCATTGAAAGTCTGAATCCTTGGAGAGGAATGCGATATCTCCACGGGAACTACTGCTTCTGCCCTATATGCCAACATGAAAGGAGTTGCTCCTGTCGTGACTCTACAGGTAGTCCTATAGGCCCATAATATTGGAAGTATCTCATCCACCCAATTATTTCTTGACTTCTCGATCCTCTTTTTTAGTCCATCCAGGATTATCCGATTTGCTACCTCTACTTGCCCATTGGCTTGCGGGTGAGCCACAAAGGTGAATCGTAACTCAATTTCATTTTCTTCACAATACTTCTTGAATTCCTCATTGTTGAATTGTGTTCCATTGTCAGTGACGAGGATACGGGGAATTCCATATCGGCACATAATGTTTTCCCACAGGAATTGTGCAACCTGCTTAGTTGTGATTTTGGCCAAGGGTTTGGCTTCGATCCACTTGGTGAAATAATCAATGGCTACAATCAGAAATTTCCTTTGTGCCGTGGCCATAGGAAAAGGCCCTAGAATATCCATCCCCCACATGGCAAAGGGAATAGGCGAGTTGATAGAGGTCAGCATCTTGGGGGGTTGTCTAACAACTGGTGCATGCTTCTGACAGCGATCACACTTCTTCACATATTCTTTGGCATCGGCCATCATTTCTGGCCAATAGAAGCCTAAACGAGTTATCTTATGAGCCAAGGCCCTGCCCCCCAAGTGTTGTCCACAAATACCTTCATGCACTTCTTCAAGAGCCAAGCATGCCTCATCGGGCCTGAGACACCTCAAGTAGGGAACCACGAAAGATCTTTTGTAAAGAATCCCATCTATCAAAGAGTACCTTAGTGCCCGAACAGTTAACTTCCGTGCTTCAGTTGCATCGCTTGGCAACCAACCGGTCTGAATGTGAGCCTTGATGGGATCAATCCATGACGTCCCCAAGCCTATGGGAGCCAGCAGCTTAACATCTATGCTTCGTGTCTTCAAAACACGGAAGTACACACTTCCTGAACTTTCTTCAATCTCAGACGAAGCGAACTTTGATAGCGTATCTGCCTTAACATTTTCTTCCCTTGGAATGTGTTCAACATGGCACTCATTAAATTGGGTCATCACAGCCCTTACTAGGCGGACATACTTAGCCATCGTATCATCCCTTGCCTCAAATTCTCCCTTTACCTGGGATATGATCAGCTTCGAGTCTCCACGGACCTTTAAGTTTTTGACTCTAAGTGTCCCAGCTAGACCAAGGCCAGCTATCAGGGCTTCATACTCTGCCTCATTATTTGTGGTTGGAAAATCTAGCTTCATCGCATACTCAATTAAGAACCCATCAGGGCTTTGCAAAACCAACCCTGCTCCACTGGAATTTGTTTTTGATGCTCCATCAAAATAGAGAACCCAATATTCTTTCTCCTTGTCATTCTTCTCCATGTCCCCATTGTCGACTCCCTTGTCTTGAGGTATGGTATCTTCCTGCCCCCCGACTTCTTGGTTGGGTATGGTACATTCCACCACGAAGTCAGCTAGTGCCTGGGCTTTTATAGCCGTACGTGGCTTATACTTGAGATCAAACTCTCCCAACTCTATTGCCCACTTAATCAGTCTCCCACTTGCCTTGGGACTGTGAATGATATTTCTCAGTGGCTGATTTGTTAGCACTTCAATCTGGTGAGCTTGAAAATAAGGACGCAGCTTTCTTGAAGCCATTACCAAGGCTAAAGCGAATTTCTCTATAGTTGAATAATTCAACTCAGCACCATGCAAAATTTTGCTGACATAGTATACGGGTTTCTGGACTTTCAGTTCTTCCTTAACCAACACCGCGCTCAAGGCGCTCTCTGAAACAGCCAAGTACAAGAATAAAATTTCACTCAGAACTGGCTTGGCCAACAACGGGGCCTGGGCCATATACTTCTTTAACTCTTCAAATGCCTTCTGGTTTTCCTCATTCCATACAAAGTCTTTGATGCTCTTTAGCGATTTGAAGAATGACAAACACTTTTCCCCCGACTTGGAGATGAATCGTCCTAGCGCAGCAACCCTTCCTGTAAGCTTCTGAACATCCTTAACAGTTTTTGGTGGTTCCATGTCCAGGATCGCCTTTATCTTATCCGGGTTAGCCTCAATTCCCCTCTTTGAGACCATCAGTCCCAAGAATTTTCCAGATCCTACTCCGAAAGCACACTTCGTCGGATTCAACATCATCTTGTGGTACCTCAGGACCTCAAAAGCTTCCCTTAAATGGGCTATATGATCAGTCTTTACTAGACTCTTGACTAACATGTCATCAACATAGACTTCCATAGTCTTACCAATAAGATCCTTAAAAATTCTATTCACCAACCTTTGATAGGTGGCTCCTGCATTCTTGAGACCAAACGCCATAACAAGATAACAATAAACACCAAAGTCAGTGATAAATGATACCTTTGGAATGTCATCCTTATGCATTTTGATCTGGTTTTATCCGCTAAACCCATCCATGAAACTCAGCATCTCATGTCCAGCGGTGGCATCAATCAAAATATCAATTCTAGGCAGCGGAAAACAGTCTTTGGGGCATGCATCATTCAGATCGGTGAAGTCTATACACATCCTCCACTTTCCATTAGCCTTCTTCACCATTACAGGGTTTGCTAACCACTCCGGAAATTTAATCTCCTCAATGAAACCAGCCTCTAAGAGCTTTTCCACTTCCTGCTTTATAGCCTCTTGTCTTTCCGGGGCAAAATTTCTTTTCTTTTGTTTCACTGTCTTCCGGCTTGGATCTACGTTTAGCTTGTGAGTAATTAACTCCGGGTCTATGCCTGTCATATCAGCTGCTGACCATGCAAACACATCACTATTTTCTTGCAAAAATTTCACTAACTTCCCTCTAAGGGGCTCCTCTAATGTGGCTCCAATGAAAGTCGTCCTCTCAGGATTCTCGGGGTCTGAAGGAACCGAAACCAATTCTTCTGCTGGCCTTCCTCTATTCTCATCATTTTCTCGAACATCCATATCTTCAATAGGAAGAACCTGCCCCCCGACTCCATCTGCCCTCAAAGAGGCCACATAACAGCTTCTAGCCATTTTTTGATCTCCTCTCTCTTTTCCAATCCCGTTTCGGGTGGGAAACTTCATGACTGAATGGTAGGAAGAGGGGACAGCCTTGAAGGCATGTATCCCTGTTCTCCCCATGATAGCATTATAAGTTGAACTAGCCTTTACCACCACGAAATCCAGCATCTGCGTTGCTTGCCTTGGCTCCGTACCTATGGTGGTTGGCAATTTGATTATCCCTTCCACAGGACATTCTACTCCAGCAAATCCATATATCGGCATGTCGATTGGTGTTAACTGGGAGTCGTTATACCCCATCCTTAGAAAGGTGTCGTGGAGCAAGATATCCGCAGAAGCACCATTATCCACAAGGACCCTCTTAACCGGGCTATTTCCTATTATTGGTGTTATGACCAGCGGGTCATCATGGGGAAACTTCACACCCTCTAGGTCGGAATCATCAAAAGCCAATGTTACTTCTGTCCTGGCCCTCTTCGGGGCTTCTCCAACAATATGCATAACCTCTCTAGTATATGCCTTTCTGGAATTTTTGGACAATCCAGCAGCAGTTGGACCTCCAAAGATCGTGTTTATCACAGGCCCTCGAGGTCTCGGCCCTCCATAAATGGTGTTTATAACTGGTCCTCTAGGCTGGGGGTTTTGCCCCTGATCGTCTTGGTCCCTCCTACGATCCTCAAAGTTCTTCCTTCCATTATTATTCCTATCCCCTCCTTCTCCAGTGTAATTGTTCAATCTTCCTTTTCGAATGAGGAACTCAATTTCATCTTTCAATTGCCTACACTCATCGGTGTCATGGCCAACATCTTTGTGAAACCTGCAATACTTGCTCTTATCTAGCTTGGCGGGATCAGCCTTCAAGGGCTTAGGCCAACGAACATCTCTGTCTTTCTCAATCTCCATCAAAATCTGACTTCTAGGAGCATTAAGCTTAGCGTATTCAGTGAACTTTTGCCCAGGTCCTCCCTTCTTGGGGGTTGAATCAGGGTTTTGTTCGGTTCTAAGATATTTGTCCTTTGCAATATATTCTAAATCAGTTTTTCGCTTCTTGCCTCCAGTGGGCTCATTACTTACTACGGTCTTCCTCATGCTTTCTTCCACCTTGATATACTTCCCTGCCCTCTCTTGGAGTTGCAACATATTTTCAGGGGGACGTTTGGCCAAGGACATCTTGAAAAACTCATCCCTGGTTCCTTGTTGTAGTGCTATCATGGCTACCTTATCATCAAGGTCCGGGACTTTTAAAGCCTCCTTTGTAAAACGATTCAGGTAATCTCTCAAGGATTCCTTAGCTCCCTGCACAAGACTCATAAGGGATGCTGAACTTTTCTCATGGACTCTTCCACTGATGAATTGCTTAATAAAAGCCTGACTTAATTCTCTGAACGATCCAATAGAATTTGGGGGCAGGCGACTGTACCATCTTTGAGCCATACCCGACAGGGTTTGAGGGAAGGCCCGACACTTTATAGAATCATTCACGGGTTGCAGCAGCAGTGCATTAGAGAATGTCCTAACATGATTAGCGGGGTCTCCCGTGCCATCATAGGCTTTGATAGTGGGCATCTTGAATTTCCTTGAGATATGGGCATTCATTATCTCTTCTGTGAAGGGTGAAGTTGGATCATCAGGATCTCCAAGGGGAAGGAGATTGCTTGGATCAGTTCTTGAGACAACAACCCTTCTTCTTACCGGACCATCCAGGTCTATGACAGGAGGAGGATTTCTCCCCCTAGGAGGTATCTGGGGTCTGGTGGCCTGGTGAGCCTCCAAATCACGCCTCAGCCTTTGGATTTCAGCCTCATGAGCCCTGATCCTTTCCTGCACTTCTTGGGGATTCGCCCCTGGGGTGCTTTGGGGGCGTTGCCTTCCATCGGCCATTGGCTCTTTTCCAGGACGCCTCCTTCTCGGGGCCACTTCATCATCCGAAGATTCGGAGTCTCTCTCAGTATAAGGACCAGAAAATTCACGATCCTCAGGAATAGGACCCAAACCTCGTATATAGGGGGGTGACCGCCCTCGTGCTTCGCCTCGCCCAGCATATCCGCTTCCTCCAACCTCAGGGCGAAGGGGCATCCCATAAGGGGGGTTAGTAGTAACAACAGTTGAATATTCATACCCGACGGGTCGAGAATTCACAGGTATATGTACTTGTTGAACTTGAGGATTCGTACCTTGAATAGTCGGGGGAGTTGTCCCTTGTGGCTGAGGTTGAGTTGCCCCTGTCTGGGCTTCCCCCTGAGTAGATGCATAAGTTGAATGGGGAGGAACCTCCACGGTTGATAAAATCACCTGGGTTGTCTCTGATGGTGTTCCTTCCTCTAGAGCTCCAATTGTTCTCCGTGTTCTTGCCATGGTTGTTGTTGCTTTTCCCACAGACGGCGCCAAATGTTATGGATAAAAAACTAAGGTTATTACTTGCTGTATTTAATACTAAGATTCGGGAGCTCAAGGCCTTTAATGGCTGCTCTCGTGTTTCGTGACTCAATCTGCCTTTACGAGATGCCTACGTATCTCTGTGAATTAGAGAATCAAGCCAAAAAACGTAGTTCTGATTGGTGGGGGTGAGACCCCTTATATAGATGTTGGGAGTCCTTGAATTGGACTTGGTATAGGAGACTTGGTGGGCAAGTCTCATAATTAGAATGGACTTTGGAGTCCTAGATAGTAGGAAACTGATTCCTTATCCTTTTAGGTCCCCTTGAGGCTAATCTCCAAGGATTTATATCCTTATCGGGACTCTTTTCAACATCTGATTAGTCCCTTATTAATTAATTACGAAATTAATTAATAATCAGGGCTTTTGAGCCTTTTTTACTCCATCAGGCCTGATCTGGTCCATCAGGCTTAACCTTTCTGGTCTGAGTATCATATATCTTTTTATTGGGCCTAGCAGCCCACAGCTTGTACAATTAATGCAGTATTTAATTATACAAGCATAATTTATTTATCCCTATCAGGTTGCTAATTTTATTATGACCAGAATAAAATATAGATAATTACGGTATTTTTCTGGTAATTTTTGGGCTGTTAAATGATTTATATTGATTTATAAATTTATAAATTATTTTCTGAATAATTACAAAATTATTTTATAAAACCGAGAATCGTCCGAATTCAACCGTTTTTACGTTTTTACAACCCGAAACTCTTCCAAAAATTCCTTCCTAACCTAATCTGTTAATTCCGGACATTTTCCGTGTTTTGACTTTTTCGATCCGGATCACGGGTTGACCCGTGTGCGGCCCAGCGCAAGATTCTCGATACGATAATCATTTCGGTAAACCAACAAAACCCGTATCTTCGAAAGACGGGATATTATTACATTATTTTCATATGTAGTGTTTTATAAGAATCCCGGTTTGGATAATTATCCGATACGGGTATCGAATTGGATTGTTTTTGCAGTTACTTAGCGGCTAAGTAACTAATTTAACGATCCAAGACGATCCAAAAATGATCCAACACGATCCAATATTCCATAAATATATATAGCCCTTTTATTATTTGCATTTTATTCGTATAATCACAATCAATCAGTAAAACCTTGTAAAATACAGAGAAAATGTCGAATTAAAACCGCGTTCTTGAAAATCAAACGCACGAACGAAGGCGTTATCGAACTCCGATTCGGGCGTGTAATATATCAAAACGAAGCTCTCGAAATATTCTTTCTGAATCAACCATTTGTTTTTTCCCAGAAATCAAGGTATTTTTCTGATTTAATTATTTTATTTCGAATTAATTATGAATTAAAATATGAATTTTTGTTCTTGATGTTGTTTGTGTGATTTGATGGCATAATCTGGTAGATAATTTTCTCCTGATCAATTTGGTATATTATATGTCAAAAATAGAGTTCAATAACATGTAGAAAAGTGAGTTTGATTCTCAAATTCAAAATTAGGGTTTATAGAGTTTGAATGTTCTTAATTGGAATTTGGATTTTTCTTTGATGGGGTTTATTTGTTGAAATTGAATACATGAATGAATAGATCGTAAACAGACGAATCGAATGATGTTTATGAAATTAACGAACAATAACCGGAAGGCCCTCATCGGAAAATCAGTCATGGTGGCGTCGGAAGTTTTGATTGGATTTTCCGGTTAAAATCGTTAATGTTTGATGATTCTAGCCTTGCAGATATGTTCCTGTAGTTGTGGGGATCATTCCCTGAAAATTTGAGCAATTTCTGGTGGTAGTTTCAACTCGCCGGAAAGCTTCAGACGGCGGTGGGGTCTCCGTTAATGGCTTCCCCGCCCGTCGCCGGTGAATGTAGGAGGAAGACAATAGCTAAATTGCAATTTAGCCATCACTCTTTTCTCGTATTTGCATTTCAATCCCTGCAGTTTTAAAAATTCACAAAATTTTGATTTCTATTTAGTTTTATTTTAAAAATGATATTCTTATTATTTTAAAAATCAGAAAATCGGTTATTTAACTATTTTAAATTCAGAAAATTATTTTAATTATTTATTTATTCAAAAATAAATCGAAATTATTTTATTAATTAATTTTAATTAGTTTTTAATTATTTTAATTAATCGATTAATTGATTAATTAATTTAATTAATTATTAATTAATTTTAATTGATTTAATAATTAGATTTAATTATTTAAAATTGATTTAAAAATTCCAAAAAATAGTTTCGAGCTTTAAAATATTATTTAAAATTATTTTCAAGGCTCGATAATTATTATAAAATTATTTTAAAGTCAGATTCGGGTGTTCAAACCCTATTATTTAATTATAAAATGATTCAGAGTCCAATTTTAATTCTGAAAAATGTTCAAAAATTCATAATAAATTTCTGGAAAATCATTTTAACCCCGAATCTTCTTTGAAAAATTATTTTGATCAAATTCCTTACGTGTTATGTGCTACGTGTTCACTGTTTGATGTGTTATATGCCTATGTGGTTGTGGTTTGATTGTTTTATTCATAACTTTCAATCCGTAAATCGGATTTGAGTGAAACGAAGGGTAGATAAAAGCTTATGACGTCTATGTGACGATTATAATTATATGAGTATGAATAATTGATAGATACTTATGATGCCTAGCAGAGTCAGCAAGGCATAGAAAAGGGGACCAGTGATCTATAAATAGAATTAAAGCGTAGACTAGGGATGTCAAAAAAATTCGAAAAATCTGATATTCGTCCGAAAAATCCGTATCCGTATCCGAGAAAAAGCGGATATTATCCGTATATCAGAAAAAGTGGCTATTATCCGTATCCGAATTCGGGATATTCGAATTTGAAACTAAATACATATATGATATTTAAATTATATAAATATATAAATATATAAATATATATAATTTAAAATTTATTTTTTTAGTTTATAGAGTGTGTAAATGTATTAAATAATACGTTTATACAAATTTTCTATAATTACACACATATTTTATACATATTTAAATATATTATTTGTATTTAATCGTAGAAAATGTTCTATAATCATCGTCAAAACGGTAAGGGCAACAAAAAAGTCAAAAAATCTGATATTCGTCCGAAATATCCGCATTCGTATCCGAGAAAAAGTGGATATTATTCGTATCCGAAATAAAGCGGATATTATCCGTATTCGAATCCGATGATTGCGGATGCGAATACGGATATAGGCCTATCCGTATCCGAATTATCCGTATGACAGTCCTAGCGTAGACAGAGAAGGAAAGTGATTGATAAATAGAAGCAAGGCATAGAAACAGAAGAAAGGTGGTTGATGAGTAAAACTATTAGATGAGTACAAGTGGAAATCGTCGATGATAAGGAAAGTACTTCTGATCCTCTCTTTAAGATTTATTGCAAATATTTTCGAACTGTTTCATAACATGTCACTATTATTCAAGATAACCCCTATTTTATGTCGCAAATGCTTTAAACTATTTAACCTTGAACCCTGATTCTGATATTGAGTTTCTTAACATATCAACCTTTATTCCTTGTTTAACAGAAGACCAATTCTTGGAACCCTTGAACCCATGGTCTTCTACTTTCTGATTCTTTCCTTGATTGAAAGCAATTTTTTTTGAATCCCTTGTTATACCTACTGGGTATTATGAATCACCCTGTGCTTCAAGATAAATGTTGTTTATTATCCAGCTTATTGATTTACATTGGTTATCATATTGAATTATTTTAGAATTAGATAGTTTTATAAATGTGGACCAGATTCTTAATCAGACCAGATTCGTGGTCATAATAGGCCAATGCGTGCCTTGGATCCAGTATATAGAGCAAAGCTGGGAGCCTTGCTCGGGGTTAGTGCGTGACTGATCAGCAATCTAACCTTGGTTTTTTTTAAAATGAAAAGTGAATATCCAATTCTAATCATTGCTTATTCAGAAACTTGATTCTTCTGAATCATTTCAATTGGTGATTGTTTAACCTCAATTGCTGCTATTATTACTTGCTGAGCTAGTAAGCTCACTCTTGCAAACTTTTTATATTTTCACCAGTTGGAAAAGAAATTGTTGGTAACGAGGATTCCCTGTCCAGTATGCGAGCTAGGATTTCCGTTTAAGTTAGATCAAGCTAGCAGGAGCTTTATGTTATAGATGAGTTGTGTAAGATTGTAAGTACGACATCATCAACCACTGTAAGGTGAGTTAGTCGGGATTTGGTATGATGTAATAAAAGTTAAGATTATGGCTTGTTTTCATACTTTAACCTGTTGTGATCCATGGTTGTGTAAGAAGGGTCAATGCATATAATACTTTATATATAGGTTTAAATATTATGGTGTGAACCCCAAACTTCTGACCCGGTTTGGATGGCGTCACAGTTCCGGGATAGACTTAAGGTTAGAGAGGGTCCGGTAACCTATGAACAACAACATAATCCGGAATTAGACCATGGTCGCTTAAGAAACTAGTCAAAACTCACTCATACCCTAAAGGCCACTTACACGCTTAACGATTTGCGTTAATCGCTTGCGTACCCTCGGCTCCACCAATTTTAATAAATTAACCGTTATGAATTTTAAGACGACACTTTCACGAATACTCTACCAACTGCCTAACCCACCTTACATAATTGTTTTGTAATCCAATTATCTTTTAAGGGCCTTAAACAAGGTCTCAAAGTAATGCGAGGGGTAAAGGTTCGTTCGCGAAATGCCGTTACTTAAAATGGTCGTTTCTCCTAAACCGTACATCGGAACCAAGCGATCCATATATCAAAACGAAGCTTACGATATGCTCTAGATAAATAATGGCAATGTTATAGATTGGTTGTTAAGTTTTCTGTCCTGAACACTAAGAACAAGCAGTTGAATAAAAACGGGCATTACGACGGCTATGTTTACGCGATTACCAATGTTTAAACTACTCTAATTAACCACCAACCATAACCTAAATCATACCTCATCATTCCATAACCTACAAGTTTTTCAACTCAAACAACCACAATCAAGACCTATGAACTATAATCAAGCTTCAATTACCAAAATACTTCAAAATCCAACCAAACTACTAATAATCACAATACATGCTTCTCATTTCACAAAACCAACCATTAAACTTACTAACAAATAAAGTAAAGGCTAGGGTTTGAAGTTTATACCTTGCTTGGTAGGTGTTAAGTTGCTAGGAATCCTTAGGGATCCTTAATCTAACCTCCTACAAACTTAATCTTTCCAAAGAAATCAAGAACACAAAGTTAGGTTTTGAAGTTTCTAAAAGTACGATTGAAAGAACCGTAAAAATGAGGGTCTTACCATGCTTATTTTGACGAGACTTGTGAACAAGAGTTGTAGGCCATCTCAATACCTTTCCAACGAGCTATAGAACACAACATTTGAGTGAGGGTTGAAGGAGATATGACAGTTTGCAGTTGCTTGTATTGTTTTGGCCGAGAGCTTTTGTTCTTGGATGCAAAAGTCAACTTCTAATTTTTGTGTTTTATGATATTTGCTTGGTTGCTTCTCCTTTTTGTCTTGGAAAATGTTTTAGCTTTTTACCATGGTAAATGTAACATGGCCCAAAATCAACCAACAAAACAAAACCCCTTGTCATGCTTAGGTCATCATGCTTGTGTCATCTATTTGCCACATGTCTTTGTCTTGTGGTTTGATGATGTCATAATATCTTGGATACTTGTACAAGATTATCTCTTGGTTGCGTATTTGTTTTATGGTTCGCGTAACTTTCGTTCTCATTCGTTGTTTGAGGGATCATATCCGGGATCTTATTACTTGGGTTCCCCTAAACCTTTCTCAATATTTTATATTCCTTTTATGATCCTCTCTTATAATCCTTGAATTTAAATGCTTTTAATCATGTTACCTTATACTCAATTCTTTCAGTATCTGGTGGATTTTCAGGAAAAATCAAAGTGTTCGAATTTTGATTCTGACGATCTTTACATACACTCATTTACTTTATGGAATACTAATACGATCTTAGAATTTCCATAACAGTACTCCTATATAGCGTGGTCTGATAATTTTCCTTAATCAGCATCATCAGCAAAAAGTTACTATTCATCAGTGTTTCAAAAATTCCAAAAATTGGGGTTATTACAGTCTCCCTTCCTTAAAAGGATTCCGTCCCGGAATTAGATTGAAAATGAATAGGGATACTCTCTTAGCATTGCACTTTCTAACTCTCAAGTAAATTTTCCCACATTGTGGTTCTACCACCAAACTCTGACAAGTTTGATAACCCTTCTCCTAAGCACTTGTTCCTTTTCGATCTACAACCCTTCCTGGTTGCTCCATATAGGTTACGTCTGGTTGCATGTCTATGCGGTCATATGCCCCTATTTGTCTGGTATCCGGATTACACTTCCTTAACATTGATATGTGGAACACGTGTTAGGTCACACAACACTGTAGAAGGGGGTTGAATACAGTGTAGAATACAATCAAATCGATTTCGAACACAAGTAACCGTAAATAGATATATTCGATATAATAAACTCTATTACAATGGAACTGTTCTCTCTCAGTGATGAACAAATATCACGAGAGCTGCTAGGTTACAATGTATGATCTTCTCGATAATGATAACATATATAGTGTAAACCTATGTCTGTGTTTATATAGTACACAATTACAAGATAACTTCTAATTGATATGGAATATAATTCTGTCTCCTAAAATATATCAATCAGATATCTTATACAATTCTTTAAGTCCTCTAATTCTTTCCATGCATATCTTCTTTTGTATTAGTCTCAATCTTCTTTCCTGTAAATCAGCTTCCTTCATTTACTGTTAGTCCTCCCGTACTTAAGTTCTGATATCCATCTTCTGATATTTATCTTTTGATAATCTAAGTCCTGATATCCTTAAGTTCCGACTTCCAGTAAGTACTGATTCCAGTAAGTACTGATATTTCTTGTTTGTTAAGATCTGAAAACTAAACATGAAATATATTAGACATGACATCTCAAATATATCTAACAATCTCCCCCAACTTGTAAATTGTGCAAAAATATACAATTTAATAGATTTGATGATATCAAAAGCCTTTAAGTTCAAATTCAATAAGAGTTTAATAAGACTATTAACTACAACTTACAGTCCTTATAGCTTTACCAACTTCACTGGATTAATCTGAATCCATAATGATTCTTAACAAAATCTCTTACTAGCTTGTCTTCAGCTTTCCTCAGAAATTCAACTAACTGTGCTTTGACCTGTATCAGTTCTTCATCTTTACTATCACCACTTTGATAAATGGCTGTTCTGAGAGCTTGAATTGATGTTCTTTCAAGTCCATCACCAAGTCTGATAACTGTAGGATGTGAAGATTTTTTATTATAACATAAGCATTTTCCTTTCAGAATAACTTCCACCTTAGCAGAATTCTTCAGAATATGAATTTCTCTTCCATCACTTTCAGTAATCATTGGTATATACTAAGAAGTCTTTGTACAAGAGATTCTAAATAGATCTCTTATAGCCTTCAAAATGTATTCTGACCATCTTCTTGTAACATCAGATTTTACTTCCAGAAGATAGTGAATATGTTGAAGTTCTCTGACAGACTTCTTTTGCACATCAGTATCAGCTAGTCTGTAAGTTAATCCATCATAGAGAAATAAAATCAATTTCTCCTTTATATTTTCCTTATCATGAGCATCTATCACGATTTGAGCAGACAACACTTTGTCAATGTGCTTTTATTTGATTTATTCATATGGTTTGTCTGTCAACATGAAAAAATCTCGTAAAGTAACTTCTACTCCTGTTTGTATCTTCTCTTTATCAGAACCTAATCCAGCTTTATCTCTAGGTTGCTTGGATCTCAACCCAAATGTTGCGAGTTGACTCATCATAAGATTGGATTTTGGTTCAACTGGATTAGATTTCTTCCATAACAGCTTCTTCTTATTAGCAATTATCATCTTTTCCAAATTAACTTGATCAGAATTTGTTGTTTCTTCTGTAACTTGCTGTTCTTTATTCTGAACAACTTGAGCAGTGTCAGAGGTTGCTTTAGATTTTTCAATTATCTTTATTCTCTTCAGAATTTGAACAGTTTCATCTTTTATCAAATCATCATCATGCACTGTAGTTTGATAGACTGGAATGGAAGAACTTATCTTTTTCTCAATCTTTAAAGGTTTACGAACCTTTTCTTTTCCTTTTGATTTAGGATCAATCACAGTTTGTGATCTAGTCTTGGACTTTAAAGTCTCAGAATTTGACTTTTCCCTGATCACAATGCCTTTTTCCTTAGTGCTTGAAGGTTTCTTTGTATCAGAAGCTTTAGACTTAAGATTTGTCTTCTCAGCAGCAAATCTAGCTTCTTCCTCCTTGAGAGTTTCCAAATCCATTCCTGGATTTTGTTTCCGAAATAATCTTCTAGCTATCTCCTCATCAAGTGTCTGGATTTTAGGATTTTTGTAATAAACAGTAGTCTGCTTCCCCTTTAGCTTCAGAGTTTGTAAAAACTTCTGAGAGTCATTAGATCCTGAATGAATCAAAATATCAAAACTTGACATCAGACTTTATTTATCAGAACTTGACTTCAGACTTTTAGCATTCACATCATCAGAGCTTGACTTTTTCTGTGTAGAAGATTTTCCTTGAACTTTTCCTTGACCTCTACTCTTATCAGAATTTCCCTGACCTTTATCATCCTTTTTCTTCAGTATTTCAGTAGGTGAGCATTTGGACTTAACTACCTTCTCCCCCTTTTTGGCATCATCAGGAAGTAAGAGAGAAAGAAGAAGTTCAACTGAAGATTGGATTTCATCCAATTGAGCTTTCTGAAAAACTTTGTTAGCCAGGACCTCATCAATCTGGGCCTGTTGCTTTTCTTGAATCTTCTCAATGGCTTCAATTTTCTCAAGAGTAGGTCTGATATATCTATTCTTGTCAAGCTTAAGCTGTAGATCTAGCTTATCAGCATGTTCCTTTAGTGTATCAACCTTTTCATGAGTAGAAGAATGTAGACCTTGAAGATGTTTGGTAGATAGAGCAGTGATCTTGAGTTGTGTCTTTAAATCAGCATTTGTGAGCAACTCATCAGCTTTAGCAATATGCTCTGTTAAAATGTTAGAACTTGGAATGAAATCAGTGTCATTCCACTTCTTGGTCCACTCCACACCCCTGTGAGTATCCTCCCAAGGAATAGGTGCTTCCTTTTCAACAAATTTCTTCACCAATTCTTCCTTTTCTAGTATAGGAACTAGAGTCTCAGCAGAAACACTGTCTTCAGAACTTGAGGAAGACTCATTATGTTCTGATAGCACAACAGTGTGTGAAGCAACTGGAGATTTAGGAACAGCTTCATTTAAATTCTGAACATCAAGATTTATCTCCAGAGCCGGTGTGATTGATGTAGATGGTATCTCAGCATTTAAAATTGGAAAATGAGTTGGAGATCGATGAGCTTCTGTAGATGGAGCTTCCAGATAAAAAACATTTGGTATATTCAAATTATGAATATCTATTTCAGAATTTTCAGTTTGTTCTTTAGCATCATCTGTAGCTTTAATAGGTGAGACATGAGGGGTTACAACTGTATCAGTAGCAGTGTCTTTGGCTTGAGATGGAAGGGCTTCAATAATAATCGGTTCTTGTGAGATCAGAGATTCCTGATCTCCTTCCTCAGCTTCTTCAGTATCTTCTGATGGAGCCTTAGCCAAATACCTCCTAGCCTTCATTTTCTTCAATCTCCTTGCCAATGAAGGAGTTGCTTCAACAGTAACAAAACTTACAGATTTCTTTCTTTTCAAAGTATCAGAACTTTGAGCTGCTGTTACTGTCTGAGAATTAACATTCTCAGCTTCAATTATCACAGGTTCTGATGGATGAACCTGTGCTTCGATTGTTTCCTCTAATCAACAAAATTTATTATTGACCATAATTGTAATCAAAACATTCATCAAAGGATAAAGTTTAAATAGATGAAGTAAAGATTAACAAATTACAATTAGAACATGCACAATCACATAATATGAGAGAAACAGAGACTAAATCTTGCAATTAAGGGAAATTTCATTAATATATCAAATGAGTACATTTCATGAAATTTATAGATTACATGAAAAAAATACAAGATAGTCCTAGTCTAAGAATCTTAACATCAACAGCCTTAGTCTAAGAAGTCTGAAAAAGCTGATGGTGGAGAGATACAGATGGATGACATTTAATTCTTCTGCCTACTTTCAACAAAGAGAACAGCAAGATGAATGATTTTCTCCTGCTGTTTAAGAATACGGAGATGAACTTCTCTTTCGAAAGACAACAAATCATTTTTAATGTTGTCTCAAAGTTGAATCCAGATGTCGAAAGGAATGTTGTTGATAGGATATGAAGTCGGAATTCCATTTCTAAAAATGGTCACAATGTCTGTGCCATAGCAGTAAAACCAACTAAAATGTGCCATTGTTTGAGAGAAATGAAAAGATGTGATTTTACTGAAGGATGATCAGTCATTTAAATAGCCAATGGAATACCAAGGGACGCGAGGACTGTTTAATCGATTAAGAGTAAAAATCATGATGCCTCGTCTCCCTAGACCGATGTGTAATAATAACAGTCAGTAAAAAGTTAAAGCAGGAGTTAATGAGCACGAGAAATAAATAATAATTACTGTGCACATGCAGTTTTTCAAGACAAACACGTTTATCACTAACCCATAATGATTATGACTGTTTTTATCTTACCCATATATATTCTGATTTAAATATGACTGTTTCAGTTTTTACAACAAATATGTCAAGTAAAGAATAATGCCACATAAGCATCAGGGATTCCATCACGATTTAATATCAGAACTTAACTTATATCATATTTTAACAGTCATCAAAATATGGCTTCTAAACTCAAAAAATGAATATCTTTTTCTGTGATTCTTCATACAAATACTGACTTGTTTTCTTCAGAATTTAATCATCAGAACTTCCATCAGAACTTGTCCTCAGAATTTATGCAAATGACACTTAACTGTTTATCAAAAATAACTTAATCACCACAGTAATTTTCATCATTCATATGGAGTGAAAGTGTGTGCATTCAGCAAAATATCAGAAAAAGATTAAAGTCTGATAAACTTCAGTACATCTTAGAAATAAGGCATAACAAGAAAAGTGCTTAAAATCTGTCATCAATCATGAAGTCTACTATAGAACAAATTTATGCAAGAGTCCACCTCAACTGTTTGTGCTCATTTTATGCATCTTTTGAAATTCCTTGTTACAGTGGCTTCTCAGTGTAAGTGAGTCACAACTACTTATTAGAATTTATGTTGTTGTCATAGTATTTCTCCAGTAATCAGAGAATGTGAAAAGTCACCAAGAAAATTTATTTGCTTTTCTAATGCATATTACTTAATACCAGCAATGTACTTGGGTCTTACCTTCCACATATTTACTCTAGATCTCAAAGGAGTACCTGACTTTTTTTTTCATGTCTTTTGATAAGTGAGGCTTATCAGCATTTAGTTCATTCTTAAGATTTTTTAAAATCAGAATCTGACAGATAAGAAGCAAGAATCTTGTTTGTGACTTAGTAATAAGATACATAAAGTAAAATTGACTAAGCTCAAAATCAGAATTTGCCTATGTTAATGAGTTTCCACATAAACAACTAATTCAAACATGGGATTTCTAGTATGTTAAAGACTACTAGGTCATCATCTAACACAATTATCCTCATTAGATTGAATAGTCACAGAATATTCAAAACACTATTAGAGTTTAAAGATCCACATCAGATAACAATCAGTATTTAATGAATTTCAATTAAAGAACAGATTTCATGAAAATAAGACAATCTGTAAACACTGATAATAAAGTCTGATGCAATAGAACAAAAACTAAGCAGATTTAGAGAAAGAACCTGAAACCATTCCAAGTTCATTTACCAGCCTTGTAAAATTAGCTTCACATTGTGGTTTTGTGAAGATATCTGCTAGTTGTTGATCTGTTGGAACAAAATACAATTCCACTGTACCTTCCATTACATGTTCCCTTATACCTAATGCTGATGTGCTTTGTCATTGAGTGTTGAACTGGATTACCTGTCATAGCAATAGCACTTTGATTATCACATTAAATAGGGATTTTAGAAAATTCTATCCCATAATCCAGTAACTGATTCTTCATCCAAAGAATCTGTGCACAACAGCTTCCTGCAACAATATATTCTGCTTCTGCAGTTGATGTGAAAATTGACTTCTGTTTCTTGTTAAACCAAGAAACCAATCTACCTCCAAGAAATTGGCAGCTTCCACTAGTGCTTTTTCTTTCAATTTTGCATCCTGCTAAATCTATATATGAGTAACCTATTAGCTTAAAATCTGATTCTTTAGGATACCACAATCCCAGATCAGCTGTACCCTTAAGGTACTTGAAAATTCTTTTCACAGCTATTAAGTGAGGTTCTCTTGGATCAGCCTGAAATCTTGCACAAAGACATGTAGCATACATGATATCAGGTTTACTTGCAGTTAAATAGAGTAAAGAGCCAATCATACCTCTGTAGTTAGTAATATCTACTGATGAACCAGTATCTTTATCTAACTTGGTTGCAGTGGCCATGGGAGTCGATGCTGTTGAACAATCTTGCATTCCAAATTTCTTCAGTAAATTTCTGGTGTACTTGGATTGACAGATAAAAGTACCTTCTTCATTCTGCTTGAAGGCCCAGAAAATAACTAAGTTCTCCCATCATACTCATTTGATATCTTGACTGCATTAACTTTGAAAACCTCTCACAGAGTTTGGCATTTGTAGAACCAAATATGATATCAACAAACATATATCTATACCAAAAGTAAGTCCTTTCCATGATTGAAGTAGAATAGTGTTTTATCAATTGTACCTCTGTGAAATCCACTTTCCAGAAGAAATTGATCTAAAGTCTCATACCACGCTCTAGGAGCTTGCTTAAGGCCATAAAGTGCCTTGTCAAGCTTGTAGACATGATTTAGAAATTTTGAATATACAAAGCCTGGAGGTTGTTCAACATAGACCTCTTCTTCCAATTCTCCATTAATAAAAGCAATTTTCACATCCATTTGAAAGGCTTTAAACTTTTTGTGAGCAGCATAATCCAAAATGATCCTTATGGCTTCTAATCTGGCAACCGGTGCAAATGTTTCATCATAATCAATACCTTCTTGTTGAGAGTAGCCTTTAGCAACCAGCCTTGCTTTATTCCTTGTAATTATGCCATCACTGTCAGTTTTGTTTCTGAACACCCATTTTGTGCCAACAACAGATCTGTTCTTTGGTCTTGGCACTAGGGTCCATACTTTATTTCTTTTAAATTCATTTAACTCTTCCTGCATTGCTTGCACCCAATCAGCATCTTCAAGAGCTTCTTCCACTTTCTTTGGTCCAGTCTGAGATAGAAAAGAATGATAGAGACATTCATTTGATGTTGCAGTTCTATTTCTGACACCTGCTTCAGGATCTCCAATAATTAAGTCAGGTGTATGTGATTTGGTCCACTTCCTTGCAGATTGAAGTTGACTTCTAGAACTGGATCCTCCCCCATGATCCATGCTGTCTCCATCAGCATTTTCTGATGCTCCCCCTGTAGTTATGCTCTCTGAGACTTCAGAGTTTGACTTGGACCCTTCAGGATTTGAAGTATCAGAGCTTCCAGAATTATCAGAATTTGGCTCATCAGAACTAGATGAATCAGAACTTGAAGAGCCAATGACAGGTTCTGATGCTTCTTGAGAGTCTTGAGATGTGGTAGGATCTTCAGCTTGCTCCCCCTAGACAGGTGCATTTTCCTTTGGAGTTGTTACCACAGATTCAATGACATCAGTACTTACAGGTTTAGAGTTTAAGTCATCAGAATTTACAGAATCAGAATTTAAGTCTTCATTTTCAAATCTCAGTTGATCGTGATAATTGAAATCTTCAAGTCCAGTAATCTTCTTATCATCAAAAGATACATTGATAGATTCCATGACAACCCTTGTTCTTTAATTGTAGACTCTGAAGGCTTTTGTGGAAAGTGGATATCCAACAAAAATTCCTACATCAGCTTTTAGATCAAATTTTGACAGCTGTTCAGGATGAGTCTTAAGAACAAAACATTTACATCCAAATACATGGAAGTATTTCAGATTTGGCTTCTTTTTCTTCACCATCTCATATGGTGTTTTTCCATGCTTGTTTATGAGTGTTGAATTCTGTGTAAAATAAGCAGTCTGCACAGCTTCAGCCCAAAAGTAGGCTGGTAGCTTTGCTTTATCAAGCATAATTCGTGCAGCTTCAATGAGAGTCCTGTTCTTTCTTTCTACAACTCCATTTTGCTGTGGAGTACCAGGTGCAGAAAATTCCTGTTTGATTCCATGCTCTTTGCAGAACTCTTCCATGATTGAATTCTTGAACTCAGTGCCATTATCACTTCTTATAATTTTAACAAAATCTTTGACCAACTTATCCAGCTGTCTGAAATGATCAGTTAGAGTAAATATTGTTTCATTCTTCTTGTGCAAGAAGTACACCAAAGTGTACCTTGTGAACTCATCCACTATAACCATAGCATATTTCTTCTTTGCAATAGACATGACGTTGACTGGACCAAATAGATCAACATGCAGTAGGTGATAAGGCTCAAGAATTAATGACTCAGTTTTGCTCTTGAAAGAAGATTTTCTTTGTTTTGCCTTTTGACATGAATCACAAAGGCCATCAGGAGCAAATACTGATTTTGGAAATCCTCTCACAAGATCTTTCTTTACAAGCTCATTTATGTTGTTGAAATTTAAATAAGAGAGTCTTTTGAGCCAATTCCAGCTTTCTTCAATTGATGCTCTACTCAACAGACAAATTACAGAACCATCAGAACTTGTTGAAAGTCTGGCTTCATGAATGTTACCATGCCTGTAACCTTTCAGAACCACTTTGCCTGTAGAGTTGCTTACAACTTCACAGTGTTTTTCAAAGAAATCCACATGATAACCACTGTCATAGATTTGACTCACACTCAGCAGATTATGTTTAAGTCCTGATACAAGAGCTACTGTTTCAATGATGACATTCCCAAGATTAATATTGCCATATCCCAGATTTTTTCCCATGTTGCCATCTCCATAAGAAACTCCTGGGCTAGCTTTCTCCACAAAGTCTGAGAGCAGGGCTTTATTTCCAGTCATATGTCCTGAACATCCACTATCCAGTACTAGGATATTTTTCATATTGCCCTGCAATAACAAAGACCACTAATGGTTAGTTTTAAGGACCCAGACTTGCTTGGATCCTTTGGACTTTTTAAGTTTGTTTGCATTTGCAGCGGATTTAATATCAGAGTTTATGCTAACATGCTGTTTATCAGAACTTATATCAGACTTTGCATCAGACTTTACACTAGAAGGAATTAAAGCAACTTTCTTCAAAGAAGGTTTTATTTGATAATAATCATAGTATAAACTATGATATTCCTTACAAGTATAAATGGAATGCCATAAACTTCCACAATGAAAACAAGGATTTTGTGGCTTAAACCTAACAAACTGACTCTTAACTCCTGACTTAGGAGGTAAAGAGTTTATACTCTTATTCTTCCTGCAAAAAGAAGCAAGATGGTTAGAGTTTCCACAGTTATAACATTTCTTTCTAGGAGCATTAGGAACAGGCTTATAATTATTGCTTTTACTCACACCTTCCTTTCCATTCCTATTTTTCCTAGCTGCCTTAACCTTGTTGACATTCCTTATTTCTTTCAGCTTATGCTTAAGCTACTTCTTTGTCATTAATCTATGTTGACTTCAGCTGGTTTATCCTGTTCTAATTTGTCAGAAGTTGACTTTTCCTTAACTTCTGTCATAGACTCTTTCATCTTTTCAGAATCAGACTTTACAGTTTTAGCTACAAACTTAACAAGATTTACCTTTGGCTTAACAGTTTGTTTAACAATAATTGGCTCAATTTGTTCAGTTCCTTCACTACTAGAAAAAATAGAATAGACATCGCCTCTTAGACATCGGTTGCTTTTGGAGCCGATGTAAAAGGTGTTTTCTACATCGGTTTTAACCAACAGATGTCTTTTGTTGTTATAAACATCGGTGTTTTAGCCTAACCGATGTTAAACATTTGTTTAAAAAAATTTAATCAGCGCGCCTTCCTTATTTCCCCCCTTTGGCCAAATAATTTATTCCCTCCTATTGTTCCCCCTCTTTTTTGCCTTATAAAAATTCTCCTCCTCTTTTCACACAAATTTTGCCTTAGAATGTTTTCAAACTCTCTCCCCTTTTTTAGTTTACACCCCTTTTTCAACTTTACACTTTAAAATATTAAATATTTTCAAAATCAAAAATAAAAGATAAATCCTTTCAGTCTCTCGTTTCTCTTTCTCACTCACTGAAACTCACCCCTCTATGAAGAACCCTAAATATCACCTCCGCCTCTCGATTGTGCTCAACTGAAGATTCAGTCATCACTCCCGACTATTTTTATGTGCCTTTTGTGCTCTCTGTGCTCGCTCTCTGTACTCTATGTGCTCTCTGTGCTCCTTCAGCTCTCTCTTTTGGACGGAGTTTGAATTGGGTAAGGTCAAGTCTGGGTTAAAGATGTGAGATTAAAGCTTGGAGGTCGAGCATAAATTGGGTAAGATTAACCCTAATTTTTCACTTAGAGGTTTTATTTTAAAACCCTATTTTTTTAAATGATTGGTTAAATGTTTGAATTGAGCATGTTAATCTTTTATGCTTTTAGTTGAGTAATTGCTTGAATTATGTATGTGGGTATCAATTTTGATGTATATGTGGGTATATGTTTTTGTTTTGATTTTTGATTAGGAGGAGGTATTATTCAAGGAAATGGACGCATTGTGAGTTTCGAGGTCCATTGAGAAGGTTTTTTTGTGAATTTTGATTAGGAGGAGGTCTTATTCAAGGATGAGGAAGAAGACGATGAAGAGAATGACCAGGATGAGGTCGATCCATCAGCACAGAAAAAACCTCGGGTAGTGTGGTCTATAGAGCTTCATCGGAAATTTGTGGCATCTGTTAATCAGCCAGGCCTTGAAAGTAAGTCCTCTAGTGCCAAAGGATTAAGTAAGGATTAAGTATCTTCTGCCACGAATATGGACCTATTCATTAATGCTCAATCACTGTTCTGTTAATACAGAAGCTGTTCCGAAAAGAATTCTAGATCTTATTAATGTTTTATGGCTGTAAGATATTTTGTGGCTGAGAACCTGTGCAGGATTATTAGGCAGCTGTAAGATATTTTGTGGCTGAGTGTGTATTGCAGTATGTGCTTAGGGTTGTTGTTTTGATTGTGAAAACTATACTTGGTGTAACTTATACATTATAATCATTCATTTTGAAAGCTGTATGGATTGCGTTTGGTTCATACCTTTCTGAGCTCAGTGTTGCAGTCTACGAATTATATTTTTGTATTTGATTATTATGCTATGTATGTTGCTATTTGGTTCTGGTGATGATTGCTTTCATGTTATTCAGTTAGAACCAAGTTTTTGTTGATAGCGTATGTTTTCCTTTGCTTATGACTTAAGTTGCTGGTTGCAGGAGTTTATAAAAATAATGGGTATCTTATGGTTTCTTGCAATGGAGGACTCAATCAAATGCGAGGAGCAGTGAGTTGAAAGTTTTAATTATTGTGATTACATCTTTCATGACTTTTATTTGTTTAATGAGTGTAATAAGTCTCTTTATCTGATTTTATCGATGTTGTGGCAGATTTACGACATGGTTGTTATTGCAAGATACCTGAATGTCACACTTATTATTCCAGAACTGGATAAAAGTACATTTTGGGAAGATTCAAGGTATGGTATTTGCTTTTTTTATGTTAAAATTCAGAATCATTCATCATGTTGTAATTTTTGTGAAAAATTCTTGACATTTGGAAGTGAGTTTAAGGACATATTTGATGTTAATCATTTCATTACCTCCTTAAGGAGCGAGGTCTGAATTTTGAAAGAGATACCACCACGGCTAAAGAGAAGAGTCGATCTTGGAATGTTCTACTCATTGCCTCATGTTAGTTGGTCCGAAATTTCCTACTATCATCATCAGGTTGTTTTTCTATTACACATGCTAGCAATAGCCTTTCTTAATCTTTTCATAACTTTCAGGCATACCATAAACTAACTATTTGATAACTGTTATGCAAACAGATCCTTCCTTTATTGAGAAGGTTTAAAGTTGTGCATCTAAATAGAACTGATGCTCGACTTGCAAATAATGGATTGCCAATAGAGATTCAAAAGTTGCGATGCAGAGTTAATTTTAATGCTCTGAGGTTCACACCCCAAATTGAGGAGCTGGGAAGGAAAGTTTTCAGCATTTTAAGGCAAAATGGCCCTTTTATAGTCCTCCATCTCAAATATGAGATGGATATGTTGGCTTTCTCTGGCTGCAGTCATGGTTGCAACAGTGAGGATTTCAAAGAACTAGCAAGAATGAGGTACTGTAAGTAGCACACTAAATAACAAATTGCTTCACTATTGTCTTTATTTTGCTTTAACTTACATGGTTAAATGTGTATAACCAGATATGCTTATCCATGGTGGAAAGAAAAAGATATAAATTCAGACTTGAAAAGGAAAGAAGGCTTGTATCCTTTGACACCTGAAGAAACTGCTCTAGTGTGGTGCTGCACATTAGGCAAGACTGAGAACCTGTGCAGGATTATTAGCTATATTTCTATGTTATCAGTGGCTGCGTGCATGTTCCTAAATGCATCCTTGCATCTATATGCTTATTTGAATCGTACATGGTATATAGGGGGACCATCAACATTTGTTTTCTGTGTATCTTGGAAGTGCTAAAGATATATCTTATACAAAGTACTTGTTTTGAAGTTGCTATATGATGTTTTTACTATATTCCAGTCGGTAATTGAGGATATTTACCAAGTACATGCATTATATTTGGATATGAATTTAAATGTTTATGATGTGTTATACGTTACATTACAATATTTGGAAGTCTCTTGAACTTTTAGATCATTAATAAATCACAAGTTTATGCATTTACCTTGCGCGTATCACTCGCAGATAGATAGAATGGGACAACAGGATTCTTCTGTAGAGGATGAGGTCCGGTATCGATACAATAGCGTCATCTTACACTAGAGGAAGTAATTTATTCAAGAAAATGCTCAAAGGTATATATGCTTATTGTCATCATACGGGACCAGAGGCTACATGAGCTTTACTATGGACTGGGAAGATGCAGAAGAATGAGGGCGTTCCTCAAATGATATTTTACATGCTATTGTCGGTACCAAGTCAAATTTTTTGTATAGACAGTAGTAGAATATATGAATGGATAATTAGATGAATCTGTTGTACCGGATGTTTGAATATTGATTGTTAGATTTATAGATAACTGGTATTATGTAGCAATTGGTTTTGGTAGCTCATTTGTTTTTGGAATCTATAGTTTTAAAATATGCATTAATAAACAGGTACAAACATCATTACAATGGAAAATGATATATGTCAAAGCTTAATACATCAGTTCTAGTGGACCATTAACATCAGTAAAAACTGATGTTAAATACTACAACAAAAAAAATCTTAAAACAAAAAACTGATGTTATTAAGTATTATAGACATCAGTTTGTTACAAATAGACATCGGTTACCAATTAAGAATCAATGTCAAAGGTATTGTTAACATCGGTTTTTGATGAAAACCGTTGTTACTGGTACTAGTAACATCAGTTTATTGGTTAAATTGAAAGATTCTGCTTAGCTCACATATATTTAAATTGATAAAAATATCATATTCTGATGATATATGAAGATTAGATATGCATGAGAAATTTAATATCAAGATATAGAAATCGGTTTTAAATAAAGAACTGATGTTATATGTTGTATTTAACATCAGTTTAAAACCGATGTTAAATGGGGGGTCTTTAACATCACCCACGAAGACATCGGATTTTTACATTCATAGACATCGGTTTTTAGCCGATGTCTATTGACATTTTTCTAGTAGTGCTTTTTCACTTTTATCATCTCCATAACCTAAGCCCTCTTTCCAGTTTCCACTACTTAATAAATTTTGAGTTGTTCTGCCAGAGTTAGTCCAAGTTCTGATAATCTCTTTTTCTTTTTCTAACTCAGTTTTGAGAGATTTATTCAATTTTAGAAATTCATCTCAAACATAAAAAGCATCATCTCTCTCTTTCTGAGTTTGATGGAACATAACTAACTCTTTTTCTAAATAATCATTCCTTTTCTTATAAACAAGATTTTCAGAAGTTAATCTTTCACATATTAAAGTTTGAACTCTGTAGCTAATAAACATGGTTTTAAGATATAATCTCAACACAGTAATATCATAAGTATAAAAAGTATAAGTTGTTTAAGGTACCTTCAATTCAGCAGTTTCAGGGCTACCATCAGCATTTGCCATTAAAGCATAATCCACCTCATCTTCAAAATCTGAAGATTCTGTCCAGCTTTTCTTCTTTGTGACAAGTGCCTTGCCTTTGTCACTCTTTCCTTTCTTGCAGTCAGGAGATATGTGGCCTCTTTCACCACAATTGTAGCATTTGACTTTTGAGTTGTCTCCTCTGTCAGACTTTGCAGTTTTGCCTTCATACTTTCTGAACCCTTTCTTATCATTACTTCCACCTTTCTTGAAAAAATTCTTTCCCCTTCTGAATTTCCTGTAGGCTATCTTTGTGATACCCTTCACCATAAGAGCACACAATTTCATCATCTCTTCATCAGCATCTATTTCAGGTAAACTTTCAGTTTCTGAATCATCATCATCAGAACTTGATGATTCTGAATCAGACTTTATGCTGAGAGCCTTTCCTTTGCCTTTCTTTGAGACAACCACTTTAGGGAATTCCTTCTCAGCCTTAAGAGCAACTGTCCTTGACTTTCTCCTATATCTCTTGCTTCTTTGATCCATCTCAAGTTCATAAGTCTTGAGCATACCATAAATTTCATCAAGAGTAGTTTCATCAAGAGGATAGCCGTCTCTTATAGTAGTAGCCTTCAAATCCCAACTTTCAGGAAGAGCTAAAAGGAATTTTAGATTTGAATCTTCAAGATCATATTCCTTTTCCACCAGTGACAGATCATTCAAGAGTTTGACAAACCTGTCATATAAGTGAGTTAATGACTCATCACTTTTTGAGTCAAAGTGCTCATACTCTTGAGTGAGTATAGTCCTCCTATTTTTCTTGATTGCATCAGTTCCCTGGCATCTTGTCTCCAAAGCATCCCATATCTCCTTTGCAGTCTTGCAATGAATTACCCTGTTTGACATGACATTATCAATGGCACTATGCAGCAAATGCCTTACCTTTACATCCTTGGCAATGTATGAGATATCTTCAGCTGTATACTCACTTTTCTCCTTTCTTGTTGGCTGATCTGCAAATACAACAGAGAGCTTGGTTGGCTTATGCGGTCCTTCATTAATTCTGTCAAGGTATTCTGGATCTGTAGCTTCCGAAAACATAGCCATCTTCACTTTCCATATGGGGTATTCAGAAGGTCTCAGTATGGGAACCCTAATAGTCTCATATCGACTGTGGATTTGAGTCTTTTGAGTTTCTTCAGTTTTTGCGGGCTTGGTTGGATTTTCTGCTTCTTCAAACATGATTGTTTTGGATCTTTACTGTATGTGTGTTAACATATAGGCTCTGATACCACTTGTTAGGTCAAACAACACTGTAGAAGGGGGTTGAATACAGTATATAATACAATCAAATCGATTTCGAACACAAGTAACATTAAACATATATATTCGATATAATAAACTCTGTTACAATGGAACTGTTCTCTCTCAGTGATGAACAAATATCACGGGAGCTGCTAGGTTACAATGTATGATCTTCTCGATAATGATAACACCTATAGTGTAAACCTATGTCTGTGTTTATATAGTACACAGTTACAAGATAACTTCTAATTGATATGGAATATAATTTTGTCTCCTAAAATATATCAATCAGATATCTTATACAATTCTTTAAGTCCTCTAACTCTTTCCATGCATATCTTCTTTTGTATTAGTCTCGATCTTCTTTCCTGTAAATTAGCTTCCTTCCTTTACTGTTAGTCCTCCCGTACTTAAGTTCTGATATCCATCTCTGATATTTATCTTCTGATAATCTAAGTCATGATATCCTTAAGTTTTGACTTCCAGTAAGTACTGATTCCAGTAAGTACTGATATTTCCTTTTTGTTAAGATCTGAAAACTAAACATGAAACATATTAGACATGACGAAAATATATCTAACAACATGTTATGAATTTGCTACAGGTACGGGGGTAGGGTTAGATCTTATGCTAACTTCCCAATACGTCTTAATATCTCCCAGGGTCCAACAAATCATGGACTTAGCTTTCCTTTCTTTCCAAACCTCATCAATCCTTTCTAAGGCTTTCCAAAGGGATACCTTTCACAACACTAGGTCCCCTACTTCATACTCCTGGTACTTTCATTGTCAAATCTGCATACTTCTTATGTCCATCTTGGGCTACTACCCACCGTCCTCTAATTAGATCTATTATATCCTTGGTCCTTTGGACTATTGTTGGTCCGAGCATCTTGCGCTCTACAACTTCATCCTAACATAAGGGAGATCGACATTGTCTTCCCTCAAGGATCTCATAAGGCGACATCTCGATACTGACATATGATCTATTGTCGTAAGAAAACTCAATCCATGATAAATGATCATTCCAAATTCTTTCAAGTCTATTGCACAGACTCTCATCATAGCTTCTAGCACTATAGCTTTTGCTTCTCAATACTCCTTCTTTTGTTGTTCGTAAGCGTTACTATCTTTCGTTCATAATACCATTCTGTCTATACTGTTACTCTCTAGCGTTCTATATCCTTCTATTTATTTCCTCGACCTTAGTACCAAGAACACATTTCGATTTCGAAGATAACGCACTTACAGTACTCCTTTTCTAGATGCTTCTATCTTTGGAAGCTTGATCAATCATATAGAAGTAAAGGAATTTATTGAGAGATCACTATGATCATGAACACTTGTTCTGTTGCATAGTTAGTATAGAAGGTGGCCAGCCTTTAGTACTTGACAAGCAATTAAACAACATGTGGTATCCTACTAGGCTTCAATCACACAGATAGATAGTCGTTCGGCAATACCCCCCTACTGGAAGGGTTGTTCTTCTCTGTTTACACGAAAATGAAAAGAAGAGAGAAGAAAGAATTTAAGAGAATTATACAAAAATATTGCCACAAAACATCTGGCTTGGAGTCTATCTTTGAACTATAGAGGTTTATCACAGGAGAATAAACCTATATATGTATATATCTCAACATCAAGTATTATCGCATTGCAGTTCACGTGCCTGAATATTTACAATTCCGTCCATCATTCTATGAACCCATTCCCTTGCTCGAGCTTATACACAATCACCTTTGAAACCCCCTCGACATCGGAAATCGAATCTGGGATTTCATTCTAGACATCGTCGTTACTAGAATTCTATGCTTGCGCCGCAACCTTCTTCGTATAGTAATACTACTCTTTATCGATAAGAAGGAATAAATATATTATAGGTAAATGTTTGGCTTAGTTGGTCTATCATTAATAAGTTATACATCACCACGACCCGATTAGTTGTACTCAATCTCAACATCTATTCCAATACAACTCTCACGGTTGTAATCGGCTCATTACTCGCAGAATCATTGCTACATTACTATGGTCTACCGCTGACCTACTATAGTCATTCATTTTCCTTGGAATCTTAATAGCTAATCATACGGAGTGCATACCTGCCGTATTAAAATCTTCTAGAGAGGCAACATAATCACCATTCATGATTCATGGAGAACACTCCTGAACTTGACATACATATGACATGAAGCAAATAAAATTGCAGAAGAGTTTCAATAAAGCAATGATAGCAGGTTAATACCATTATTAACCATATTTCTTTATTAGGAGACATGAAGCTCAAAGTTTCATTTAGTCCTTTCGTAACATGGCCCTGGCTTATCTCAAGATAGGACCTTCTAAGATAGGTAGCCCGCTCACGGTGATAACATGAATTAAATCTTTACCAAACTACTGTTATGGTAGAGTAACGCACACTCATCAGAAGGAATGTCAATCTTTCACACCATAATACAACCTTTATGGATTTAACCATCATCACTGTATTCCTTTGGCACGAGCGCCTATAATTGTCCTCTTATACTTAAAGTGTCGGCCACCTCTTTGGCCTTTCCTGATAGTAATATTTCCGTAAAATCAATGTCATTTTAACCACTTTCAACTAAATTTTCTACCTCATTTCAAATCACTCTTATGTGAGAATGCTTTTCTTAAGTCCTGATAAGAAAAAAATATCACCTTTTTTCCATAAGTCATTGCCTTAGTCTTTAGATGTGAACGTTGTCACGATTGACTCTCGATCATACTTAGGACGTCTCTTATCTTGGGTCCTTCTTGTTTTTACCAATCTTGACCTTCATTGGTTCAATCTATACTTTCTCATGGTTTAACATGTGCCCCACTTGGCATTATTATTATTACGTCATATTTCCTTCATCAAAATTTATATTCTTGAGAACTTTGAATATTACCTTTCTCCTTGTAAAACCTCGAAGGTTATCTTTAAATCCTTCATCATGTACTCCGTAGGTACATGGCATATCAAGATACCATTTACTAATACTAGGACCATTGTTTATATAGTTCTGAAAACTTTCTCCACTGATCTTTAAAGGTTGTTATTGCCTTAGTCCTTCATTTCGTACCACCCAAACTCATAATGTCCCCATTAAGGGTGAAATGCCAACCTTTATGCATTCCCCCCATGGTTTATCTCAATTTATCGAGGTTATATCCTTAATTCCACCTTTAAAAAGGTACTTACATCCTTCCATGGATAAATCAAGTCATATATCCCTGATAAGGGTATCTTATTCAATCATTCCCACCTCGATAGTCTATACCTAATTTCACAATTTCATCCTTATTCAACTGCTGTCAATCCATATGGCCTCCAAAAGATAACAACGGTTATCCACACTTCTTTTTTTTTCCTGATTTGGTAATGATGACATGGATATTTTGGAAGATATTGGTCGTGCTCAACGTGAACTTCTTTTTACTAAATCCTCATTTACTTTTGTTGTTAATCTCAACAGTCATCTCAATATTGATATATCTTGTATACTTGGTGTCTCCCTTTTGGGCATCAAGTCACAGGTCTTACATATACTTCACATTCTTGAAGGTCACTTCCTTCATCCCATTTTCTTAATTTCTTGTTATCATGTCTCCTCAATCCATCCGTGTTTCCTTATTAATCCATCGGTCTATCTCAAAGTTTCATCAAATACTCTCAACTTAAGGAGATTAATTATACGTATCGCTTACGCCTTCAAACCTTGACTTTATCTCATGATCAGTCACCATCGCGTAGATGATGACACTCTTCTCTATATATTTATTGCTAGGGTTTCATATACCTAATTCCTTTATTGCTTCTCAACTCTATTTCCTTTATACCCCTTTATACTCCTTCCCCTTTCAGTCTTTTATTTTCGTTTCTATTACAACCATTTCATGAACACACACAATATAACCATTGGTTTCAAACATCCCGTCTTTCTGGATTCGTGTCCTTCAGACGAACCTTGATGACTTTCACAACCTAGATTCATGATTCATCATACTTGTCTGCCTCTGGCCTAGTTTTAAAACTTCTACACTATCTCTCTATCTTTCTTAGCCTTCCACCAGCGGGTGGCCTCTCTCTTAGGAATGTAAGTGGCAAAAACAGTCTTTTGCACTTCATCAATCATTTAGAATCTCAAATGACTCCTCTATTTCCTTTAGCCAGGATCTTGCCTCGACTGGGTCAATTTGTTCCTTGGAACTCTTAGAGCTTAGCGACTTAAAGGTCCTGAAAGAATTTCCCACCGCATTGTTTCCTCAAGGTGGTGGTTGGGAATAAAAGTATAAGTTTTGTTTGGGAAGGTCCATGGATTGCCCAATAAGAGTAACATCCTGGTTCTTTCTATCTTGTTCGACTTCTGTTTTCTCATTATGAAACGTTTCATCCTTCTCCCATAATCGGGGTTATTTTATACGTTAAAATCCTTGATTTCCACTTTATTATGTCATGGGTTCCTTCTTTCTTGATGGCGACCTCCCTGACTATCACATTCAGGGTTTGCCCTAAATCTTATTCCTCAAACTATGGCTTTCAGCTAAGGTCTCATCTTTAAGCTCTTGAACATTGAAACCCAATTTCTGTAGGAATACCTCATTATTCCCTTATCATCTTTCTCGGTATTGATCTATTCTCCAGTTATTGGCTCTCTGCCTTCATTCATCACTTTTTCTTGGCACCATACGAGATTTTCCAGTAATTTGGGCTACATTGTAATCTCAACAGCTTTTCAGTACCGGCTCCGGTTACCTTTACTTCTATTTCCATTTCCTCAAAATCTCTTTTCAACTCTCTCGAAGACATTATCACCTTGAGTCTCTCCTTTCTACTATGGGCGTCAGCCACCACATTGGCGTTCTCTGGATGATAAAGAATCTACAATCATAATCCTTGATTAGCTCTAACCACCTCCTATGGCGCATGTTGAGCTCTTTCTGCATGAAAATGTATTAGAGCTCTTATGGTTTGTGTAAATCTCGCACTTCTCTCCATACAAGTAGTGCATCCAATCTTTAGGGAAAAACTATTGCCAATATCCTACCTCTGGTAGTCGTCCTAACCACGATCATCAATTCTTTAGCGGTCCTTTCTTCATTCTTGTCAGGATCCTCCACGGGATCCTTTCTCAGCAACAATCCCTTTTGGGAAAACATCCTTAATTGCTATATCCTTAATATGAACATCATCTGGTCCCTCGTTAGGGTGCTCCATTGCATCCACAATCTGATCCCCAATATATATTAAAAATCATCGTATTATTGCTCTTGAACTTCCGGGTTCGCAGTCCCACTACCATATACGATAACGAACTACGCTTCTATCATTATATTTATAAGGGTTCCCGTAAGGGTTTTAATTGTCAGTACTATGTTAGGTAGTCCGACTATAAACTTGGCAAGAGTTCTTATTATCTTAGTGAACTTATCATTTTAACGACGCATCATCTCTGAGGTTTATAACTCTTGGCTCTAATACCATTTCTGTAACACCCCCAAATCCGGGGTCGGGGATCCGGGTTGTCACGAGTTCCATTTCCCTTAATAACACTTAATCTTAATAAACAACCAACTACTGCATACTGTGACCCCACAATATACACATACCCACCACAATTTATAGTCTCAGAGATGAATACCAAAAATAACACAAGTCATTTTATTCGACAATTATAAGTCATTACACCTCAAAAGGGTTTCTGAATAAATTTACATATTCTTTGCCATTATTACAATTCATAATATACATAAGTCTGGTACATCAACAGTTGAAAGGCTAGCCTATTGGTAGTTCCTACCTTGACTACAACGTCATCAACGTCTACAGGAAACTGCGGAATGTTTCCTATCCGCTCGCGAATTGGGAGCTTGGTCCCGTTCATCATGTCTATCTGTTGTTGTGTGATGAAAGAAGAAAGCAAGGGTGAGCAACAAGCCCACCGAAATAATATGTATAATAATTAACAATATATGAGCATCTTCATAGTACTCATGAAAGTCTTGGTCAAGCAGAAATGAACCAAGTTTGATATCTTAATGCGACGAAGTCGCAAAATATTCAGTATATATATACATATATACTTCTCTAAATCTTTGAAATCCTCTGACATGTATAATATACACACAGTTCTAATTTATAACTGTATAAAGATATCGTTGCAAGGTGATCTCATATATCTAACCTTGTCTCAACATTTTTCTAAAAATCTTTGTCATGCATAAGATAATCATTTACTAGATATAAGTTGAAAAGATGAAGTTATAAGATACTACAATATACTTATATCTTTTTCGAATACTATTTGAACTACCACCGTTCAAGGTATAAATAGTTCATCCCACATATGAAGTTACATGACAAAACTTGTATAGAGTCAATCTCTGAAATATCATCAAAATGAAATGAAGTTACGAGATACTTCATTTGATGAAATCATCATTTTGAAAACTCGACCCTGCCAACACTCAACAATCACCCAACCGTAGCATTTCTATCGAAGTGCTCTGGGTAGTGTTGCAGAAATATCCAACTGGATGATGAACTCATTACGGGAGTTTGCCACGCCAGGAAGACAACTCACGATGATCAGTCGCAGTAGTGCAACCCCACCATTTTCTACATATAGATGAGAACAGTCGGATTTACTTGTCAACCGACTACTGGACTCCTAAGGAATGGACCGTCTTAGCGGAACTTCCGGACCATTTGGGCCAATATAATAAGGCTGGTCTGGTGCCACTCGACCACTTACGCCACTCCTAGTTCAGATGAAATCCATGACTCTGAAACGTAAAGCTCGTCCCCCCTTTTTACAAGTAGAAACTTGTTGATACGGCTCCACCAAGAAGTCGTATCTAGTTGGAAAGGAAAACTCACCGATATTTCCCAGGCGATGCCTGTTAATGGATTAAACTCATTCCAAGAATTTTACTTCCCGAGTGTTGGGTAAGTAATCAAAAACTCTTTTATCAAATCTGCAACCTCGTTGCGAAACAAAAACACGTCATGGAGCCGGATCCCTCAGATTTTTAAGCGAGTATTTAAATCCCCTTCGAAAGGAATATCCCAAACTTCTGACCCGGTTTGGAGGGCGTCACAGTTCCGGGATAGACTTAAGGTTAGAGAGGGTCCGGTAACCTATGAACAACAACATAATCCAGAATTAGATCACGGCCGCTTAAGAAACTAGTAAAAACTCCCTCATACCCTCAAGGTCGCTTACACGCTTAACGATTTACATTAATCGCTTGCGTACCCTCGGCTCCACCAATTTTAATAAATTAACCGTTACGAATTTTAAGACGACTCTTTCGTGAATACTCTACCAACTGCCCAAACCACCTTACACAATTGTTTTGTAATCCAATTAGTCTTTTAAGGGCCTTAAACAAGGTCTTAAAGTAAAGCGAGGGGTAAAGGTTCGTTCACGAAATGCCGTTACTTAAAACGGTCGTTTCTCCTAAATCGTACATCGGAACCAAGCGATCAACATATCAAAACGAAGCTTACGACACGCTCTAGCCTAAAATGGAAATGTTACAGATTGGTTGTTGAGTTTTCTATCCTGAGAACTAAGAACAAGCAGTTGAAAAAAAACGGGCATTACGACGGCTATGTTTATGCGATTACCAAAGTTAAAACTACTCCAATTAACCACCAACCAACTCATAACCATCAATACAACAAAACTTCGCCTAAATCATTCCACATCAATCCATAACCTCCATGTTTTTCAACTCAAACAACCATAATCAAGACCTATGAACTATAATCAAGCTTCAATTACCAAAACACATCCAAATCAAACCAAACTACTAATAATCACAATCCATGCTTCTCATTTCACAAAACCAACCATTAAACTTACTAACAAATAAAGTAAAGGATAGGGTTTGAAGTTTATACCTTACTTGGTAGGTGTTAAGTTTCTAGGAAGCCTTAGGGAGCCTTAATCTAACTTCATACAAGCTTGATCTTTCCAAATAAATCAAGAACACAAAGTTAGGTTTTGAAGTTTCTAAAAGTCCGATTGAAAGAACTCTAAAAATGAGGTTCTTAACTTGATTATTTGGACGAGACTTGTGAATAAAAGTTGTAGGCCATCTCAATAAATTTCCAACGAGCTATAATACAGAACATTTGAGTGAGTATTGAAAGAGATATGGCAGTTTGAAGTTGCTGGTATTGTTTTAGCCAAGAGCTTTTGTTCTTGGAAGCAAAAGTCAACTTCTAATTTTTGTGTTTTATAATATTTGCTTGGTTGCTTCTCCTTTTTTTCTTGGCAAATGTTTTAGCTTTTTACCATGGTAAATTTTACATGGCCGAAAATCAACCAACAAAACAAAACCCCTTGTCATGCTTATGTTATCCTGCTTGTGTCATCTATTTGCCACATGTCTTTGTCTTGTGGTTTGATGATGTCATAATACCTTGGATTCTTGTACAAGCTTATCTCTTGGTTGCGTATTTGTTTTACGGTTCGCGTAACTTTCATTCTCGTTCGTCGTTTGATGAATCATATCCGAGATCTTATTACTTGGGTTCCCCTAAACCTTTCTCAATATTTTATATTCCTTTTATGATCCTCTCTTATAATTCTTGAATTTAAATTCTTTTAATCATGTTACCTTACACTTAATTCTTTCGGTATCTGGTGGATTTTCCGAAAAAATCAAAGTGTTCGAATCTTGATCCTGACGAACTTTACATACACTTATTTACTTTATGGAATACTAATACGATCTTAGAATTTCCATAAAAGTACTCCTATATAGCGTGGTCTGATAATTTTCCTTAATCAGCATTATCAGCAAAAAGTTACTATTCATCAGTGTTTCAAAAATTCCAAAAATTGGGGTTATTACAGATGTCTTCTAATCGGAGCTGGATTCACTATCATAATCAAAGAGGTGAAAAGGGTCTTAGTCAAGATTTTTTAAATGAGGTTAAAGAATTTAATAGTTTTGCGGTGTGTAATTATAAGGGAGAGGGTAAACGGATTAGATGACCATATTGTAATTGTCGTAATATTACTTTAAAAAGTGTTGACGAAGTTAGACTGGATATTGTGTTGAATGAGTTTTTTCAAAATTATGCATACTGGAATTATCACGAGGAATGTGATGAAGTTTTGTATTCTAGTAAAGATGATGTAGATTCGCATTCTAGCGACTCAGGTAATGAATTTGATGACAATAATGATGTACTTGATACCTTCGAGATGTTAAGGGATGCCTGTGGATTTGGTGATGGGAATGACTGTAATAACCCCAAATTTTGGAATTTTTTGAAACCCTTATGAATAGTGATTTTGCTGATTATGCTGAATAAGAAAACTTTACATACCACACTTTGTAGAGGTTCTTTTATTGTTATTCTGAGATCTTATTAGTACTCTATATGGTATATAAGTGTATGTAAAGTTCGTCAGAATCCAAATTCGAACACTTTGATTTTTCCCGAAAATCCACCAGATACCGAAAGAATTGAGTATAAGGTAACAGGATAAAAATGATTTAAATTCAAGGATTATAAGAGAGCATCATATAAGAAACATAATATATTGAGAAAGGTTTAGGGGAACCCAAGTAATAAGATCCCGGGTATGACCCCTCAAACGATAAACGAGAACGAAAATTAAGCGAATTGTATAACAGATAAACGGTCATTAACCAAATAATTAAGCAAGGATTAGCATAAGAAGATGCTTCCACCACCAAGTGATGACAAGTGGCAAGAGATGAAGTCACCAAGATGATGTCATGCTTAGTCATACTCCACTCACTTTAAACAACCAACAAATCATCCAAATATCCCATTCACTTCATTTTCTACCACAAAAACATTCAACAAAGCAAATACTCTCCCAAGAACACATAGCTCTCTCGGCTTTTTCATTTTTTCAAGGAGAAAAATTCAAAAAATCAAGTTTCTAGCTTTGTTAATTTGCAAGGTAATTACCCAAGGTCCCTTATGATTAGATAAGCAAATCCTAGGAGTTTAAGCTTCTATTTCTTCATGAATCTCTTCCAATAAATCAAGGAAGAAGATGATGAATAGTGTTTTCAGGATTACTAACTTTATTTTCTTTGATTTCCTTTAAGATCCAAGCATTCCTAAGCTATCTCAAGGCTTCTCAAGGCTTCTTAAGGCTTCCTAGCTACTCTAATCACTCCAAGGAAGGTATAACCCCTCCAAACCCTAACTTTACTTTGAGCATTAGGTTTGGTTTTGTTTGTTATGGTTCATGAGAGGCATGGTTGTTGTGTATTTAGAGATTGGTTAGTTTTGTGATGTTTTTGGAATGATAAATCTTGGTAATTAGTTAATGAACTTAAGTAAGCTTTTAGTTCATGATTGAGAAGTAGTATAAAGTGGAAACCTTGAGATGTTGGGGTTGTTGTTGTAGTATATGGATGAAGTTTGGTTGTAACAATGATTGTGGGTTGATTGTGGATTGAATTGGAGTAGTATAAAATTTGGTAATCGCGTAAACATAGCCGTCGTAATGCCCGATTTACTTTAGACGGTTTTTGTTCTTAACATCAGGACCCGTGAACTCACTGTTAGGTTTTGACCATTGCCATGATTAGATAGTTCATGTTACAAGCTTCGTTTTGATATATGGTTCGTTTGAATCCGATGTACGGTTTAGGAGAAACGACCGTTTTAAGTAACGGCGCTTCGCGACCGAACCATTACCCTCGCCTTACTTTGAAACCTTGGTTAAGGACCTTAAATGACTAATTGGGGTATGAAACAATTATGTAAAGTGGATTAGGCAGTTGGTAAGGTGCTCGCGAAAGAATTTCCTTAAAACTCTTAATGGTTAATTTATTAAAAATGGTGGAGCCGAGGGTACTCGAGCGACTTAAGAGAATCGTTGAGTGCAAAGCGAGCGTTAGAGTCTAATTGGTTAAAGTATAGATTCATAAGCGACTTTGGTTTAATTCCAACTTATATATGGTTTATAGGTTACCAGACTCATCCCAGGACTTTTACCACCCCCAGTCGCTCAGTCAAGTTTTCTACCCGTTATACTGTTGTTGTGATGTATATATGTATATGCATTATCTTGTGATAAGTGCATGAATGTTATTAGCCAATCTTGCGATATATTGGAGCATGCTGATATGATATATATGCATGTCTGTTTCGTAATCTTGATATCTAATTGTTGATTCAAATGCTTATAAGTTGCATAATACCTATGCTAGAGATAAGCAGTAGTTGCGTATACCCTTAGTATAGGGGACCCAAAGGTGAACATATTTCTAAACCGGGAGTCGATGTTCCCGAGTATATTATATATATATAGATATAGTTTTCAAAACTATTAATCGAATAAGGTTTATTCGATAACTTTATTTTTATTAATGAATATTATTTGGAATATTCATTCGAGGACTTATGACTCTGTTTATTCAATTTAATGAATATTACTTTGAATATTCATTCGAGGATTTATGACTTTATTTATTCTATTTAATGAATATTATTTTAAATATTTATTCGAGGACTTATGACTCCGATTATTTACTAAATAATATTCTTTATTTTATTAAAGAATAATGTTTCGATAATCAAACTTATTTTCGATTATTCAAATAAAGATAATACTTTCGTATAAGTATATCTTTGGTTATTTAATATTCATTTCAAGTATGAGTTTTAAAACTTCTACTTCAAATTATTTATATAGAGATTATCCTTATGGGAATATTATTTAAATAATAATATTCAGATATTTTCTAATATATCGGGACTGATTTATTTCATTAAATCAGCATTACTCCAAACATTCTTAAAAATGTTTTCGAGTCTTCAAAATGATTTTAAAAGTTAGAGCGGATCCCAAAACTCATTTTTATATTTAAGATCTTCCTTCAAAGGGGATTTAAATAGTCGCTCAAAACCTGAGGGATCCGGCTCTGTGGTGTACTTTATATTCGCAACAAGGTTGCTGTTTTGATAAATGAATTGATTACTTACCCAACGTTCGAGAAGTAAGTCCATCTATTGAGTCGGCATAAGCAACACGGGCTCAGTGGGCGTCCATGAAAGTGTAAGTGGCTCAGTGGGAGTCCATCAAATGCGTAAGTGGCTGAGTGGCAGTCCATCATAAGGTCCTATTGCGGCCAGGGTGATGACCAGTGGGGAATTCGTCCATCTACTAGTAGAAAAGGTTACTTATTGGTATCTTTGCCTGATCAGCAAGATATCGGGTTTATGCCAAGGTTTTCTCCTTTCCAAATTCATTGGATATTGCAAATCTGTTTATAATTTTCATAACAGAGGTTTTCAAGGAGTGTATGAAATGTATATATATAGGTGTATATATATATCGGTCTTAATGAAGTATCTCGTAACTTCATTAATTATAATGATTTTCAAAGATTGAATCTGTTCAAATCTTGTCTTGTAGTCTCATCTATGTGATGAACTTTTGAAACTAATTATAACTTGAACGATGGTATTTCAAGTAGGATTCGGAAAAGATATAAGTATATTGGAGTATCTTGTAACTTCATCTTTTCAACTTATATCTGGTTAATGATTATCTTATGCATGACAAAGATTTTCACAAAAACGTTGAGACAAGGTTAGATATATGAGATCACCTTGCAACGATATTTTTATACAGTTATAAACTGGAACTCTGTGTATATTATGCATGGAAGAGGACTTCCAAGATTTTGAAAAGTATATATATACATATATACTGAATATTTTGTGACTTGGTCGCGTTAAGATATCAAACTTGCTTCATTTCTTCTTGACCAAGACTTTCATGAGTACTATGAGAATGCTCATATATTGTTAATTATTATACATATTATTTCGGTGGGCTTGTTGCTCACCCTTGCTTTCTTCTTTCATCACACAATAACAAATAGACAAGATGAACAGGATCAAGCTCCCAATTCGCGAGCAGATAGGAAACGTTCCGCAGTTTCCTGTAGGCGTTGATGCCGTGTAGCTGAGGTAGGATCTACCAATAGGCTAGGCTTTCAACTTTCGATGTACCAGACTTATGTATATTTATGAATTGCAATAATGGCAAAGAATATGTAAATTATTCAAAAACCCTTTTTAAGGTGAAATGGTTTATAATTGTGGAATAAAATGACTTGTATTATTTTTGGTATTCATCTCTGAGACTATAACTTGTGGTGTATGTGTGTATATTATGGGGTCACAGTATGCAGTAGTTGGTTGACTGTTCAGATTAAGTATTGATAAGGGAAATGGAACTCGTGACAACCTGGATCCCCGACCCCGGATTTGGGGGTGTTACAGAAATGGTATCAGAGCCAAGCGTTATAAACCTCAGAGATGATGTGACGTTAAGATAATAAGTTCACTAAGATCATAAGAACTCTTGCCAAGTTCATAGTCGAGCTACCTAACGTAGTACTGACAGTTAAAACCCTTATGGGAACCCTTATAAATATCGTGATAGAAGCGTAGTTCGTTATCGTATATAGTAGCGGGACTCCGAACCCTGAGGTTGAGGAGCAACAGCGCGATGATGTTTTATTACTAATTGGAGATCGGATTTTGGATCCGATAGAGCGTCCTAACGCAGGACCAGATGATGTTCATATTGAGGATGTAGCGGTTGAGGATGTTGTCCTAGAAGGGATTGTTGCTGAGGTGGATCCCTTGGAGGATCCTGACAAGAATGAATAAAGGACCACTGATGAATTGATGACCATGGTTAGGGAAACTACCAGAGGTAGGATTGGCTGGTCACTACCGGAGGTTCGTTCAAGTTTGTAAAGATAGTAGCCCCTTTAACGCGGCTTACTCGTAAGACTGAGAAGTTTGAATGGACAGAGAAATGCGAGAAAAGCTTTTAAGAACTAAAGCAAAGGTTGGTGGCGGCCCCTATGTTGGTGTTGCCGGATGGAAAAAGGAGATTTCATGATTTGTAGTGACGCTTCACATAAGGAATTAGGGTGCTTCTTATACAGCACAGCAAGGTAATTGCGTACGCGTCAAGACAATTAAGGGAATATAAAATTCGATATCCCCACCCATGAGCTTGGGCTCGTGGCAATAGTTTTGCCCTAAAGATTGGAGGCATTACTTGTATGGAGAAAAGTGCGAGATTTACATAAACCATAAGTTCTCTAGTACATTTTCACGTAGAAAGAGCTCAACATGCGCCAGAGGAGGTGGTTAGAGCTAATCAAGGATTACGATTATGAGATTCTTTATCATCCATGGAAAGCCAAAATGGTGGCTAATGCCCTTAGTATAAAAGAGAGACTCAAGATGAAAATATCTTTGGGAGAGTTGATAAGAGATTTTGAGAAAATGGAAATAGAAGTGAAGGTAACCGGAGCCGGTACCGAAAAGCTGTTTGAGATTGTAATACAGCCCGAATTATTGGAAAAGAACATATTGTGCCAGAAAAAGTGATGAATGAAGGCAGAGAGCCAACAAATAGATAAGAGATTAATACCGAGAAAGAAGATAAGGGAATAATGAGGTATTCCTACAAAATTTGGGTTCCAAATGTTCAAGAGCTTAAAGATGAGATCTTAGATGAAAGCTAGTTTGATGAATAAGATTTAGAGCAAACCCTGAACGTGATAGTCAGGGAGGTCGCCATCAAGATAGAAGGAACCCATAACATAATGAAGTGGAAAATGAGGATTTAAAACATGTAGGATGACCCCGATTATGGGGAGAAGGAGGGAACGTTCAGACTAAGGAAACAGAAGTCGAGTAAGGAAAGGAGACCCGAGATGGTACTCCTATACAGAAATTCATGGACATGTCTAAACATAACTTATACTTTTATTCCCAACCACCACCTAGAGGAAACAATGCGGTAGAAAATCCTTTCATGACCTTTAAGTCGCTAAGCTCTCAGAGTTCCAAGGAACAGGTTGACCCAGTCGAGGCAAGAGCCTGACTAAAAGAAATATATGAATCATTTGAGATTCTAAATGATTGACGAAGCACAAAAGAATGTTTTTGTCACTTACCCCCCCTAAGAGAGAGGCCACCCATTGGTGAAAGGCCAAGAAAGGCACGGAGCCAGAGGTTATAATAAACTGATTAAAGTTCAGACAATTGTTTTCGGGAAAGTACTTCCCAAGGTTATGGAGGTAGTGTAAAAGCTTTAGAGCCAAAACAGAAGCGGACGAGTATGATGAATTATGAATCTAAGTTGTAAAAGTTGTCAAGATTCGTTCTGAGGACACGAATCCAGAATGACGGGATGTTTGAAATCAATGCTTATGTTGTGTTGGTTCATGTAATGGTTGTAATGGAAACGAAAATAAAAGACTGAAAAGGGAAGGAGTATAAAGGGATATAAAGGAAATAGAGTTGAGAAGTGATAAGGGAGTTAGGTATGGGAAACCCTAAGAAACCCTTGCAATAAATATAGAGAAGTGTGTCATCATCAGCGCGATGGTGATTGATCATGAGATAAATTCAAGGTTTGAAGGCGTAAGCGATACGTAAAGTGAATTCCCTTGAAGTTGACAGTATTCGATGAAAATTTGAGATAGATCGATTAATTAATAAGGAAACACGGATGGACTGAGGAGATAAGAAAGTAAGAAATTAGGAAAATTGGATGAAGGAAGTGACCTTCAAGAATGTGAAGTGTAAGACTGGGGGCATGATACCCAGAAACGGAGACGCCAGGTATGAAAGATATCCCAACATTGAGATGACTGATGAGATAAATAAAAGAGGTAAATGAGTAGTTAGAACTAAAAGGTTCACGTTGAACACGACCAACATCTTCTAGAACATCCCTGTTATCATTACTGAATCAGGCAAGAAAAGCAGATAACCGTTCTTATCTTTTGGAGGCCATATTGATTGACCTCATTTTGAATACAGATGTTATTGTGAAATTAGGCATATACTATCGAGGTGGGAATGATTGAATAAGATACCCTTATCAGGGATATATGACTTGATTTATCCATGGAGGGATGCATGTACCTTTTCAAAGGTGGAATTAAGGATAGAACCTCGATAACTTGAGATGAATCCTAGGGGAATGCATAAAGGTTGGCATTTCGCCCTTAATAGGGACATCATGAGTTTTGGCAGTATAAATTAAAAAGGATTATGGTAACAACAACCTTTAAAGATCAGTAGAGAAATTTTTAGAAGTACATAGATAATGGTTCTAGTATTAGTAAATGGTATTTTTATATGCCCTGTATCTACGGAATACAGGAGGAGCGATTCAAGGATAACCTAAAAGGTTTTACAAGGAAAAAGGTAATATTCAAAGTTCTCAAGAATAGAAATTTTGATAAAGGAAATATGACGTAATTATAATAATGCCAGGTGGGGCACGTGTTGAACCATAAGAAAGTATAGATCGACCCAATGAGGGTCAAGATTGGTGAAAACAAGAAGGACCCATGATAAGAGACGTCCTAAGTATGATCGAGAGTTAGCCGTGACAATGTTCACATCTAAAGACTAAGGCAATGACTTATGGAAAAATGGTGATTTTTTTTCTTTCTCACCAGGACTTAAGAAAAGTATTTTCACATAAGCAGTGATTGAAATGAGGTAGAAAATTTAGTTGAAGGTGGTTAAAAGACATTGATTATAAGGAACTATTACTATCAGGAAAGGCCAATGAGGTGGCCGACACTCTAAGTGTAAGAGAGCAATTATAGGCGCTCATGCTAGAGGAATGCAGTGATAATGGTTGAAGCCGTGAAGGTTGTACTATGGTTTGGAAGATTGACATTCCTTCTGATGACTGTGCAATACCCAACTATAATAGTAGTTTGGTAAAGGTTTAATTCGTGTAATCGCCATGAGCGGGCTATCTATCTTAGAAGGAACTATCTTAAGAATAAGCCAGGATCATGTTTCAAAAAGGACTAAATGAACCTTTGAGCTTCATGTCTCCTAATATAGATATATGATTAAGAATGGTATTAACCTACTATCGTTGCTTTCATTAAAACTCTTCCGCATTTTATCTGCTTCATGTCATGAATGTACGTCAGGATCAGGAGTGTTCTTCATAAATCATGAACGGTGATCATGTTACCTCCTTAGAAGAATTCGATACGATATGTATGGACTCCGTATGGTTAGCTAGTAAGACTTCATGGAAAGCGAATGACTACAATAGGTCAGTGGTGGACCATAGTAATACTTCAATGAGTCTATGAATAATGAGATAATGACAACTGTGAGAGTTGTATTGTAATGAATGTTGAGATTGAGTACCACTAATTGGGTCGTGGTGATGTATAAGTTATCATTGAAAAGACTAATTAAGTAGATTATTTACCTATTGAATATTTATTCCTCCTTATCAATAGAGGGTCGTATGACTATACGAGGAAGGTTGCGATGCAAGCATAGAATTCTAGTAACGATGATGTCTAGAATGAGATCCCAGATTCGATTTTCGATGTCGAGGGAGTTTCAAAGGTGATTGTGTATAAGCTCGAGGAAGAGCATGGGTCCATAGAATGATGGACGGAATAGCAAAAATATTTAGGCATGTGAAATATGTTGCTATAATACTTGATGTTGATATAAATACGTATATGTTTTGTTCTCCTATGACAAACCTCTATAGTTCAGAGGTAGATTCTAAGCCAGATATTTTATGGCAATAACTTTTACATATATACAATTCTCTTCAGTTCGTTCTTTTCTCTTCTTTTCATTTCATGTAAGCTGAGAAGAACAACCCTTCCAGAAGGGGAGGTATTGCCGAATGACTATCTATCTGTATGATAGAAGCCTAGTAGGATACCACATGTTGTTTAATTGCTTGTCAAGTACTAAAGGTTGGCCACCTTCTGTACTAACTATGCGATATAACAAGTGTTCATGATCATAGTGATCTCTCAATAAATTCTTTTACTTCTATACGATGGATCAAGCTTTCAAAGTTAAAAGCAGTTAGAAAGGAGTAGTATCAGTGTGGTGGTATTCCAAATCTAACGCGTTCGTGATACTAAGATTGACGCAGTTATTAAAAGGTTATAGAATGCTAACGAGCAAAAGTGTAACCAGTATAGTATTATGTACAGAAGATAGTAATGACTACGAACTGGAAAAGAATGGGTATTGAGAAGCAAAAGCTATAATGCTAGAAGCTATGATGAGAGTCTGTGCAATAGACTTGAAATAATTTGAAATGGTCACTTAACACGGATTGAGTTTTCTTACGACAATAGATCATATATCATTATCGAGATGTTGCCTTATAAGATCCTTGAGGGAAGACAATGTCGATCTCCCTTATGATATGATGATGTTGCAGAGCGTAAGATGCTTAGACCAGCAGTGTTCCAAAGGACCAAGGATATAATAGATTTAATCAGAGGACGGCTGGTAGTAGCCCAAGATGGGCACACGAAGTATGTTGATTTGACACGAAAGGACAAGGAATAGGAAGTAGGGGACCTAGTGCTGTTAAAAGTATTCCATTGGAAAGGATGGATGAGGTTCGGAAAGAAAGGAAAGCTAAGCCCACGAATTGTTGGACCCTTTGAGGTATTAAGACGTATTGGGAAGTTAGCATATGAGCTAGCCCTACCCCCGAACATGTAGCAAGTTCATAACGTGTTCCACGTATCAATATTAAGGAAGTGTAATTCGAATGCCAGACAAATAGGGGCATATGAGCGCATAGATATGCAACCTGACGTAACCTATATGGAACAACCAGGAAGGGTTATAGATTGAAAAGGAACAAGTGCTTAGGAGAAGAGTTATCAAACTAGGCAGAGTTTGGTGGTAGGACCACAATGTGGGAAAATTTACTCGAGAGTTAGAAAGTGCAATGCTAAGAGAGTATCCCTATTCATTTTCTATCTGATTCCGGGACGGAATCCTTTTAAGGAGGGGAGACTGTAATAACCCCAATTTTTGGAATTTTTTGAAACCTTATGAATAGTGATTTTGCTGATTATGCTGAATAAAAAAACTTTTCATACCACACTTTGTAGAGGTTCTTTTATTGTTATTCTGAGATCTTATTAGTACTCTATATGGTATATAAGTGTATGTAAAGATCGTCAGAATACAAATTCGAACACTTTGATTTTTCCCGAAAATCCACCAGATACCGAAAGAATTGAGTATAAGGTAACAGGATAAAAAGGATTTAAATTCAAGGATTATAAGGGAGGATCATATAAGAAATATAATATATTGAGAAAGGTTTAGGGGAACCCAAGTAATAAGATCCCGGGTATGATCCCTCAAAGGATAAACGAGAACGAAAATTAAGCGAACCGTATAACAGATAAGCGGTCATTAACCAAACAATTAAGCAAGGATTAGCATAAGAAGATGCTTCCACCACCAAGTGATGACAAGTGGCAAGAGATGAAGTCACCAAGATGATGTCATGCTTAGTCATACTCCACTCACTTTAAACAACCTACAAATCATCCAAATATCCCATTCACTTCATTTTCCACCACAAAAACATTCAACAAAGCAAATACTCTCCCAAGAACACATAGCTCACGGCTTTTTCATTTTTTCAAGGAGAAAAATTCCAAAAATCAAGTTTCTAGCTTTGTTAATTTGCAAGGTAATTACCCAAGGTCCCTTATGATTAGATAAGCATATCCTAGGAGTTTAAGCTTCTATATCTTCATGAATCTCTTCCAATAAATCAAGGAAGAAGATGATGAATAGTGTTTTCAAGATTACTAACTTTATTTTCTTTGATTTCCTTTAAGATCCAAGCATTCCTAAGCTATCTCAAGGCTTCTTAAGGCTTCCTAGCTACTCTAATCACTCCAAGGAAGGTATAACCCCTCCAAACCCTAACTTTACTTTGAGCATTAGGTTTGGTTTTGTTTGTTATGGTTCATGAGAGGCATGGTTGTTGTGTATTTAGAGATTGGTTGGTTTTGTGATGTTTTTGGAATGGTAAATCTTGGTAATTAGTTAATGAACTTAAGTAAGCTTTTAGTTCATGATTGAGAAGTAGTATAAAGTGGAAACCTTGAGATGTTGGGGCTGTTGTAGTAGTATATGGATGAAGTTTGGTTGTAACAATGATTTTGGGTTGATTGTGGATTGAATTGGAGTAGTATAAAATTTGGTAATCGCGTAAACATAGCCGTCGTAATGCCCGATTTACTTTAGACTGTTTTTGTTCTTAACATTAGGACCCGTGAACTCACTGTTAGGTTTTTACCATTGCCATGATTAGATAGTTCATGTTACGATCTTCGTTTTGATATGTGGTTCATTTGAATCCGATGTACGGTTTAGGAGAAATGACCGTTTTAATTAACGGCGCTTCGCGACCGAACCATTACCCCTTGCCTTACTTTGAAACCTTGGTTAAGGACCTTAAATGACTAATTGGGGTATGAAACAATTATGTAAAGTGGATTAGGCAGTTGGTAAGGTGCTCGCAAAAGAATCACCTTAAAACTCTTAATAGTTAATTTATTAAAAATGGTGGAGCCGAGGGTACTCGAGCGACTTAAGAGAATCGTTGAGCGCAAAGCGAGCATTAGAGTCTAATTGGTTAAAGTATAGATTCATAAGCGACTTTGGTTTAATTCGAACTTATATGTAGTTTATAGGTTACCAGACTCATCCCAGGACTTTTACCACCCCCAGTCGCTCAGGCAAGTTTTCTACCCGTTATACTGTTGTTGTGATGTATATATGTATATGCATTATCTTGTGATAAGTGCATGAATGTTATTAGCAAATCTTGAGATATATTGGAGCATGCTGATATGGTATATTTGCATGTCTGTTTCGTAATCTTGATATCTAATTGTTGATTCAAATGCTTATAAGTTGCATAATACCTATGCTAGAGATAAGCAGTAGTTGCGTATACCCTTAGTATAGGGGACCCAAAGGTGAACATATTTCTAAACCGGAAATCGATGTTCCCGAGTATATTATATATATATATATTTATATATATATATAGATATAGTTTTGAAAACTATTAATCGAATAAGGTTTATTCGATAACTTTATTTTTATTAATGAATATTACTTGGAATATTCATTCTGGAATATTCATTCGAGGACTTATGACTCTGTTTATTCTATTTAATGAATATTACTTTGAATATTCATTCGAGGATTTATGACTTTATTTATTCTATTTAATGAATATTATTTTAAATATTCATTCGAGGACTTATTACTCCGATTATTTACTAAATAATATTCTTTATTTTATTAAAGAATAATGTTTCGATAATCAAACTTATTTTCGATTATTCAAATAAAGATAGTACTTTCGTATAAGTATATCTTTGGTTATTTAATATTCATTTCAAGTATGAGTTTTAAAACTTCTACTTCAAATTATTTATATAGAGATTATCCTTATGGGAATATTATTTAAATAGTAATATTCAGATATTTTCTAATATATCGGGACTGATTTATTTCGATAAATCAGCATTACTCCAAACATTCTTAAAAATGTTTTCGAGTCTTCAAAATGATTTTAAAAGTTAGAGCGGATCCCAAAACTCATTTTTATATTTAAGATCTTTCTTCAAAGGGGATTTAAATACTCGCTCAAAACCTGAGGGATCCGGCTCTGTGGTGTATTTTATATTCGCAACGAGGTTGCTGTTTTGATATATGAATTGATTACTTACCCAACGTTCGGGAAGTAAGTTCATCTATTGAGTCGGCATAAGCAACATGAGCTCAGTGGGCGTCCATGAAAGTGTAAGTGGCTCAATGGGAGTCCATCAAATGCGTAAGTGGCTGAGTGGCAGTCCAGCATAAGGTCCTATTGCGGCCAGGGTGATGACAAGTGGGGAATTCGTCCATCTACTAGTAAAAAAGGTTACTTATTGGTATCTTTGCCTGATCAGCAAGATATCAGGTTTATACCAAGGTTTTCTCCTTTCCAAATTCATTGGATATTGCAACTCTGTTTATAATTTTCATAACAGAGGTTTTCAAGGAGTGTATGAAATGTATATATATAGGTGTATATATATATCGGTCTCAATGAAGTATCTCGTAACTTCATTATTTATAATGATATTCAAATATTGAATCTATTCAAATCTTTTCTTGTAGTCTCATCTATGTGATGAACTTTTGAAACTAATTATAACTTGAACGGTGGTAGTTCAAGTAGTATTCGGAAAAGATATAAGTATATTGGAGTATCTTGTAACTTCATCTTTTCAACTTATATCTGGTTAATGATTATCTTATGCATGACAAAGATTTTCACAAAAATGTTGAGACAGGGTTAGATATATGAGATCACCTTGCAACGATATTTTATCCAGTTATAAACTGGAACTCTGTGTATATTATGCATGGAAGAGGACTTCCAAGATTTTGAAAAGTATATATATACATATATACTTAATATTTTGTGACTTGGTCGCGTTAAGATATCAAACTTGGTTCATTTCTTCTTGAGCAAGACTTTCATGAGTACTATGAGAATGCTCATATATTATTAATTATTATACATATTATTTCGGTGGGCTTGTTGCTCACCCTTGCTTTCTTCTTTCATCACACAACTACAGATATACAAGATGAACAGGCTCAAACTCCCAATTCGCGAGCAGATAGGAAACGTTCCGCAGTTTCCTATAGGCGTTGATGCCGTGTAGCTGAGGTAGGATCTACCAATAGGCTAGGCTTTCAACTTTCGATGTACCAGACTTATGTATATTTATGAATTGTAATAATGGCAAAAAATATGTAAATTATTCAGAAACCCTTTTTAAGGTGAAATGGTTTATAATTGTGGAATAAAATGACTTGTGTTATTTTTGGTATTCGTCTCTGAGACTATAACTTGTGGTGTGTGTGTGTATATTGTGGGGTCATAGTACGCAGTAGTTGGTTGACTGTTAAGATTAAGTATTAATAAGGGAAATGGAACTCGTGACAACCTGGATCCCCGACCCCGGATTTGGGGGTGTTACAATGACATAGATTCGGAACATGAATCTCTGAAATTTCGTGGTTTGGAAAATAATGCGGGGGTGCCATTATATCCAGGGAACACCAAGTGTATAAAGTTATATTTTGTGAGCAAACTGTTAATGTTAGATATATTTGAGATGTCATGTCTAATCTGATTTTTGTTTAGTTTTCAGAACTTAACAACAGGACTTATCAGGACTTACTGAAATCAGAACTTACTGAAGTCAGAACTTAATATCAGAACTTAAGGCGTCAGAAGATATATATCAGGACTTAAAAGCGGGAAGACTTCAGATAAGGAATGTGGCTGATTTACAGGAAAAGATTTGGACTAAAACAAAAGAAGATATGCATGAAGAGTTAGAGGACTAGAAGACTTGTAGAAGATATCTGATTGATATATTTTAGGAGACAGAATTATATTCTATATCAATTAGAAGATATCTTGTAACTATGTACTATATAAACACAGCTTAGGGTTTACACTATATGTGTTATTATTCACGAGAACATTATTAATTGTAACCTAGCAGCTCTTAGTGATATTGTTCATCACTGAGAGAGAACAACAGTTTTATTGTAACAGACTTTATTTGAATATACTTGATCTTTGTTACATACTTGTGTTGAAATTGATTTGATTGTATAAACACTATATTCAACCCCCTTCTGTAGTGTTGTGTGACCTAACAAGTGGTATCAGAGCTTTTCTGTTAACACACACACAGTAAAGATCCAAACAATCAATCATGTCTGAAGAAACACAAACTCCAACTAAGCCCACCACAATCGATATGAGACTATTAGGGTTCCCATAATGAGAGCATCTGAGTATCCTATATGGAAAGTGAAGATGGCTATGTTTCTGGAAGCTACCGATCCAGAGTACCTTGACAAAATTAATGAAGGACCATATAAGCCTACCAAGCTCTCTGTTGCAGTTGCTGATCAACCAGCAAAGACCATACCAAAGGAGAGAGGTGAATACATACCTGAAGATATCTCATTTATTGCCAAGGATGCAAGGGTAAGGCATTTGCTGTATAGTGCAATAGATAATGTAATGTCAAACAGGGTAATTGGATGCAAGATTGCAAAGGAGATATGGGATGCTTTTGAGATAAGATGCCACGGAACTGATGCAATAAAAAAGAACAGGAGGACTATACCCACTCAAGAGTATGTGCACTTTGACTCAAAAGCTGATGAGTCATTAACTGATTTATATGACAGGTTTGTCAAACTCTTGAATGATATGTCACTGGTGGACAAGGAATATGATCTTAAAGATTCAAATCTAAAATTCCTTTTAGCTCTTCCTGAAAATTGGGATTTGAAGTCTACTACCATAAGAGACAACTATGACCTTACTGAAACTACTATTGATGAAATTTATGGTATGCTCAAGACTTATGAACTTGAGATGGATCAAAGGAGCAAGAGGCATGGAAAAAAGTCAAGGACAATTGCTCTTAAAGCTGGGGAGGAGTCTCCTAAATTTGTTGTCTCAAAGAAGGGCAAAGGAAAGGCTTTCATCATAAAGTCTGATTTAGAGTCATCATATTCTGAGGATGATGATTCAGAAACTGAAAGTTTATCTAAGTTGATGTTTATGCAGAGATGATGCAACTGTGTGCTCTTATGGTGAAGGGTATCACAAAGATAGCCTACAAGAAATTCAGAAAGGGAAAGAAGTTTTCCAGGAAAGGTGGAAGTTCTGATAAGAAAGGGTTCAGAAAGTCTGAAGGCAAAGGAGGAAAGTCTGACAGAGGAGACAACTCAAATGTCAAATGCTACAATTTTGGTGAAAGAGGCCACATATCTCCTGACTGCAAGAAAGGAAAAAGTGATAAAGTCAAGGCACTTGTCACAAAGAAGAAAAGTTGGACAAACACTTTAGATTCTGAAGATGAGGTGAACTATGCCTTGATGGAAAATGCTGATAGCAGTACATGCACTGCTGAATTGAAGGTACCTCAAACAACCTTTGCTTTTCATACTGATGATATTACTGAGTTGAGATTATACCTAAAACCCATGTTCATTAGTTTTAGAGATCAGACTTTAACATGTGAAAGATTAATATCTGAAAGTCTTGCTTTAAAAACAGAAATGACTATTTAGAAAAAGAGTTAGTTTTTATTCATCAAACTAAGAAAGAAAGAGATGAGGCTTTATAAGATGAAGTGCTAAAATTGAATGAATCTCTAAAAACTGATTTAGAAAAGGAAAGAGAGATCATTAGAACTTGGACTAACTCTGGCTAAACAACTCAGAATATACTAAGTAGTGGAAACTGGAAAGAGGGCTTTGGTTATGGAGATGATAAAAGTGAGAAAGGAATTGTGCAAATTGAGCCAATTTGTGTTAAACAAACTGCTAAGTCAAAGGTAAATCTAGTTAAATTTGTAGCAAAAACTGTTATGTCTGCCTCTAAAAAGATGAAAGATTCTAAGACAAAAGTAAAAGAAAAGTCAACTTCTGACAAATTAAAACAGGATAAACCAGCTGAAGTAAACATACGCTTAATGATGAAGAAGCAGCTTAAGCATAAGCCGAAAGAGATTAGAAATGTGAACAAGGTAAAGGAAGCTAGGAAAAATAGGAATGGAAAGGAAGGTGTGAATAAAAGCAATAATTATATGCCTGTTCCTAATGCTCCTAGAAAGAAATGTTACAACTGTGGAAACTCTAACCATCTTGCTTCTTTTTGCAGGAAAAATAAAGATATTAACTCTTTACCTCCTAAATCAGGAGTTAAGAGTCAGTCTGTTAGGTTTAAACCACAAAATCCTTGTTTTCATTGTGGTAGTTTATGGCATTCCATTTATACTTGTAAGGAATATCATAGTTTGTACTATGATTATTATCAAATAAAACCTTCTTTGAAGAAAGTTAGTGTAATTCCTTTGAGTGTAAATTCTGATGCAAAGTCTGATATAAAGTCTGATAAATAGCATGTTAGCATAAACTCTGAAATTAAATCCGCTGCAAATGCTAACAAACTTAAAAAGGCCAAAGGATCCAAGTAAGTCTGGGTCCTTAAAACTAACCAATAGTGGTCTTTGTGATTGCAGGGCAACAGGAAAAACATCCTAGTTCTGGACAGTGGATATTCAGGACATATGACTGGAAATGAAGCCCTGCTATCAGACTTTGTGGAGAAAGCTGGCCCAGGAGTTTCTTATGGAAATGGAAATATGGGAAAGAATCTGGGATATGGCAATATCAATCATGGGAATGTCATCATTGAAACAGTAGCTCTTGTCTCAGGACTTAAACACAATCTGCTAAGTGTGAGTCAAATATGTGACAGAGGTTATCATGTGGATTTCTTTGAAGAACACTGTGAAGTTGTAAGTAATTCTACAGGAAAAGTAGTTCTGAAAGGTTACAGGCATGGTAATATATATGAAGCCAGACTTTCAACAAACTCTGATGGCTCTGCAATCTGTCTGTTGAGTAGAGCATCAATTGAAGAAAGCTGGAATTGGCACAAGAAACTCTCTCATTTAAATTTCAACAACATAAATGAGCTAGTAAAGAAAGATCTTGTGAGAGGACTGCCAAAATCAGTATTTGCTCCCGATGGTCTTTGTGATGCTTGTCAAAATGCAAATTAAAGAAAATTTTCATTCAAGAGCAAAACGGAATCCTCAATTCTTGAGCCTTATTACTTACTGCATGTTGATCTATTTGGTCCAGTCAATGTCATGTCAATTGCAAAGAAAATATGTTATGGTTATAGTGGATGAGTTCACAAGATACACTTGGGTATATTTCTTGCACAAGAAGAATGAAACTACATCTACTCTAACTGATCATGTCAGACAGCTGGATAAGTTGGTCAAAGATTCTGTTAAAATAATAAGAAGTGATAATGGCACTGAGTTCAAGAATTCAATCATGGAAGAGTTCTGCAAAGAGCATGTGATAAAGCACGAATTTTCTGTACTTGGAACTCCACAACAAAATGGAGTTGTAGAAAAAAAAACAGGACTCTCATTGAAACTGCACAAACTATGCTTGATGAAGCAAAGCTACCAACCTACTTTTGGGATGAAGCTGTGTAGACTGCATGTTTTACACAGAATGCTACACTCATAAACAAGCATGTAAAAACACCATATGAGATGGTGAAGAAAAAGAAGCCAAATCTGAAATACTTTCATGTATTTGGATGCAAGTGTTTTGTTCTTAAGACTCATCCTGAACAGCTGTTAAAATTTGATCTAAATGCTGATGAAGGAATTTTTGTTGGATATCCACTTTCCACAAAAGCCTTCAGAGTCTACAATTTAAGAACAAGGGTTGTCATGGAATCTATCAATGTATCTTTTGATGATAAAAAGATTATTAGACTTGAAGATTTCAATGATCATGATCAGCTGAGATTTGAAAATGAAGATTTAAATTCTGATTCTGTAAATTCTGATGACATAAATCCTGATCCTGTAAGTTCTGACGGGTTAAATTCTGATGTCATTGAAACTATGGTAATTCCTCCAAGGGAAAATGCACCTGTTCAGGAGGAGAAAGCTAATGATCCTACCACAACTCAAGAATCTCAAGAAACATCAGAACCTGTCACTGGCTCTTGAAGTTCTGATTCATCAAGTTCTGATAATTCTGGAAACTCTGATTCTTCAATTCCCGAAGGATCCAACTCACATTCTGAAATTTCAGAGAGCATAACTTCAGGGGAAGCATCAGAAAACGCTGATAGAGATAGCATGGATCATGGGGGAGGATCCAGTTCTAGAGATCAACTTCCATCTGCAAGGAAGTGGACTAAATCACACACACCTGACTTATTAATTGGAGATCCTGAAGCAGGTGTCAAAACTAGAATAGCAACATCAAATGAATGTCTCTCTCATTCATTTCTATCTCAGACTGAACCAAAGAAAATGGAAGAAGCTCTTCAAGATGCTGATTGGGTGCAAGCAATGCAGGAAGAGTTAAATGAATTTGAAAGAAATAAAGTAAGGACCCTTGTGCCAAGACCAAAGAACAGATCAATTGTTGGCACAAAGTGGGTGTTCAGAAACAAAACTGACAATGATGGCGTAATTACAAGAAATAAAGCAAGGCTGGTTGCTGAAGATTACTCTCAACAGGAGGGTATTGATTATGATGAAACATTTGCACCAGTTGCTAGATTGGAAGCCATAAGAATCTTTTTGGCTAATGCTTCTCACAAGAAGTTTAAAGTCTTTCAAATGGATGTGAAAAGTGCTTTTCTCAATGGAGAATTGGAAGAAGAGTATTGAACAACCTCCAGGATTTGTAGATCCAAAATTTCCAAATCATGTCTACAAACTTAGCAAAGAACTTTATGGCCTTAAGCAAGCTCCAAGAGCATGGTATGAGACTCTAGCTCAATTCCTTCTGGAAAGTGGATTTCACAGAGGCACGATTGATAAAACATTGTTCTACCTCAACCATGGAAAGGACTTACTTTTGGTATAGATATATGTTGATGATATCATTTTTGGTTCTATAAATGCCAAACTCTATGAAAGGTTTGCAAACCTAATGCAGTCAAGATATCAAATGAGTATGATGGGAGAACTTAGCTATATTCTGGGACTTCAAGTCAAGAAAAATGAAGAAGGTACTTTCATAAATCAATCCAAGTACACCAGAAATTTACTCAAGAAATTTGGAATGCAAGACTTTTCAACTGCATCCACTCTCATGGCCACTATAACCAAGTTAGATAAAGAAACTGGAGCACCAGTAGATATTACTAACTACAGAGGTATGATTGACTCTTTACTCTATTTAACTGCAAGTAGACCTAATATCATGTATGCTACCTGTCTTGGTGCAAGTTTCAGGCTGATCTAAGAGAACCTCATCTAATAGATGTGAAAAGTATTTTCAAGTACCTCAAGGGTACAGCTGATCTAGGATTGTGGTATCCTAGAGAACCAGATTTTAAGCTAATAGGTTACTCAAATGCAAATTTTGCAGGATGCAACATAGACAGGAAAAGAACTAGTGGAAGTTGCCAATTTCTTGGAGGCAGATTGGTTTCTTGGTTTAGCAAGAAACATAAATCAATTTTGACATCAACTACAAAAGCAGAATATATTGCTGCAGGAAGTTGTTGTGCACAGATTCTTTGGATGAAGAATCAGTTACTGGACTATGGGTTAGAATTTTCTAAAATACCCATTTACTGTGATAATCAAAGTGCTATTGCTATGACAGGTAATCTAGTTCAACACTCAATGACAAAGCACATCAGCATTAGGTACCATTTCATAAGGGAATATGTGATGGAAGGAACAGTGGAATTGCATTTTGTTCCAACAGATCAATAACTAGCAGATATCTTCACCAAACTACTATATGAAGCTACTTTTACAAGACTGGTAAAGAAACTTGGAATGGTTTCAGGTTCTTTCTCAAAATCTGCTTTGTTTTTGTTCTCATACATCATACTTTATGATCAGTGTTTACAGATTGTCTTATCTCCTTATAATCTGTGCTTAAACTGTAATATATTAAATACTGATTGTTATCTGATATGATTCTATATACTCTGATAGTGTTTAGAATGTTCTGTGATTATTCAATCCAATGAGGATTATTGTGCTAGATGCTGACCTAGTAGTCCTTAACATACTAGAAATCCCATGTTTGAATTAGTTATTTATGTGGAAATCAATTACACAAGCAAATTCTGATTTTGAGCTTAGTCAAATTTACCTTGTGTATCTTATTACTAGGTCACAAGCTAGATTTTTGCTTCTTATCTATCAAATTCTGATGTCAGTAAATCTTAAGGATGAACTACATGTTTGATAAGCCTCACTTATCTAAAGAAGAGAAAAGAAAATAAATTGAAGTCAGGTACTCCTTTGAGATTTAGAGTAAATATGTGAAAGGGAAGACCCAAGTGCATTGCTGGTATTAATTTATATGCATTAGAAAAGCTAATAAATTTTTCTTGGTGACTTTTCACATTCTCTGATTACTTGAGAAATACTCTGATAATAGCATAAATTCTGATAGCAGTTGTGACTCACTTACACTGAGAAGCCACTGTAAAAAGAATGTCAAAAGATGCATAAAATGAGCACAAATAGTTGAGGTGGACTCTTGCCTAAAATTAATTTTATAGTAAACTTCAAAATTAAAGACAAACTTTAAGCACTTTTCTTAGTTATGCGTTATTTCTAAGATATACTGAAGTTTATCAGACTTTGATCTTTATCTGATCATTTGCAAATACACACACTCTCACTCCATATGAATGATGAAGAGTGTTAGTCCCTTAAAAATATAGCAAGAATTACAGAAGGGGGGTTGAAAGGAATTCTTGAACCTTTTTCTTGAAATAAAATTGTTCAACTCGATTATAGATATATTTGTTTTGATTAGCACAATGCGGAATGTAAACTTAAATGAATCAAAACATAAGTAATTAAAAACAAGAGTCATTAAAAACTTTCTGGTGGATTTAAACAATTCCACCAGAGATATATATAATATATCGAGAGGACTCTGTGGGCAGAAATGCTCACAGCTGCTTACAAATGAACTACTGAGTTTTCAGGAAATGCTCAAGATTCTGCTTACAAAGATTTCTCTGTTTTTGTGTTTCTCTCAGTTATTTTTCTATTTGCTACTCTCTTGGTTTATATAATACCAAGATTACAAAGTCCAAAAGACTGAACAAATATAAAATCTAACAGTCTTAATCTTTGCTGCTTCTCGTCCTCTATTACCCAGTTAATGGGCTTCCACAATGTGTTTGTATCCAACTTGTAACACCCCCAGATCCGGGGTCGGGGATCCGGGTTGTCACGGTCTTTCTTTCCACAATATCACTTCACTTAATTAATAATAAATAACCTCATGCTGTGACCCCACACTAACACACACCACAACCCGTTATAGTCTCAGAGATGAAATTGAAATAAGTACAAGTCTTTGAATCCACAATTTAAAATTATTACAACCCAAAATGATTACTTGATAATTTACAGTTAATTGCCATTATCTGCCACAAGTTATAATTATACATAATTTGATTCTCAAAAGTAGATGGTCTGAACTACAATGGATCTACCTCTGCAGCTATAGCAGCTACAACATCATCGGGAAGACGCGGGACGCTTCCCACGCGCTTGCGCTGGGTCTGCTGGAGTCTGGCCATCTCTCCTAACTGTTGTTGTGTGATGAAGAAATAAAGCAAGAGTGAGCCTTACAGCTCGCAAGATAATATGTAGTGATAACAATAATACAAGTATCTAAATGGATACTTACTAGAATCTTTATCGTGTGTAAGATAATTACTTACTAGATATAAGTAAAAACAAGGAATGAAGTTACCAATACTTCCCCACACTTATATCATTTATAAAGCTACTTGAACTATCACCGTTCAAAGTATTATAAGATTCACGAGGTCATCCTATAGATGAGACCACAAATAAAACTTGAAAATATTTGATCTTTGAAATATTTTGAAAAGAGATGAAGTTACGAGATACTTCATTCAATGGATACACCAATAAAAATGTTTGACCCTGTCAATGCTTCGGCAACCACCCATTAGTAGCCTTTCGATCGAAATGCTACGGGTAGTGTTGCAGAATTATCCAAATGGATGATGAACTCATTACGGGAGTTTACCGCGCCAGGAAGACCACTTACGATGATCAGTCGTAGTAGTACAACCCCACCATTTTCTACATGTAGAGGAGAACCTGTCGGATTTACTTGTCAACCGAACACTGAACTCCTAAGGAATGGACCGCCTTAGCGGAACTTCCAGGCCATTTGGGCCAATATAATAAGGCTGGGCCGGCGCTACTCGACCACTTATGCCACTCCTAGTTCAGATGAAATCCATGACTCTGAAACGTAAAGCTCGTTTCCCCCTTTCCCCAAGTAGAAACTTGTTGATACGGCTCCACCAAGAAGTCGTACCTAGTTGGAAAGGAAAACTCACCGATATTTCCCAGGCGATGCCTGTTAATGGATTAACTTGTTCCAAGAATTTTACTTCCCGAATATTGGGTAAGTAATCAAAAACTCTTTTACCAAGACAGCAACCTTGTTGCGAATATAAAACACACCACCGAGCCGGATCCCCCAGGTTTTGAGTGAGTATTTAAATCCCCTTTTTAAAAGGAAGATCTTAAATATAAAAATAGTTTTAGGATCCGCTCTAACTTTTGAAAATCATTTTAAAGACTCGAAAACACTTTAAAGAGTGTTTGGAGTAAAACTGATTTAATGAAGTAAATCAGTCCCCAGAATATTTAGAAAATGTCTGAATATTATTATTTAAATAATATTCCCATAAAAAAAATAATCTTTATAAAATAATTGAAGTAGAAGTATTAAAACTTATACTTGAAATGAATAGCAAATAATCAAAGATATACTTATACGAAAGTAATATCTTTATTTGAATAATCAAAAATAAGTTTGATTATCGACACCTTATTCTTTAATAAAATAAAGAATATATCTCAGCAAATAATCGGAGTCATAGATCCTCAAATGAATATTCAAATAATATTCAATAAGTAAAATAAGCTGAGTCATAATACCTCGAATGAATATTATAAATAATATTCATTAAATAAAATAAAGGAGTCATACATCCTCAAATGAATATTCAAATAATATTCAATAAATAATGTAAAGGAGTCATACGCCTTCGAATAATATTCGGAATAATATTCAAATAATAAAATAAAAGGAGTCATAAGTCCTCGAATGAATATTCGTAATAATATTCATTAAATAAAATAAAGTTATCGAATAAACCTTATTCGGTTAATAGTTTGGAAAAACTATAACCATATATATATATAAATATATATATATATATCCATATCCATATATACAAAAATCTACTCGGGATCCTCGACTCCCGGTTTAGAAAATATTTTCACCTTTGGGTCCCTATACTAAGGGTATATGCAAGTTACCGCTATCCTCTAGCATATGTATTATCAACTGAACCAACAGATATATATTTCAAGAATATGAAACAGGCATGCATATATACCATATCACATGCTACAATATATCGCAAGAATTTGCTAAATAACCAATATGCATTTATCGCAAGATCATGCATATACAAATGTATACATCACAACAACAGTATAACGGATAGAATACTTGCCTGAGCGACTTGGGGGTGAGAAAGGCTCGGGTCGAGTCTGGTAACCTATAAACAACAAGTAAGTTGGAATTAAACCAAAATCACTTGTAAATCTATACTTTAACTAACTTAGACTCTAACGCTTGTTTTGCGCTCACCGATTCGCTTAAGTCACTCGGGTACCCTCGGCTCCACCATTTTTAATAATTTAACCTTTACGAGTTTTAAAGCGATTCCTTCGCGAATGTCTTACCAACTGCCTAACACACTTACCATAAATGTTTCATACATTAATTAACCCTTTTTGGTCTTTAACCTACATTTCAAAGTAAGGCGAGGGAAAAAGTTTCGTTCGCGAAACGCCGTTACTTGAAACGGTCGTTTCTCCTAAACCGTGCATCGGAATCGAACGAACTACATATCAAAACGAAGCTCGTAACATGAGCTATCTAAACATGGAAGTGGTCATAATCTAGCAGGGGGTTCTCGGGTCCTAATGCTATGCACAAAAACAGTCCAAAGAAAATCGGACGTTACGACGGCTATGTTTACGCGATTTCCAAATTTTAAACCATACAAAACCAACCACAAACCAACCTCAAATCCAACACACAACAAACATCCATCCTTATCACATCATAACAACCCCACCCAATTCAATTTAATCATTCATACTTATGCTTAAACTTAACTTTAATCATACTTAAGTTCCTTTAAATCAAAACCACAACAATTACCATTCCATTTCACTACCATTCCAAATCCCAAACTCTAAATCATAACAACAAACTACAATATCAACCCACTAATCAAAATCATCTTATAATATATAGGAATCTAGGGTTTGGAGATGGTATACCTTCCTTGAAGTGGTGGGTGGAGCTAGGAAGCCTTAAGAAGCTTTGAGAAGTCTTAAGAATGCTTGGATCTTCAAGAAAAACAAGAAAAAGTTCAAGTTAAAAACTTGAAAACACTATTCATTGTCTTCTTCTTTGATTAAATGAAGAAGATAGAGAAAGAATTAATGGCTTAAACTCATGATATAGTCCTAACTAAGCATGAAGATGATTAGGGAATTATCTTACCAATTTAGGAAGCTTGGATCTTGGATTTTGAATTTCTCTTGCCTTTTGAATAGTGAAAAGCCGTGAGCAATGAAGAACAAAGCCTTGGTTGCTTTTGATTTTTGATGAAAATGATTTTACTTGGCTTGGTTGATTGGTTTTTGTGCTTGCTTTAGTCAATTACCTTCTTGCCCTTGGATTTGTGTGGTTACAAAGCTACCACACCTCCTTCCTTCCCATGTCATGCTTATGTCATCCTCATGATGTCATCCTCCCTTCCTTGTCCTCTTTCTATTGGTTGGATGACATCATTCCCCCTAATCCCTTTGATTAACTTCCTAATCGTTTGCCTAATGACCGCTGATCTGTTATACGGTTTGCTTAACTTTCATTCTCGTTTATCGTTTGAAGGATCATACCCGGGATCTTATTACTTAGGTTCCCTTAACCTTTCTCAATACATTATATTCCTTTTTATGATCCTCTATTATAATCCTTTAATTTAAATCCTTTTTATCCTGTTACCTTATACTCAATTCTCTCCGTATCTTGTGGATTTCCGGGAAAAACTAAAGTGTTCGGAATTGGATTCTGACGATCTTTACATACACTTATATACTTCATAGAGTACTAATTATATCCCAGAATATCCATAACAGAACCCCTACATAGTGTGGCATGAAAAGTTTCTTCATTCAGCTAAAACACTATTCACAAGGGTTACAAAAAGTTGAAAATTTTGGGGTTATTACAGTCTCCCCTCCTTAAAAGGATTCCGTCCCGGAATCAAACAGAAAATAAATGGGGGTACTTTTCTAGCATTGTGCTCTCTAGTTCCCAAGTTGATTCTTCCACATTATGATTCTGCCATAGTACTCTGACTAGCTTGATCACTTTGTTCCGAAGCACCTGCTCCTTCTTATCCATAATCCTTACTGGCTTCTCCACGTAAGTTAGATCTGGCTGCATATCCACCTGCTCGTACTCCACTATGTGCCTGGCATCCCGATGATACCTCCTTAGCATTGACACATGGAACACATTATGAACTTGTTGCAAATTAGGGGGTAGGGCTAGCTCGTAAGCTAACTTTCCAATCCGTCTTAATATCTCAAAAGGTCCAATGTATCTTGGGCTTAGTTTTCCTTTCTTTCCGAACCTCATTAATCCCTTCCAAGGGGATACTTTCAACAGTACTAAGTCCCCTACTTCATATTCCTTGTCCTTTCGGGCTAGGTCTGCATATTTCTTTTGTCTGTCTTGGGCTGCTACAAGTCGCCCTCTGATAAGATCCACTATATCTTTGGTCCTTTGGACCACTTCGGGTCCGAGCATCTTCCGCTCTCCTACTTCATCCCAGTATAAGGGAGATCGACACCTTCTTCCGTACAGAGCCTCATAAGGCGGCATTCCGATGCTAGCATGAAAGCTATTATTATAAGAAAACTCGACCAACGGCAAGTGATCATCCCAACTTCCTTTAAAGTCTATTGCACAGACTCTCAACATATCCTCTAGTGTCTGGATGGTCCTTTCACTCTGTCCATCCGTTTGGGGATGGTACGCGGTACTCATATTTAACTTGGTCCCCGCACATTCCTGAAAGCTCCTCCAAAATCTGGAGTTGAACCTGGGGTCTCGGTCTGAGACAATGGACGCTGGGACTCCATGTCGCGTCACTATTTCCTTAAGGTAAATGTCCACCAGTCTATCGACTGTGTATCTCTCATTGATAGGAATGAAATGAGCTGACTTTGTCAGTCGGTCTATAATTACCCAAATGGCGTCGTGATTGGCTTTCGTCCTTGGCAAGCCTACAACAAAATCCATCGCTATCTGTTCCCATTTCCATTCGGGAATCTCCAGGGGTCGCAAAAGTCCACTGGGTCTCTGGTGCTCTGCCTTTACTCTTTGGCAAGTCAAACACTTGTTTACCCATTCTGCTACGTCCCTCTTCATGTTGGGCCACCAGTAATATTCCTTCAAATCCCTATACATCTTGGTACTTCCCGGGTGAATGGAATACCTCGAACTATGGCTTTCATCCAAAATCTCATCTTTAAGTTCTTGAACATTCAGAACCCAAATTCGGTAGGAGTACCTCATGCTCCCATCTTTCTTCTTAACAAATAAAACTGGTGCTCCCCACGGAGACACACTGGGTCTTATCATACCCTTATCCAAGAGTTCCTGCAATTGGATAGCTAATTCCTTCATTTCTAACGGGGCTAACCGGTAAGGTGCTTTTGAAACTGGCGCCGTCCCTGGGGCCAACTCAATAGCAAATTCAATCACTCTATCGGGTGGTAATCCCGGAAGGTCTTGGGGGAATACATCTTCAAATTCGTTGACTACTAGAATATCTTGTAAGTTGGGCACCTCCTTCTGCGTGTCCACCACATAGGCTAGGTAAGCCTCACTTCCTTTTCGTAGCATCCTTTTGGCCTGGGCCATAGTCAAAAATTTCTGCGTCTGCCTCTTTCCTCTAAATATAACTTCTTTCTTCCCTGGGACATTTAACTTAACTTTCTTCCCTTTACAGTCTATCTGAGCATCGTTGCTAGATAGCCAGTCCATTCCCAAAATCACATCAAACTCCCCTAATTTAAAAGGAATCAGATCAACACTGAAAGATTGCTCCCCTATGCCTATCTCACAGGCGGGGTGAATCTGGTTAACAGGAATAATCTCATGATTGGCTATTTCTACTTGTAAGGGTTCTATCAAGGGTTTAGCCTTAAGTCTTAACTTACGCGCAAAGTCCCTTGATATAAAAGATTTAGTTGCTCCCGAATCAAATAAAACATTTGCACTGACTGAATTTAGAGAAAGGGTACCTGCTATCACATCTGAATCTTTCATAGCATCCTGGACTGTCATGTTGAAAGTCCTCGCAGTAGGTGGCTTATTAGAAGCAGCCCTGCTTGCTCCCGAAGCTGCTGGTTTGTTCATTGGGCATTCTCTCTTCCAATGACCTGGGCGTCCGCACTGATGACAAGTGGTGGTTGGAATGATGGCAGGGGCTGACGAAGGGCATTTGTGAGAATAGTGGCCCACTTGCCCACACTTAAAGCAGGTTACTGGCTTTCCTTTACACTCCCCAGTGTGATTCCTTCCACATATGTTACAGGCTGGCAATGGGGGTCGAGACTGGTTGGAATAGGACATTCTTGACTTCTGGCCGCCCTGGCTCACACTCACACTCATTGGTCACTTAAACCCAGTGTTCCTTCCTGGCAGGGACACTGCTCCTCGATTAAATCTAGTTGGGAAGCTCCTTCCTGCGGAACCTCCACCCATGCTCATACTTTTCCTCTTTATTCCTTTCTTCTCTCTTTCCTTCTGCATCTGTTCACTTCCGACTTCTACAATCGTTGCCTTTTGCACCAGAGTGGCATAGTCCGTAAGCTCAAGGATTGCCACCCTATTCTGAATCCATGGTTTCAGTCCCTGCTGAAACCTCCTAGCTTTCTTTTCCTCGGTGCTCACAAACTCCGGCACAAACCTTGATAACTCAGTAAATTTCGCTTCGTACTCTGCTACAGACAAGTTATTCTGCTTTAGCTCCAAGAACTTGAGCTCCATCTGGTTTTCCATAAACCTCGGGAAATACTTTCCCAGAAACAACTGACTAAATCTCTCCCAGGTTATAATAGCATCTGTCTCCATGTTTTTCTTGGCCTCCCACCAGTAGTTAGCTTCTCCTTTCAGAAGGTAGGTAGCAAATACAGTTTTCTGTGCCTCATCGATACTCAAAATCTCAAAAGATTTCTCCATCTCCTTTAACCATGCCCTTGCCTCAACTGGGTCGGCTGATCCGTGGAACTCAGGGGGCTTAAGGGACTTAAAAGCCCTGAAAGAGTTTGCCACAGCATTGTTACTTCCTTGAGGGGGTGGGTTGGGTTGACGTTCCAAATTCTGCCTTAGGAGTTGCATGAACTGGCTCATGGGATCCATGCCTGGGTTTGGTACTGGTTGCTCAACCTCGGTTTCTCCTTCTTCAGCCTCTATCTCAAATCCCTCAACATCATATGTTTCCTCTTCCTCTTCATACAGGGAGTCATCCTGTTCCACATAATCCTCATCTTCCTCTTCACTGTGTTTTTGGTTTCTATTGTCCTGATTATGGCTTCCCTGGTCCTCAGATCCAGGGTTCGCCCTAGTTCCAATCTTTCTTGGCGGCATGATTCTGATAATAATAAAAACAATCATTGGGAAAATTCAACGTTAGGTCACAATCATATACAACATTGTGCCTTGCACAGCTCTTATAATGGGGAGAACGTATATCACAATTCTATTATTTTAAGAAAGTTCTAATACGAAGTGCAGTAATAATAATGATAAAACAGTGATCCCGTCACTATGGAACTGAACTGAAAGGAAACAAATATATACATAATGCGAGAAATACATAGTTTGATCTGGTCAAAAGTACAACAGTGCTACAGTCATCTATCCCAAAAGTGATACACAAGAGTCTATCTGTCTAGTCAGAAAAGGGATGCTATATACAAGTCAACTATCCCGGAAAATTGGCTCTTACTAAGGCCTCGGCTAACTAGACAACTAGACTATTCCATCATCAATCCTGAATCACACACCGGAGCGGGTCAGCTCCCAAACCCTTTCCATCGCACGACGGAAGATATAGTCGGCCTGCCGCCTGGAGATCCTACCATGCCTGTCCCCCTGGAGCGCTCTGAGCCTCGCTCGGGATGTGAGCTCTATCCCCGTAAGCTCCCTCCTCAAGGATCGGGGTATAGAAGCCCTGGTCTCATAAGCTCGAGTACGCCTACCCGCCCTCTCTGCATCCAACTCCCTCCTGGCCTCATCTAGTCGGCCCTCGGCAACAGCCACTCGGGTCCTCAATACATCCTGAACATATCCATGAGCTAACGAAGACTGCCTGTGGGCAGGGTCAAGAGGTGGTGAATCCGGAGCCGCTGAGGGTGCCTCCTCGGTCTGCCTAGGCTCGGAAGTATGGGTCTCTGAGCTGTCATCATCAGGAATCCAAGATAGTGGTTGAGGGGTAGGGGCTCTGACCACCGGAAGTGTGGGTAAAGGGATACCAGCATACACTACCATAGATCCAACACGCTCCTCAGCTACTGGGACCTCATCCGGGTCCTCCTCATCTGGAATAGCAATAACCTCTGTCTCTGACTCCTCTGAGGGGTCCTCCTCATCTGAAACAGCAATGACCTCCGTCTCAGGCTCCACTGAGGGGTCCTCCTCATCCTCCTCCATCTCAGGCTCCTCCTGATCCTCAACATCTAGCAATGCCTCATCATGCTCACGCTCGAACATCTCTGGGTCCTCTATCTCAGGCGCCTACACATTAAACGAGCTAAGTTACTATCATGATACTTATAAGGGTTCCCGTAAGGGTTTTAACTGTCAGCACTACTTTAAGTAGTCCGACCATGAACTTGGCAAGAGTTCTTATTATCTTTGTGAGTTTATTATTATATCGTCGCATCATCTCTGAGGTTTATAACGCTTAGCTCTGATACCATTTCTGTAACACCCCCAGATCCGGGGTCGGGGATCCGGGTTGTCACGGTCTTTCTTTCCACAATATCACTTCACTTAATTAATAATAAATAACCTCATGCTGTGACCCCACACTAACACACACCACAACCCGTTATAGTCTCAGAGATGAAATTGAAATAAGTACAAGTCTTTGAATCCACAATTTAAAATTATTACAACCCAAAATGATTACTTGATAATTTACAGTTAATTGCCATTATCTGCCACAAGTTATAATTATACATAATTTGATTCTCAAAAGTAGATGGTCTGAACTACAATGGATCTACCTCTGCAGCTATAGCAGCTACAACATCATCGGGAAGACGCGGGACGCTTCCCACGCGCTTGCGCTGGGTCTGCTGGAGTCTGGCCATCTCTCCTAACTGTTGTTGTGTGATGAAGAAATAAAGCAAGAGTGAGCCTTACAGCTCGCAAGATAATATGTAGTGATAACAATAATACAAGTATCTAAATGGATACTTACTAGAATCTTTATCGTGTGTAAGATAATTACTTACTAGATATAAGTAAAAACAAGGAATGAAGTTACCAATACTTCCCCACACTTATATCATTTATAAAGCTACTTGAACTATCACCGTTCAAAGTATTATAAGATTCACGAGGTCATCCTATAGATGAGACCACAAATAAAACTTGAAAATATTTGATCTTTGAAATATTTTGAAAAGAGATGAAGTTACGAGATACTTCATTCAATGGATACACCAATAAAAATGTTTGACCCTGTCAATGCTTCGGCAACCACCCATTAGTAGCCTTTCGATCGAAATGCTACGGGTAGTGTTGCAGAATTATCCAAATGGATGATGAACTCATTACGGGAGTTTACCGCGCCAGGAAGACCACTTACGATGATCAGTCGTAGTAGTACAACCCCACCATTTTCTACATGTAGAGGAGAACCTGTCGGATTTACTTGTCAACCGAACACTGAACTCCTAAGGAATGGACCGCCTTAGCGGAACTTCCAGGCCATTTGGGCCAATATAATAAGGCTGGGCCGGCGCTACTCGACCACTTACGCCACTCCTAGTTCAGATGAAATCCATGACTCTGAAACGTAAAGCTCGTTTCCCCCTTTCCCCAAGTAGAAACTTGTTGATACGGCTCCACCAAGAAGTCGTACCTAGTTGGAAAGGAAAACTCACCGATATTTCCCAGGCGATGCCTGTTAATGGATTAACTTGTTCCAAGAATTTTACTTCCTGAATATTGGGTAAGTAATCAAAAACTCTTTTACCAAGACAGCAACCTTGTTGCGAATATAAAACACACCACCGAGCCGGATCCCCCAGGTTTTGAGCGAGTATTTAAATCCCCTTTTTAAAAGGAAGATCTTAAATATAAAAATAGTTTTGGGATCCGCTCTAACTTTTGAAAATCATTTTAAAGACTCGAAAACACTTTAAAGAGTGTTTGGAGTAAAACTGATTTAATGAAGTAAATCAGTCCCCAGAATATTTAGAAAATGTCTGAATATTATTATTTAAATAATATTCCCATAAAAAAAATAATCTTTATAAAATAATTGAAGTAGAAGTATTAAAACTTATACTTGAAATGAATAGCAAATAATCAAAGATATACTTATACGAAAGTAATATCTTTATTTGAATAATCAAAAATAAGTTTGATTATCGACACCTTATTCTTTAATAAAATAAAGAATATATCTCAGCAAATAATCGGAGTCATAGATCCTCAAATGAATATTCAAATAATATTCAATAAGTAAAATAAGCTGAGTCATAATACCTCGAATGAATATTATAAATAATATTCATTAAATAAAATAAAGGAGTCATACATCCTCAAATGAATATTCAAATAATATTCAATAAATAATGTAAAGGAGTCATACGCCTTCGAATAATATTCGGAATAATATTCAAATAATAAAATAAAAGGAGTCATAAGTCCTCGAATGAATATTCGTAATAATATTCATTAAATAAAATAAAGTTATCGAATAAACCTTATTCGGTTAATAGTTTGGAAAAACTATAACCATATATATATATAAATATATATATATATATATATATCCATATCCATATATACAAAAATCTACTCGGGATCCTCGACTCCCGGTTTAGAAAATATTTTCACCTTTGGGTCCCTATACTAAGGGTATATGCAAGTTACTGCTATCCTCTAGCATAGGTATTATCAACTGAACCAACAGATATATATTTCAAGAATATGAAACAGGCATGCATATATACCATATCACATGCTACAATATATCGCAAGAATTTGCTAAATAACCAATATGCATTTATCGCAAGATCATGCATATACAAATGTATACATCACAACAACAGTATAACGGATAGAATACTTGCCTGAGCGACTTGGGGGTGAGAAAGGCTCGGGACGAGTCTGGTAACCTATAAACAACAAGTAAGTTGGAATTAAACCAAAATCACTTGTAAATCTATACTTTAACTAACTTAGACTCTAACGCTTGTTTTGCGCTCACCGATTCGCTTAAGTCACTCGGGTACCCTCGGCTCCACCATTTTTAATAATTTAACCTTTACGAGTTTTAAAGCGATTCCTTCGCGAATGTCTTACCAACTGCCTAACACACTTACCATAAATGTTTCATACATTAATTAACCCTTTTTGGTCTTTAACCTACATTTCAAAGTAAGGCGAGGGAAAAAGTTTCGTTCGCGAAACGCCGTTACTTGAAACGGTCGTTTCTCCTAAACCGTGCATCGGAATCGAACGAACTACATATCAAAACGAAGCTCGTAACATGAGCTATCTAAACATGGAAGTGGTCATAATCTAGCAGGGGGTTCTCGGGTCCTAATGCTATGCACAAAAACAGTCCAAAGAAAATCGGACGTTACGACGGCTATGTTTACGCGATTTCCAAATTTTAAACCATACAAAACCAACCACAAACCAACCTCAAATCCAACACACAACAAACATCCATCCTTATCACATCATAACAACCCCACCCAATTCAATTTAATCATTCATACTTATGCTTAAACTTAATTTTAATCATACTTAAGTTCCTTTAAATCAAAACCACAACAATTACCATTCCATTTCACTACCATTCCAAATCCCAAACTCTAAATCATAACAACAAACTACAATATCAACCCACTAATCAAAATCATCTTATAATATATAGGAATCTAGGGTTTGGAGATGGTATACCTTCCTTGAAGTGGTGGGTGGAGCTAGGAAGCCTTAAGAAGCTTTGAGAAGTCTTAAGAATGCTTGGATCTTCAAGAAAAACAAGAAAAAGTTCAAGTTAAAAACTTGAAAACACTATTCATTGTCTTCTTCTTTGATTAAATGAAGAAGATAGAGAAAGAATTAATGGCTTAAACTCATGATATAGTCCTAACTAAGCATGAAGATGATTAGGGAATTATCTTACCAATTTAGGAAGCTTGGATCTTGGATTTTGAATTTCTCTTGCCTTTTGAATAGTGAAAAGCCGTGAGCAATGAAGAACAAAGCCTTGGTTGCTTTTGATTTTTGATGAAAATGATTTTACTTGGCTTGGTTGATTGGTTTTTGTGCTTGCTTTAGTCAATTACCTTCTTGCCCTTGGATTTGTGTGGTTACAAAGCTACCACACCTCCTTCCTTCCCATGTCATGCTTATGTCATCCTCATGATGTCATCCTCCCTTCCTTGTCCTCTTTCTATTGGTTGGATGACATCATTCCCCCTAATCCCTTTGATTAACTTCCTAATCGTTTGCCTAATGACCGCTGATCTGTTATACGGTTTGCTTAACTTTCGTTCTCGTTTATCGTTTGAAGGATCATACCCGGGATCTTATTACTTAGGTTCCCTTAACCTTTCTCAATACATTATATTCCTTTTTAGGATCCTCTATTATAATCCTTTAATTTAAATCCTTTTTATCATGTTACCTTATACTCAATTCTCTCCGTATCTTGTGGATTTCCGGGAAAAACCATAGTGTTCGGAATTGGATTCTGACGATCTTTACATACACTTATATACTTCATAGAGTACTAATTATATCCCAGAATATCCATAACAGAACCCCTACATAGTGTGGCATGAAAAGTTTCTTCATTCAGCTAAAACACTATTCACAAGGGTTACAAAAAGTTGAAAATTTTGGGGTTATTACACAACTCGACGGATGTGTGTCAGCTTTCACTATTCAACTGATGTTTGAATTCTTGATATGATCATCCGTCGACTTTCAGAACATCCGTCGATGACTTAATTGATCATCCGTCGACTGCTATGTTAAACATCCGTTGATAGTCATTTGATCATCCGTCGAAGGCTTTGTTAATCATCCGTCGGTAGCTATTTTGACACTTGACTTCATTTCACTTATACAGAATTACAAGACATTACTTATGTATAATTAATCAACCTATTCTGCATATCTAGTTAAAGTCAACATGACTTATACGCTACTACAGATTTTATACAAAGGTGCATACATCACTGTGCTACAAACTTATTATTGCATAAGCTACTCACTCGATGGATAATAAGCTAATCATCCTTCGGGACTATAATGAGTCATCCGTCGGGACTATAATTCTTATTCGTTGAGTGCTACATTATTTCACTAAGTAAAATCTACTTAGATGTTTTGTTTAAGTGATCATCAAGTACACAACATATTCACAACAATCTCCCCCAATTTATGTCTACTGGAATTGTAGCCATAAATTAAGAGATACTTGATGATAACAAAACATACTAAACATATATCTTTAAAGATAAGTAGATAAAACTGAAAGTGCTTCAAATAAACAAAATGTACAAAGTTTGGCTCACAATCAGTTCAAGATGCTCCTCTAGCCTGAGCAGGTTTTTCTAGTTTCTTGAAGGTCTGGATCTTCTTCCAAGCTTTCTGTTGTTTTCTTCAATTTGATTCTAGAGCTGCCTGTGGAATTCTAGTTCATCAGATTCTGAGAGATCTAGCATTTATTGTATCTCCAAGAGAGTCTCATTGCTAGAGATACTCAATTGGTCTTCTAGTCTGAAGAATCTTCTCACACCCTTGTCATCCATGAATTCCATCATCCAGTAGGGCCTTAGATGCACTCTTCTCCCTGTGTATGGGATGATTAGAGTCTTTGGGAGTGCATTTTTAGCTCTAACACTCCTCAGCTCTTTAATCTTCTTCAATACTAGTCTTCTTGCAGTTACATTGAACCCAATGTTTTTCTTGAAGGATGAATAGACTTTGATCAACACAGCTTGGCTTTCTTGAAGTATCCTGTGAAGAGGCTACTGAATCTCCCTTCCTCCTTTGTACTTGAACACCAACCTTTCAGGTAGGTTTCTGTATGCATCAATTGCCCTTACTTCATCCAGTTCCTCCAGATAAAGGTTTAGATCTGAGAATTCTTTGATGTCACACAAGTACAAGTAGTCTCCCCTGTTGACCTTGGGTTGAGCTTTAACTACTAACTTGGATTTGAGAGGTGACAACTTCACTTTCTTGACTGCCCTTGATTTTGTCCTTCTTGGCTTGGTAGGGATTGGAAAGTTGAAGTCAGGAATTGGTAATTTATCCCACTCTATTGGCTCATCCTTTGGCACAATAGGCTCTCCATGTATGTTTCTGTAGGGGTCCACCACCCTTATGTCTTCAAATACCACTGAGGGCTTTGATGATTGAGTTTTAGATGGTATGGATTCCTTAGGAAACTGATCTTCCAATTCCTTGTCAACAACATCCAATTTCCTTTTAGTTCTTCTAGCCAATTCTTTCTTTCTTGGGGATTTCTTCTGTTCTTCAATCTTCTTCTTTGATTCAGCAGCTTCAGATGGTTGAGAAGGAATTTGTTGAGAAGAATTCACAACCTGTAACTTGGCCAAGATAGCAATCTGTTCTTTCTTTTATTTAGACTTCTTTGCATCTAAAGCAGCTTGCCTCTTTTTCTGCTTTAATATGGCTTTTTCTTCTTTCTTTGCATGAGCAAACTGTGGATGTCCAGCCACCACACAAATTTCCTTTCCATTTCTGAATATCTTAGCAATTCTCCTTTTTGAAGCTGAATCAACTGGATCTTTATAGAAGACAATGGATCTTGACAGAAGCTTCTTTTCATCAGGCTTGGGTGTCTCATTCACAGTGTCCAAGGGATTCTTCAAAGATGACTTTGGATAATTTTCCCTTGGTTTAAGAATTGTTTCAGCCTTTTGTGATTTGATGCAGGAAGATTGTCCTTTCTCCAGATAGTTCATGCTCATCTCATTCACACTGATTGGCTTGACATGAGAGTGATGGATGGCTGACTTAACTGGCTCCTTGACTAGTTCAAACTTTTTCTGAATTTCCTCATCAATCTTTTCCCAGTTGATTAAACTCAACTTTCCCTTTTCAGCAACTTTCAAATTTTCTGCTGCTGCTGCTGCTTCAATTAGATCTATACCATCTGCAACTGGTGGCTTGGAGATAGTAATTGAAGGTACAATTACTTTGCTGATTTGCACTAGAAGTTTCTCCCCCTCTTTTGGTCCTTTCTCCCCCTTACTTGATTCTCTCTCCCCCTTTTTGTTATCATCAAGTTGAGGAGTCAGGCCTTGTGCTTTAGCCAATTGCATGAGAAGATTTGTCTGAGTCTGTTGATTTTGAAGAAGAATAGCCACTGAATCTTCAATAACTTGAACTCTGCCAGCTTCTTTTCAGAGTCTGATTCTCTCCTCAATCTTAGTAGTAGATCTTGCATGGTACCATATGGCATAACTGAATCCAGCTTCTCAGAGTTATAGGTCTTCAAGTCAGCTATATCTCTTTTCAATTCATCCACACTGAGATTCTGCCTTAAGTGCTGGATCTTCATTAAATGTAAAGAGTCTAGGTGAGCTTGAAGAACAGCCTTGGTACCAGTATCTGAAGCTTCCTGAAGGGCCTGTTGAATAGCCATTACTTGTTTGACCAAAGACACCTCAAATTGTCCTGGTGTAGATTCCTTTGCCTATGCCCATTCAGGTAAACTTAAAGAAGAACTTGGGCCTTCAGCTCCCCCTAAGTTCATGCTTCCATCCAAAGAACCAGAGTCATCATCATTAGAATTTACTCCAAATTCTTCAGATGGCTCTCCAGCTTGAGAAGGCATCCTGTTAGCAGCAGCTTTATCTCTTTGAAGAGATTCTGTGGTGTGCACTAAATTCAAAGTCTGCTCTGCCTCCACATTGCCCTGAGCAGCCACCAATTGATAGGCTGGAACAAGGTGAGTAAAAGTGTCAGCAAGGAAATGTTATCAATTACAGCTTTGTAATGTTGATGAAATTGTCTTTCCTTTTCAGCATCATCCACAATCATTGACTCACTAGCAATGGCTGGATCCATCCTTATTTCTCCTGTACCTGCCTTTCTCTCATAGTCTCTCTTTAGTTGCATCAGGGTCTCACCCTAGCTCCCCACCCTCACACCCTCACCTTCACCTACTAAGGTGGGACTCCTCTCACTCACATTTGCCAATCTTGAAGAAATGGATTGCTGAGATTCACTCTTTTCCTCTCCTTTTGCCTGGGAGCAACCCAGCCTCTCACTCAATGCACTCTCCTCTCTCAGTCCTAAGAGTGATTGTATTACCACTAAATCTTCTGCACTTGAAATTATTGAAGTTTGAAGTTGTGCCAAGACACTCGACGGATAAGTGATATCCGTCGGGTGAGTGGTAAAGCTATCCGACGGATAACTGCTGTTAAGCTTATCCGTCGGGATACAATCACTACTCGACGGATGAGCAATATCCATCGAGAGAGTAAAAATGAATGAGGTGGGAAGTGAAACTATTGTTGACTCTGTGTTGATTGAAGTTATTTGAGGCACAGATGTCACAATAGAATCTGAAAGAATTGGCAAGTGAGCCAACAAATCATCTAAAAGATGATGCTCACTTGCACTAAATTTTGGCTTCCCCAACAGAGTTAAAGAACGGGAATCAGGATTTGAAGTGTTTATCATGTCCACTTCCAGTGAGTTAGTTGGTGAGTATGGTGTTTCAGTGGCTTCTATAATGAGAGATTTTGGCTGTGACTCCACATTTATTGGAGCCACATCAATCTGAATTTGAGAAGGTGCAGGGACTATGTCTTTAGCACCAGTTTGCACTATGTGTGTTGTAATAACCCCAATTTTTGGAATTTTTGAAACCCTTATGAATAGTGTTTTGCTGATTATGCTGAATAAGAAAACTTTTTATGCCACACTATGTAGGGGCTCTTTTATTGATCTTCTGGGATATTATTAGTACTCTATATGATAAATAAGTGTATGTAAAGATCGTCAGAATCTAAATTCGAACACTTTGATTTTTCCCGAAAATCTACCAGATACAGAAAGAATTGAGTATAAGGTAACAGAATAAAAAGGATTTAAATTCAAGGATTAAAAGAGAGGATCATGAAATGAATATAATGTATTGAGAAAGGTTAAAGAAACCTAAGTAATAAGATCCCGGGTATGATCCCTCAAACGATAAACAAAAACGAAAGTTAAGCGAACCGTATAACAGATCAGCGGTCATTAGGCAAGCAATTAAGAGTTAATCAAGGAGGTTAGGGATGATGATGTCATCAAACCAACAAGAAGAGGACAAGTGTGGAGGTGACATCACATGATGACCAAAGCATGACATAAGGGAAAGAAGTGTGGTTGATTTATAACCACACAATTTTTTTTTTCATGGTTAAAAATGATTAAAACAAAACAAAAGTCAACCAACCAAGGCAAATCAAAACAAATCACAAAAAACACAAAAGCTCTTCCCTTTTCTTCATCAAACTCTCGGCCAAAATAAACATAGCAACTTCAAACTGCCATATCTCCTTCAATACTCACTCAAATGTTGTGTTCTATAGCTCGTTGGAAAGGTATTGAGATGGCCTACAACTCTTGTTCACAAGTCTAGTCCAAATAAGCATGGTAAGACCCTCATTGTTACAGTTCTTTCAATAGGACTTTTAGAAACTTTAAAGCCTAACTTTGTGTTCTTGATTTCTTTGGAAAGATCAAGCTTGTAGGAGGCTCCATAAGGATTCCTAGTAACTTTCCACCCTCCAAGAAAGGTATAAATCTTGACACCCTTTAGTAATAAGTTTGAATGTTGAAGTTTGGAGATGGTTTGGATGGATGAGTAGTAATTTGAATGATAAGCATGATTCAAGCTTAATTGTTAAATAGTTTAGTTGAATTTAGAGATGTTATAATATATGATTGGATTGAGATCCTTGAGCTTATTATGATTGAAATCAGTAGTATTGATGTGTATCTTGAGTTGTTGATTGGTAGTTGGATTGATATGATTTGAAATGGTAAAAATTTGGGAAATTGCGTAAACATAGCCGTCGTAATGTCCGATTTACTTTAGACTGTTTTTGCTCTTAACATCAGGACCCGAGAACTCTCTGTTAGGTTTTGACCATTGCCATGATTAGATAGTTCATGTTACGTGCTTCGTTTTGATATGTGGTTCGTTTGAATCCGATGTACGGTTTAGGAGAAACGACCGTTTTATGTAACGGCGTTTCGTGACCGAACCATTACCCCTCGTCTTACTTTAAAACCTTGGTTAAGGACTTTAAATGACTATTTGGGGTATGAAACATTTATGTAAAGTGGATTAGGAAGTTGGTAAGGTGCTCGCGAAAGAATCGCCTTAAAACTCTTAATGGCTAATTTATTAAAAATGGTGGAGCCGAGGGTACTCGAGCGACTTAAGTGAATCGTTAAGCGCGAAAGCGAACGTTAGGAGTCTAAATGGTTAAAGTCTAGTTTCTTAAGCGACCGGGGTTTAATTATGACTTATGTTGTTGTTCATAGGTTATCGGACCCACTCTAAGCTTAAGTCTATCCGGGAGCACTCATGCAAGTTTTCTACCCGTTATACTGTTGTTGTGATGTATATATGTATATGCATTATCTTGTGATAAGTGCATGATTGTTATTAGCAAATTCTTGCGATATATTGGAGCATGTTGATATGATATATATGCATGCCTGTTTCGTATTCTTGATTTATATATCTGTTGGTTCAAATGCTTATTAGTTGCATAATACCTATGCTAGAGATAAGCAGTAGTTGCGTATACCCTGAGTGTAGGGGACCCAAAGGTGAACCCTTTTCTAAAACCGGGAGTAGATGTTCCCGAGTATATTATATATATATTTATATATATATATTGATGTAGTTTTCAAAACTATTAATCGAATAAGGTTTATTCGATAACTTTATATTATTTAATGAATATTATTTCGAATATTCATTCGGGGGCTTATGACTTCTTTTATTTTATTTAATGAATATTATTTTGAATATTCATTCGGGGGCTTATGACTCCTTTTATTTTATTTAATGAATATTATTTCGAATATTCATTCGGGGGCTTATGACTCTTTTTTTATTGAATATTATTCAAATATTCATTCGAGGGCTTATGACTCCTTTTATTTTATTTAATGAATATTATTTCGAATATTCATTCGAGGGCTTATGACTCAGTTTATTTTATTAACTGAATATTATTTGAATATTCATTCGGGGACTTATGACTCAGTTTATATTATTTAATGAATATTATTTGAATATCCATTTGAGGACCTATGACTCCGATTATTTACTGAAATATATTCTTTATTTTATTAAAGAATAAGGTGTCGATAATCAAACTTATTTTTGATTATTCAAATAAAGATAGTACTTTCGTATAAGTATATCTTTGGTTATTTAATACTCATTTCAAGTATAAGTTTTACAACTTCTACTTCAATTATTTGTACAAAAATTATTCTTTATGGGAATATTATTTAAATAATAATATTCAGATATTTTCTAATATATTGGGACTGATTTACTTTATTAAATCAGCATTACTCCAAATACTCTTTAAAGTGTTTTCGAGTCTTTAAAATGATTTTTAAAAGTTAGAGCGGATCCCAAAACTCATTTTTTATATATTTAAGATCTTCCTTTTAAAGGGGATTTAAATACTCGCTCAAAACCAGAGGAATCCGGCTATGTGGTGTATTTTATATTCGCAACAAGGTTACGGTTTTGGTAAATGAATTGATTACTTACCCAACGTTCGGGAAGTAAGTCCATCTATTTGAGTCGGCATAAGCAACATGGGCTCAGTGGGCGTCCATGAAAGTGTAAGTGGCTCAGTGGGAGTCCATCAAATGCGTAAGTGGCTGAGTGGCAGTCCAGCATAAGGTCCTATTGCGACCAGGGTGATGACCAGTGGGGAATTCGTCCGTCTACTAGTAGAAAAGGTTACTTATTGGTATATTTGCCTGATCAGCAAGATATCAGGTTTATGCCAAGGTTTTCTCCTTTCCAAAATTCATTGGATATTGCAACTCTGTTTATAATTTTCATAACAGAGGTTTTCAAGGAGTGTATAAAATGTATATATATAGGTGTATATATATATATCGGGACTTAATGAAGTATCTCGTAACTTTATTATTTATAATGATATTTCAAGGATTGAATCTATTCAAGTCTTATCTTGTAGTCTCATCTGGGTGATGAACTTTTGAAACTGATTATAACTTGAACGGTGGTAGTTCAAGCAGTATTCGGATATAAGTATATTGGAGTATCTTGTAACTTCATCTTTTAAACTTATATCTAGTAAATGATTATCTTGTGCATGTCAAAGATTTTCGGAAAAACGTTGAGACAAGGTTAGATATAGGAGATCACCTTGCAACGATATTTTATACAGTTATAAACTGGAACTCTGTGTATATTATACATGTCAGAGGATTTCAAAGATTGTGAAAAGTATATATGTATATATATACTGAATATTTTGCGACTTGGTCGCGTTAGATATCAGCTTGGTTCATTTCTTCTTGACCAAGACTTTCATGAGTACTATGAGAATGCTTATATTGTTAATTATTATACATATTATTTCGGTGGGCTTGTTGCTCACCCTTGCTTTCTTCTTTCATCACACAACATCAGATAGACAAGATGAACAGGACCAAGCTCCCAATTCGCGAGTGGATAGGAAATGTTCCGCAGTTTCCTATAGGCGTTGATGTCGCTGTAGTTGAGGTAGGAACTACCAATAGGCTAGTCTTTCAACTTTTGATGTACCAGACTTATGTATCTCTATCAATTGTAATAATGGGAAAGAAATGTAAATTTATTCAGAAACCCTTTTAAGGTGTAATGGCATATAATTTTGGAATAAAATGACTCGTGTTATTTTTGGATATTCATCTCTGAGACTATAACTTGTGGTGTGTGTGTTTATTATGGGGTCACAGTACAGAGTAGTTGATTGTTTATTAAGGTTGGGTGTTATTAAGGGAAATGGAACTCGTGACAACCCGGATCCCCGACCCCGGATTTGGGGGTGTTACAGAAATGATATCAGAGCTAAGCGTTATAAACCTCAGAGATGATATGACGTTAAAATAATAAGTTCACTAAGATAATAAGAACTCTTGCCAAGTTCATAGTCGGGCTACCTAACGTAGTACTGACAGTTAAAACCCTTATGGGAACCCTTATAAATATCGTGATAGAAGCGTAGTTCGTTATCATAGATGGTAGCGGGACTCCGAACCCTGAGGTTGAGGAGCAACAGTGCGATGATGTTTTATTACTAATTGGAGATCGGATTGTGGATCTGATAGAGCGTCCTAACGCAGGACCGGATGATGTTCATATTGAGGATGTAGTGGTTGAGGATGTTGTCCTAGATGGGATTGTTGCTGAGGAGGATCTCGTGGAGGATCCTAACAAGAATGAATAAAGGACCACTGAGGAATTGATGACCATGGTTAGGGCGACTACCAGAGGTAGGATTAGCCGGTCACTACCAGAGGTTCGTTCAAGTTTGTAATGATAGTAGCCCCTTTAACGCGGCTTACTCATAAGACTGAGAAGTTCGAATGGACAGAGAAATGCGAGAACAGCTTTTAAGAACTGAAGCAATGATTGGTGACGGCCCCTATAATGGCATTACCGGATGGAAAAGGAGATTTTGTGATCTGTAGTGACGCTTCACATAAGGAATTAAGGTGTTTCTTATACAACACATCAAGGTAATCGTGTACGCGTCAAGACAATTAAGGGAATATAAAATTCGATATCTCCACCCATGAGCTTGGGCTCGTGGCAATAGTTTTGCCCTAAAGATTTGAGGCACTAATTGTATGGAGAGAAGTGCGAGATTTACCTAAGCCATAAGTGCTCTAGTATATTTTCACGCAGAAAGAGCTCAACATGCGCCAAATGAGGTGGTTAGAGCTAATCAAGGATTACGATTATGAGATTCTTTATCATTCGGGGAAAGCCAATGTGGTGGCTGATGCCCTTAGTAAAAAGGAAGACTCAAGATGATAATGTCTTTGAGAGAGTTTATAAGAGGTTTTGAGAAAATGGAAATAGAAGTGAAGGTAACCGGAGCCGGTACCGAAAAGCTGTTTGAGATTGCAATACAACCCGAATTATTGGAAAAGAACATATTGTGCCAGAAAAAGTGATGAATGAAGGCAGAGAGCCAACAAATAGATAAGAGATTAATACCGAGAAAGATGATAAGGGAATAATGAGGTATTCCTACAGAATTTGGGTTCCAAATGTTCAAGAGCTTAAAGATGAGATCTTAGATGAAAGCTAGTTTGAGGAATAAGATTTAGAGCAAATCCTGAACGTGATAGTCAGGGAGGTCGCCATCAAGATAGAAGGAACCCATAACATGATGAAGTGGAAAATGAGGATTTAAAATATGTAGGAGGACCCCGATTATGGGGAGGAGGAGGGAATGTTCAGACTAAGGAAACAGAAGTCGAGTAAGGAAAGGAGACCCGAGACGGTACTCCTATACGAAAATTTATGAACCTTTCTAGACAGAACTTAGACTATTATCCCCAACCACCACCCCGAGGAAACAATGCGGTGAGAAATTCTTTCAGGACCTTTAAGTCGCTAAGCCCTTAGAGTTCCAAGGAACAAGCTGACCCAGTCGAGGCAAGAGCCTGGCTAAAGGAAATATAGGAATCATTTGAGATTCTAAATGATGGACGAATCACAAAAGACTATTTTTGTCACTTACCCTCCTAAGAGAAGGGCCACCACTGGTGAAAGACCAAGAAAGGCACGGAGCCAGAGGTTAGAATAAACTGATTAAAGTTCAGTCAATTATTTTCGGGAAAGTAATTCCCAAGGTTATGGAGATAGTGTAAAAGCTTTAGAGTCAGAACAAAGGCGGACGAGTATGATGAAATATGAAGCTAAGTTGTAAAAGTTGTCAAGATTCGTTCTGATGACAAGAATCCCAGAACGATGTGATGCTTGAAGTCAATGATTAGTGGGTTCATGAAATAATGATAAGAGAAAGGAAAATAAAAAAAAACTGAAGTGGAAATGAATATAAAGGCAATAGAGTTTGAGGAATGATAAGGGAGTTGGGTATGAGGAAACCCTAAAGACTCGTAGCAATAGAAATAGAAAAGTATGTAATCGTCAGGATGAGGGTGATTCACCATGAGTTAAAGTTGATGATTGAAGGAATAAGAGATACATATATTTTATCCCCTGTAAGTTGGGAGGATTTGAGGAAACCTTGAGATAGTTCGAAGGATAAATATTGAGACGCGGATAGACTGAGGAGACAAGGAAGTAAGAAATTAGGAAAATTGGATGAAGGAAGTGACCTTCAAGAATGTGAAGTGTAAGACCGGTGGCTTGATACCCAGGAAGGGAGACGCCAGGTATGAGAGATATCCCAATATTGAGATGACTGTTGAGATAAACAACAAAAGTAAATACAGAATTATTAAGAAGAAGTTCACGTTGAACACGACCAATATCTTCCAGAACATCCTTGTTATGGTTACCAAATCAAGCAAGAAAAGTAGATAACCGTAGTTATCTTTTGGAGGCCATATTGATTGACCTCATTTTGAATACAGATGTTATTGTAAAATTAGGCATATACTATCGAGGTGGGAATGATTGAATAAGACACCCTTATCAGGGATATATTACTTGATTTATCCATGAAAGGATGCATGTACCTTTTTAAAGGTGGCATTAAAGATAGAACATCGGTAACTTAAAATGAATCCTAGGGGAATGCATAAAGGTTGGCATTTCACCCTTAATAGGGATAGTATGAGTTTTGACAGTATGAATTGGAAAGGATTAAGGTAATAACAACCTTTAAGTATCAGTGGGGAAATTTTTCAGAAACATATAGACAATGGTTCTAGTATTAGTAAAGGGTATTCGATATGCCCTGTATCTAGGGAATACAGGAGGAACGATTCAAGGATAACCTTAGAGGTTTTACAAGGAGAAAGGTAATATTCAAAATTCTCAAGAGTAAAAATGTTGATAAAGGAAATATGACGTAATTATAATGATGCCAAGTGGGGCACGTGTTAAACCACGAGAAAGTATGGATCGAACCAGTAAAGGTCGAAATTGTTCAGGGCCATTAGGGCCTAAGATAAAAGATGTTCTAAGTATGATTGAGAGTCAGTCGTGGCAATGTTCACATCTAATGACTAAGGCAATGACTTATGGAAAAAAAATGGTGATTTTTTTTTCTTCTCACCAGGACTTAAGAAAAGCATTTTCACATAAGCAGTGATTGAAATGAGGTAGAAAATTTAGTTGGAGGTGGTTAAAATGACACTGATTGTAAGAAAATTTTACTATCAGGAAAGGCCAAAGAGGTGGCCGACACTTTAAATGTAAGAGGATAATTATAGGTGCTCGTGCGAGAGGAATACAGTGATGATGGTTGAAGCCGGGAAGGTTGTATTACGGTTCAGAAGATTGACATTCCTTCTGATGACTGTGCAATACTCAACCGTAATAGTAGTTGGGTAAAGGTTTAATTCGTGTAATCGCCATGAGCGGGCTATCTATCTTAGAAGGTACTATCTTGAGATAAGCCAGGACCATGTTTCAAGAAGGACTAAACGAACCTTTGAGTTAAGTCTTCTATTGAAGGCATATGATTAAGAAGGGTATTAACCTGCTATCGTTGCTTTGATTGAAACTCTTCTGTAATTTTATCTGCTTCATGTCATGAATGTACGCCAGGATCTGGAGTGTTCTTCATGAATTATGAATGGTGATTATGTTAACTCCTTAGAAGAATTCGATAAGGTAGGTATGGACTTTGTATGATTAGATATGAAGATTTCATGGAAAATGAATGACTATAGTAGGTCAGTGGTAGACCATAGTAATGCTCCAATGAGTCTATGAATAATGAGACAATGACAACTGTGAGAGTTGTACTGTAATGAATGTTAAGATTGAGTACCACTAATCGGGTCATGGTGATGTATAAGTTATCATTGAATAAACTAATTAAGTAGATTATTTACCTATTGAATATTTATTCCTCATCAATAGAGTGTCGTATGACTATACGAGGAAGGTTGCGATGCAAGCATAGAATTCTAGTAACGATGATGTCTAGAATGAGATCCCAGATTCGATTTTCAATGTCGAGGGAGTTTCAAAGGTGATTGTGTATAAGCTCGAGGAAGAGCATGGGTCCATAGAATGATGGACGGAATAGCAAAAATATTTAAGCATGTGAAATGCGATGCGATAATACTTGATGTTGATATATATACGTATATGATTTGTTCTCCTATGACAAACCTCTATAGTTCAGAGGTAGATTCCAAGCAAGATATTTTGCGGCAGTATATTTTATATATATACAATTCTCTTCAGTTCGTTCTTTTCTCTCCTTTTCATTTCATATAAGCTGAGAAGAACAGCCCTTCCAGAAGGGGAGGTATTGCCGAATGACTATCTATCTGTGTGATAGAAGCCTAGTAGGATACCATCTATTGTTTAATTGCTTGTCAAGTACTAAAGGCTGGCCACCTTCTGTACTAACTATGCGATATAACAAGTGTTCATGATCATAGTGATCTCTCAATAAATTCTTTTACTTCTATATGAAGGACCAAGCTTTCGAAGATGGAAGCAGCTAAAGGAAGTAGTATCAGTACGGTGGTATTCCGATTCTAACGCGTTCGTGATACTAAGGTTGACGTGGTTATTAAAAGGTTATAGAACGCTAATGAGCAAAAGTGTAACAAGTATAGAATTTTGTACGGAAGATAGTAATGACTACAAACTGGAAAAGAATGGGTATTGAGAAGCAAAAGCCATAGTGCTAGAAGCTATGATGAGAGTCTGTGCAATAGACTTGAATGAATTTAGAATGATCACTTAACGCGGATTGAGTTTTCTTATGAAAATAGATCATATGTCATTATCGAGATGTCGCCTTATAAGATCCTTGAGGGAAGACAATGTCGATCTCCCTTATGATATGATGATGTTGCAGAGCGCAAGATGCTTAGACCAGCAGTGGTCCAAAGGACCAAGGATATAATAGATTTAATTAGAGGACGGTTGGTAGTAGCCCAAGATGGGCACACGAAGTATGTTGATTTGATATGAAAGGACAAGGAATAGGAAGTAGGGGACCTAGTGCTGTTATAGGTATTCCCTTGGAAAGGATGGATGAGGTTCAGAATGAAAAGAAAGCTAAGCCCACAAATTGTTGGACCCTTTGAGGTATTAAGACGTACTGGGAAGTTAGCATATGAGCTAGCCCTACCCCCGAATATGTAGCAAGTTCATAACGTGTTCCACGTATCAATATTAAGGAAGTATAATTCGGATGCCAGACAAATAAGGGCATATGAGCGCATAGACATGCAACACGACGTAACCTATATGGAGCAACCAGGAAGGGTTATAGATTGAAAAAGGAACAAGTGCTTAGGAGAAGGGTTATCAAACTATTCAGAGTTTGATGGAAGAACCACAATGTGGGAAAATTTACTTGAGAATTAGAAAGTGCAATGCTAAGAAAGTATCCCTATTCATTTTCTATCTGATTCCGGGACGGAATCCTTTTAAGGAGGGGAGACTGTAATAACCCCAATTTTTGGAATTTTTGAAACCCTTATGAATAGTGTTTTGCTGATTATGCTGAATAAGAAAACTTTTCATGCCACACTATGTAGGGGCTCTTTTATTGATCTTCTGGGATATTATTAGTACTCTATATGATAAATAAGTGTATGTAAAGATCGTCAGAATCCAAATTCGAACACTTTGATTTTTCCCAAAAATCTACCAGATACAGAAAGAATTGAGTATAAGGTAACAGAATAAAAAGGATTTAAATTCAAGGATTAAAAGAGAGGATCATGAAATGAATATAATGTATTGAGAAAGGTTAAAGAAACCTAAGTAATAAGATCTCGGGTATGATCCCTCAAACGATAAACGAAAACGAAAGTTAAGCGAACCGTATAACAGATCAACGGTCATTAGGCAAACAATTAAGAGTTAATCAAGGAGGTTAGGGATGATGATGTCATCAAACCAACAAGAAGAGGACAAGTGTGGAGGTGACATCACATGATGACCAAAGCATGACATAAGGGAAAGAAGTGTGGTTGATTTATAACCACACAATTTTTTTTTCATGGTTAAAAATGATTAAAACAAAACAAAAGTCCACCAACCAAGGCAAATCAAAACAAATCACAAAAAACACAAAAGCTCTTCCCTTTTCTTCATCAAGCTCTCGGCCAAAATAAACACAGCAACTTCAAACTGCCATATCTCCTTCAATACTCACTCAAATGTTGTGTTCTATAGCTCGTTAGAAAGGTATTGAGATGGCCTACAACTCTTATTCACAAGTCTTGTCCAAATAAGCATGGTAAGACCCTCATTTTTACAGTTCTTTCAATCGGACTTTTAGAAACTTTAAAGCCTAACTTTATGTTCATGATTTCTTTGGAAAGATCAAGCTTGTAGGAGGCTCCATAAGGCTTCCTAGTAACTTTCCACCCTCCAAGAAAGGTATAAATCTTGACACCCTTTAGTAATAAGTTTTAATGTTGAAGTTTGGAGATGGTTTGGATGGATGAGTAGTAATTTGAATGATAAGCATGATTCGAGATTAATTGTTAAGTAGTTTAGTTGAATTTAGAGATGTTATAATATATGATTGGATTGAGATCCTTGAGCTTATTATGACTGAAATCAGTAGCATTGATGTGTATCTTGAGTTGTTGTTGATTGGTAGTTGGATTGATATGATTTGGAATGGTAAAAATTTGGGAAATCGCGTAAACATAGCCGTCGTAATGTCCGATTTAATTTAGACTGTTTTTGCTCTTAACATCAGGACCCGAGAACTCCCTGTTAGGTTTTGACCATTGCCATGATTAGATAGTTCATGTTACGAGCTTCGTTTTGATATGTGGTTCGTTTGAATCCGATGTACGGTTTAGGAGAAACGACCGTTTTATGTAACGGCGTTTCCCGACCGAACCATTACCCCTCGTCTTACTTTGAAACCTTGGTTAAGGACTTTAAATGACTATTTGGGATATGAAACATTTATGTAAAGTGGATTAGGCAGTTGGTAAGGTGCTCGCGAAAGAATCGCCTTAAAATCTTAATGGCAAATTTATTAAAAATGGTGGAGCCGAGGTTACTCGAGCGACTTAAGTGAATCGTTAAGCGCGAAAGCGAATGTTAGGACTCTAAATGGTTAAAGTCGAATTTCTTAAGCGACCGGGGTTTAATTCCGACTTATGTTGTTGTTCATAGGTTATCGGACCCACTCTAAGCTTAAGTCTATCCGGGAGCACTCAGGCAAGTTTTCTACCCGTTATACTGTTGTTGTGATGTATATATGTATATTCATTATCTTGTGATAAATGCATGATTGTTATTAGCAAATTCTTGCGATATATTGGAGCATGTTGATATGATATATATGCATGCCTGTTTCGTATTCTTGATTTATATATCTGTTGGTTCAAATGCTTATTAGTTGCATAATACTTATGCTAGAGATAAGCAGTAGTTGCGTATACCCTGAGTGTAGGGGACCCAAAGGTGAACCCTTTTCTAAAATCGGGAGTAGATGTTCCCGAGTATATTATATATATATATATTTATATATATATATTGATGTAGTTTTCAAAACTATTAATCGAATAAGGTTTATTCGATAACTTTATATTATTTAATGAATATTATTTCGAATATTCATTCGGGGGCTTATGACTTCTTTTATTTTATTTAATGAATATTATTTCGAATATTCATTCGGGGGCTTATGACTCCTTTTATTTTATTTAATGAATATTATTTCAAATATTCATTCGGGGGCTTATGACTCCTTTTTTATTGAATATTATTCGAATATTCATTCGAGGGCTTATGACTCCTTTTATTTTATTTAATGAATATTATTTCGAATATTCATTCGAGGGCTTATGACTCAGTTTATTTTATTAACTGAATATTATTTGAATATTCATTCGGGGACTTATGACTCAGTTTATATTATTTAATGAATATTATTTGAATATCCATTTGAGGACCTATGACTCCGATTATTTACTGAAATATATTCTTTATTTTATTAAAGAATAAGGTGTCGATAATCAAACTTATTTTTGATTATTCAACTAAAGATAGTACTTTCGTATAAGTATATCTTTGGTTATTTAATACTCATTTCAAGTATAAGTTTTACAACTTCTACTTCAATTATTTGTATAAAGATTATTCTTTATGGGAATATTATTTAAATAATAATATTCAGATATTTTCTAATATATTGGGACTGATTTACTTTATTAAATCAGCATTACTGCAAACACTCTTTAAAGTGTTTTCGAGTCTTTAAAATGATTTTTAAAAGTTAGAGCGGATCACAAAACTCATTTTTTATATATTTAAGATCTTCCTTTTAAAGGGGATTTAAATACTCGCTCAAAACCAGAGGGATCCGGCTATGTGGTGTATTTTATATTCGCAACAAGGTTGCGGTTTTGGTAAATGAATTGATTACTTACGCAACGTTCGGGAAGTAAGTCCATCTATTTGAGTCGGCATAAGCAACATGGGCTCAGTGGGCGTCCATGAAAGTGTAAGTGGCTCAGTGGGAGTCCATCAAATGCGTAAGTGGCTGAGTGGCAGTCCAGCATAAGGTCCTATTACGACCAGGGTGATGACCAGTGGAGAATTCGTCCGTCTACTAGTAGAAAAGGTTACTTATTGGTATCTTTGCCTGATCATCAAGATATCAGGTTTATGCCAAGGTTTTCTCCTTTCCAAAATTCATTGGATATTGTAACTCTGTTTATAATTTTCATAATAGAGGTTTTCAAGGAGTGTATGAAATGTATATATATATAGGTGTATATATATATATCGGGACTTAATGAAGTATCTCGTAACTTCATTATTTATAATGATATTTCAAGGATTGAATCTATTCAAGTCTTATCTTGTAGTCTCATCTGGGTGATGAACTTTTGAAACTGATTATAACTTGAACGGTGGTAGTTCAAGCAGTATTCGGATATAAGTATATTGGAGTATCTTGTAACTTCATCTGTTAAACTTATTTCTAGTAAATGATTATCTTGTGCATGTCAAAGATTTTCGGAAAAACGTTAAGACAAGGTTAGATATAGGAGATCACCTTGCAACGATATTTTATACAGTTATAAACTGGAACTCTGTGTATATTATACATGTCAGAGGATTTCAAAGATTGTGAAAAGTATATATGTATATATATACTGAATATTTTGCGACTTGGTCGCGTTAAGATATCAGCTTGGTTCATTTCTTCTTGACCAAGACTTTCATGAGTACTATGAGAATGCTTATATTGTTAATTATTATACATATTATTTCGGTGGGCTTGTTTCTCACCCTTGTTTTCTTCTTTCATCACACAACATCAGATAGATAAGATGAACAGAACCAAGCTCCCAATTTGCGAGCGGATAGGAAACGTTCCGCAGTTTCCTATAGGCGTTGATGTCGCTGTAGCTGAGGTAGGAACTACCAATAGGCTAGGCTTTCAACTTTTGATGTACCAGACTTATGTATCTCTATCAATTGTAATAATGGCAGAGAAATGTAAATTTATTCAGAAACCCTTTTAAGGTGTAATGGCATATAATTTTGGAATAAAATGAGCCATGTTATTTTTGGATATTCATCTCTGAGACTATAAGTTGTGGTGTGTGTGTTTATTATGGGGTCACAGTAGAGAGTAGTTGATTGTTTATTAAGATTGGGTGTTATTAAGGGAAATGGAACTCGTGACAACCCGGATCCCCGACCCCGGATTTGGGGGTGTTACATGTGTGTCCTGTGCATCCCCAGTTGTTTTGGATTTCTTTTTTCTATTGTAAGTTTGGGGTGAGCTTGTGTCCCTAACCCTTTTGGCCTGTACTCTTGGATGAGAGCTTTGTTCAACAGCCACATCTTTTTGGGAGGATGCAGCTAGAAGTGAGCTTTTGTCCTTTTTAAGCACTGTAGTTTGTTGGGAAACTGCAGTGTGGCTAGGCTGGGATTCACTCAACTCTCCAACCTTATCCTTGGGGTTTGTTTGATGTTCACCCCTTCCCTCACCTATCTGACCCTCCTTCACACTCCCCTCTTTGGCTTTGGTAGATTTTTCAACTGGTACCTTTTGAGAGATACCAGAGGGGGTTTTCTTTGATTTTGATTTAGAAATTACAGTTGATTTGGCAGCTTTGGTAGGCAACTGTTTGGCCATTATCACAGTTGTCATAGCTATGCCTGAAGTCAAAGAAATAGAGGAGATTGGAATAGTTGAGGGTATAGATGAACTTAGCTCACTTACCTGAGGTATCAGCATTATAGGGAAATAGAACATTGGCACATCCCTATGGTGGTTGGCTCTGTTCAAGTCTGCAATGATTCTTCTCTCTTGAACCCAACAAGCCAATTTGTTGTTTGGGTTCTCAAGGACAATCTCTTGACAAAGATGGTTAGCCAAAAGCATTAAAAATCTAGCATAGTAAACATTCTTTCATCTTTTGGCTAAGTCACCTAGTTTAAAACCTAACTCATACACAATAAGGTCACTCAAATTGTAAAATTTGTCTGTAACTAGCATGTATAGCATGTTAAGCATGGAAATGTTCACAGAATCAAAATTACTGATTTTTCCAGAAAAGACTTTAGTTACAATATCACACATGTAACTCCATTCCTTCCTAAGACCTAGTCTTCTAATGTCACTTAGTTTTGTAGTAGGAAGTGCATAATGCATGGAATTAAGCATATTGATCAAATCAGTGTCAGTGTGTGGTGTAGTTACATTATCATCAGGAATCTTGAAACATGCTTTTATTACATCACTATTGATACAGAACTCGTTACCTTTGATAGTTAGAGTGATGGTTTTTTCAGTAGAGTTGTAGATTGTTATTGTCCACATCTCTTCAACAACTTCACAGTAAATTGTGGGTGATTCTAGCATGGCATAACTTAGTTTACAGCTTTTCACGAAGTCCATCATCCTGTGATAGTCTTCTGATTGCTGGATACCCTTATTGACCAAAGAAGTTAAGTTGTTCTTCTCATAGATGAACCCAGTCTGTGACATTATCTTTACTACGGGTGCCATTGTTAGAGAATTAAATCTTGAAGAGAAAGAGGATTTTTGCTTGAGAGAGAATGAAATAAACACAGTTGAATTTGAGAATGATAAAAGAAAATTATTAGAATGAAATAAGCTTTTATACTTTGCTCAAAAACAACGGATAAAAATAATAAAGAGAAGTAAATTACCCAATAGAAATTGCCTAAATTAGCCGTTTTAAAAATAAACTGTAAAAATTCCACTCATTATCCGTCGTGTAATGCTTACAAATTGTAAGTATACTCGATGGATAATGTTCAGGGAATTAACGGTTAAGATTTAGACACTTCGACGGATGAGGATAAACTGTTATCCGTCTAGTTTTAAAAGATTCCAGAAAAATAATTGATTTTTATTTGCACATTGTATATCGACGGATGACTCAACTCGATGGATAATGGTCATCCGTCGAGATGCAAATTTTGACTTAGCCAAAATTTCATCCATGACTAAAAATCAGTTAAATTTCTGGCTACTTTTCAACTTGCAAAATAACTCAGATAAATTCAAGAGTAATTAAGCATACCTAACTCACTTACCAACCTAGAAAAGGTGGATTCATCCAGTGGCTTGGTAAAAATATCTGCAAGTTGCTTCTCACTTGGAACAAAATATAACTCTACAGTACCATTCATTACATGTTCCCTTATGAAATGGTACTTGATGTCTATGTGCTTTGTCCTTGAATGTTGCACTGGATTTTCAGTGATGGCAATTGCACTTGTGTTATCACAGAAAATAGGAATCCTTTCAACTTGCAAACCATAGTCTAGCAATTGATTTTTCATCCATAAAATCTGTGCACAGCAACTGCCAGCAGCAATATATTCAGCTTCAGCTGTAGAAGTGGAAACTGAATTTTGCTTTTTACTGAACCAGGACACAAGCTTGTCTCCTAAAAATTGACAAGTTCCTGTTGTGCTCTTTCTATCAAATTTTCAACCTGCATAATCTGCATCTTAATAACCAGTTAGATCAAAACCAGAATCTCTAGGATATCAAATGCCAAGTTTTGGTGTTCCCTTGAGATATCTGAAAATTCTCTTGATAGCTATCAAGTGAGACTCTCTAGGATCAGCCTGAAATCTAGCACATAAACATGTAGCAAACATTATATCTGGCCTACTAGCTGTTAAGTACAGAAGTGAGCCAACCATGCCTCTATAGCTTGAAATATCCACAGACTTTTCAGTAGTGTTTAGTTCAAGCTTAGTTGCAGTGGCCATGGGAGTTTTTGCAGATGTGCAATCCATTAGATCAAACTTCTTTAAAAGATCAAAAATGTATTTAGTTTGACTAATGAATATTCCATCACTAACTTGCTTAACTTGTAAACCAAGAAAGTAAGTTAGTTCTCCCATCATACTCATTTCATACTTACTTTGCATCAGTTTGGCAAACTTTTTACAAAGTTTCTCATCTGTAGAGCCAAAAATAATATCATCTACATAAATTTGAACAAGTATGCTAGAGCCATCAACATTTCTGAAAAATAAAGTTTTATCTACAGTACCTCTTGTGAAGTGATTTTCCAAAAGGAACTTTGATAAAGTGTCATACCAGGCTCTAGGTGCTTGCTTCAGTCCATAAAGTGCTTTCAGTAGATAATAGACATACTCTGGAAAATTTGGATCTTCAAAGCCAGGAGGTTGACTAACATACATTTCTTCCTCCAAATCTCCATTCAGAAAGGCACTTTTGACATCCATTTGATAGACCTTGAAATTGGCATGGGCTGCATAGGCTAAGAAAATTTTGATGGCTTTAAGTCTTGCAACAGGAGCAAATGTTTCATCAAAATCTATTCCCTCTTGCTGGCAATAGCCCTTAGCAACCAATCTGGCTTTGTTCCTTAGTACTATGCCATTTTCATCCATCTTGTTTCTGAATACCCATTTGGTGTCTATTGGATTCTTTCCTTTAGGCTTGGGTACCAGCTTCCATACTTTATTCCTTTCAAATTGGTTTAGCTCCTCCTGCATAGCTAAAATCCAATCAGGATCTAACAAGGCTTCTTCTACCTTCTTTGGTTCTTCCTTTGAAAGAAAGCTGCTGTATAGACATTCTTCTTGAGTTGCTCTCCTGGTTTGAACTCTAGAAGAAACATCACCAATAATCAGTTCAAAGGGGTGATCTTTTGTCCATTTCCTTAGTTGAGGTAGATTAGCTCTAGATGAAGAGACCTCAATATTGTCTTGATGTGTGATTGAGTTTTGATTGCTAGAAACTCCCCCTGAGTTTGTGGATCTTTGATTTGAGAAAGGGGTACTTTCTATGGGTGATCTACCTTGACTTCCTGCTCCTTTTGATAACCTGACGGATGGTGAATTTTGAGTACCGACGGATGAGGCAGGTTGTCTTCCGACGGATAACACAGATTGCCTTCCAACGGATGAAGCATTATGTAACTCGACGGATGTTGAGTTTTGTGCTTCATTTGTGGTAGATTTGTCTGCATTATCCTTAGACACTGTTTCTTGATCACTCTCATCATCACTTTCATCAATAACCATCTCGACAATGTCGAATTTGAGGCTCTCATGGTAATCTCCATCTTTTAGTCCTTCAATCTTCTTATCATCAAACACAATATGTATAGATTCCACAACAATGTTGGTTCTTAGATTGTAGACTCTATATGCTTTACCAACAGCATATCCAACAAAAATTCCTTCATCTGCTTTAGCATCAATCTTTCCATTTTGATCAGTTTGATTTCTCAGAATATAGCATTTACAACCAAAGACATGAAGAAAGTTTAGAGTTGGCTTCTTGTTCTTGAACAATTGATAAGGAGTCATGCATCTTGCTTGATTAATCAGAGATATATTCTGAGTGTAGCATACAGTGTTTACAGCTTTAGCCCAGAAATAAGTTGGTAATTTTGATTCTTCAAGCATTGTCCTTGCAGCTTCAATAAGAGATCTGTTCTTTCTTTCCACTACTCCATTCTGTTGTGGAGTCCTTGCTGCTGAAAACTCATGCAAGATCCCATTTTCCTCACAAAATGCTCTCATGATATAGTTCTTGAACTCAGTTCCATTGTCACTCTTGATTCTTCTAACTTTGAAATCAGGATGATTGTTAACTTGCCTTATGTGATTGATGATGATTTCACTAGCCTCATCTTTAGACTTTAGGAAATATGTCCAAGAGAACTTTGAGAAATCATCTACAATTACCAGGCAAAATCTTTTCTTTGAAATTGACAATACATTGACTGGTCCAAACAAATCCATGTGAAGCAGTTGCAGAGGCTCTTCAATTGCTGAATCAAGTTTCTTCCTGAATGATGCTTTGATCTGCTTCCCTTTTTGGCAGGCATCACACAGTCCATCCTTTGTAAACTCCACTAGAGGAATGCCTCTAACTAGCTCTTTCCTTACCAGCTCATTTATGGTCTTGAAGTTTAAATGGGATAGCTTCTTGTGCCATAGCCAACTTTCATCTTGACTTGCTTTGCTGAGAAGACAAGTTACATATTCTGCTTTAGTTGAGTTGAAGTCAGCTAGATACACATTTCCTCTTCTCACACCAGTGAGAACCACTTTGTTATTTTGATTATTAGTCATAACACAGGCTTCTTTGTTGAAGGTTACTGAGTTGCCTTTGTCACAAAGCTGGCTGATACTCAACAGATTGTGTTTGAGACCATCCACTAAGGCAACCTCTTCAATGATGACATTATCCTTTGAAATCAAGCCATATCCCACAGTATATCCTTTGTTGTCATCTCCAAAAGTAATACTTGGGCCAGCTCTTTCCTTAAACTCTGTGAGCAGGGTAGAATCACCTGTCATGTGTCTTGAACAACCACTATCCAAGTACCAAAGATTCCTTTTGTTTCCCTGCACACATCAAAATCAAATCAAGTTAATTTTGGTACCCAAGTTTCCTTGGGTCCTGCCTTGTTAGCTTTCTTCTTCTGTTTCTTAGGTCTTAACTCATTTGACTTAGGAATTTCAGATTCTTCCTTAGTCATTTGGGTTGGGCCTTTGAAACCACTAGATGCAACAGAATTATCATGCATGTTATGGCTAACAGGAAATGGCATGCTTGGTGCAAACATGTTATTCTAGTAAGGCATGCTAAATGGCATTTGAGGCATATTGTATGCAGCATAATATGGATTAGGTGCAAATGGCATATTAGCAAACTGTGCATTTATATTCTGTGTAGGCATAACATTAAGAGGCATGGGAGGCATGGAATTCATGTTAGGAAATTGAGACTGAACATACATGGGAGTAGGCATGGCAGATTTGCAATTAATAGACAAATGATTTACACTACCACACTTGACACAGATCTTTCTAGGAGTATATTTATCAGGTGTTTAGTTATTGTGTTTGTTAATCCCTACTTTACCATTCCTATTGTTTTTCTTTTTAGTCTCTATTTTTACCTCTATTTTCTCAAGTCTGTCACTTAACTGTTTGACAGTCATGTGACCAATATTAGCCTTTTTCCCTTTCTTAGCTTGACTTGACTCTCCTGAAACAAAGTTCTTGGAAACAGACCCATACTTATCATTTAGCTTGGTTAATTTGGCTTTGCTAATGGGTTTGCTTACAGCCGACGGATGAGGATTTTTATCATTCGACGGATAACACTTTTTGTTATCCGACGGATAGTCCTCATCATCCGTCGAGTCTACATCTCTCAGCAACCCATCTACCAAAATAGGTTCTAGTTTCTCCTTATTCTTTTTCCAGGCTTCATCATAAAAAGACTCAATTCCTTGAACCTTGGTGATTTGAGCATGAACATCTCTAGATGTTTTCCATGCTTTAATCACCTCTTGTTCACGATCGAGCTACTTCTTTAAAATTTCTTCCTTTTTCAAGGACTCAGTTATTTCCTCCTTGGCAATCCTACACTCAATTTTTAGTTTCTCAAACTCAACAAACTGAGACTCAAGCACATTATTCCTCTCACTCAAAAACAAGTTGTTTTCTTTGATTTTAGCATTTTCTTTAGTGAGGGACTTAAGTGTAACACGCAAATGATACAATTCTGTAGACATGTCATTTATGGCATCATTACACTCAGCTTTAGATAAATGTGCAAGGTTTGTAGTGATTACCTGATTGCTTGAGGAACTTGTCTCTGTTTCATTAGACTTGGCCATTAGGGCTAGATTGACATAGCTGACATCTTCATCTTCATCCAAGCCATCAGCTGCCCAGTCATTCTCTTGTGTAATAAAAGCCCTTTCCTTTTGTTTGAGTAGATCAAAGTATTTTTGCTTTTAATCTAAAGACTCAAATCTTTTCTTACTGGAATCTGACTTTCTACACTCATTTGCAAAATGCCCTGCCAAGCCACATTTGAAACATTTGAATTTTGACTTATCCACCATGTTTCTATTTGGCTTGGCTGCTCCAAAGTTCTTTTTGAACTTGAGCTTGGCAAATCTTCTTGAAAGGAATGCTAGGTGCTCATCAATGTCCTCCATGTCATCTTGGCTCAATGAATCTTCATTTTCTGCAGCTAGCCCCTTACCCTTGCTTTCACAGACCTTTGAAGTTGATTCCACAGCTTCCATCTTCACTTCCTTCTCCTTTTCCAGATCAGCAACTAGTGCAATGGATCCTCCTTTCTTCTTTCCTCTCTCCATTCTTTCATCCTGCTCTATTTCAAGCTCATAGGTTTTCAGAATGTCATACAGTCTCTCTAAAGTAAACTCCTTATAATCCTGTGAGTTTCTCAATGAGACTGTCATTGGTTTCCATTCCTTTGGAAGAGATCTGAGAAATTTCAGATTGGAGTCTTTAGTCTGATAGACTCTTCCATGCAACTTAAGAGCATTTAGTAGTTTTTGGAATCTACCAAAAATGTCAGTGAGTGATTCACTTTCTTCATTGTGAAAATGCTCATATTGCTGAATCAGGAGCTGCATTTTATTTTCTCTTACTTGCTCAGTACCATCACAGATAATCTGTATAGTATCCCAAACTTCCTTGGCAGTCTTGCAGTTGATGATGTTATCAAACATGTCTGCATCAACACCATTGAACAAAATGTTCATGGCCTTTTTATCTTTCTAGACTTGTTCAATGTCAGGATCAGACCATTCATGCCTTGGCTTTGGAACAGATGGCTCATTTCCTGTTGCAGCTCTCATTGGAACATGAGGGCCTCTTTCTATGCAGTCCACATAGGCCTCATCTTGAGAAAGCATATGGAGATGCATCTTTACCTTCCAATGATGGTAATTATCTTTATCAAGAAAAGGAATCTTGACTCCAACATCTTTCTTATTCATCTTGCTGAATTGTTTTGATCTTTAAACTCTTTGTAGATTAAGAGCTTGATCTGATACCAATTGTTAGTCCCTTAACAATATAGCAAGAATTACAGAAGCGGGGTTGAATGGAATTCTTGAACCTTTTTCTTGAAATAAAATTGTTCAACTCGATTATAGATATATTTGTTTTGATTAGCACAATGCGGAATATAAACTTAAATGAATCAGAATACAAGTAATTAAAAACAAGAGTCTTTAAAAACTTTCTGGTGGATTTAAACAATTCCACCAGAGATATATATAATATATCGAGAGGACTCTGTGTGCAGAAATGCTCACAGCTGCTTACAAATGAACTGCTGAGTTTTCAGGAAATGCTCAAGATTCTGCTTACAAAGATTTCTCTGTTTTTGTGTTTCTCTCATTTATTTTTCTATTCGCTACTCTCTTGGTTTATATAATACCAAGATTACAAAGTCCAAAAGACTGAACAAATATAAAATCTAACAGTCTTAATCTTTGCTGCTTCTCGTCCTCTATTACCCAGTTAATGGGCTTCCACAATGTGTTTGTATCCAACTCGACGGCTGTGTGTCAGCTTTCACTGTTCAACTGATGTTTGAATTCTTGATATGATCATCCATCGACTTTCAGACCATCCGTCGATGACTTAATTGATCATCCGTCGACTGCTATGTTAAACATCCGTTGATAGTCATTTGATCATCCGTCGAAGGCTTTGTTAATCATCCGTCGGTAGCTATTTTGACACTTGACTTCATTTCACTTATACAGAATTACAAGACATTACTTATGTACAATTAATCAACCTATTCTGCATATCTAGTTAAAGTCAACATGACTTATACGCTACTACATATTTTATACAAAGGTGCATACATCACTGTGCTACAAACTTATTATTGCATAAGCTACTTACTCGATGGATAATAAGTTAATCATCCGTCGGGACTATAATGAGTCATCCATCGGGACTATAATTCTTATCCGTCGAGTGCTACATTATTTCACTAAGTAAAATATACTTAGATGTTTTGTTTAAGTGATCATCAAGTACACAACATATTCACAACAAGCTGAGAAGACAAATCTTAAGTCTAAAGCTTCTGATGCAAAGAAACCTCCAAGGCCTAAGGAAAAAGGCATTGTGATCATGGAAAAGTCAAATTATGAGGCTTCAAAGCCCAAGACAAGATCACAAGTTTAGATTGATCCCAAAGATAAAGGGAAAAGAAAAATTGATGAGCCAACAAAGCCACAGGAGATGAAGATTCCTCAAATCCTGATGAAGCCTGTATGCAAACTGGTTCAAGTATTTGATGATGCTGCTGCAGTAGATGAAACTGTTTAAACTCTGAAGAGAAGGAAGATAACTGAAGAATCTAAAACAACCTCTGACACAGCTCAAGTTGTTCAGAATGAAGAACAACAAGCTACAGAAGAAACAGCAAATCCCGATCAAGTCATCAAGACATCAACCTCTGACAGTGCTCAAGTTGATTTGAATAAATTGACATTTACTGATAAAAGAAAACTCCTATGGAAGAATGTTAATCCATCAGATCCTAAGAAAAGCCAGCTGCTATAAGATTTCATGACTGTTGGATTGAAAGCCAGAGAAGCAAGAGACTGAGCTGGATTAGGTTCCGAAGAAGCCAAAATCAAGACAGGAGTTGATGTGCTTACAAGAGATCCATTTTTATTGACTGACAAACCTCTTGAAGAAGTTACACAGAAACACCTTGACAAGGTTATATTTGTTCAAGTGGTACTGAATGCTCATGATAAGCATAATGTCAAAGAAAATCTGATTCTATTTCTTGAAGATGGAAAAACATATCAAATGTCAGAATCAGATGTGCTGAACAAATCTCTGAAAGAACTTCAATTCTTTCATTATCTTTTAGAGATAAAGTCTAAGATTACCAGGAGATGGTCAAATTTCATAATGAAGGCCATAAGGGATAAAGGAAGAATTTTTGGTTCAAGGGTTACATAATTCATTCCTAATATAGTTGAAGATGATGGAAGTGAAATTCCAAAGAAAAAGGATTCTGCTAAACTTGAAGTGATTCTAAAAGAGAAATTTATGTGCTATAATGAAGACTCTTCTCATCCAAGGGTGATCAGACTTGGTGATGGTTTAGAAAGAAATCACATCTCAGCACTTAGGACTGCAATCTACCAGATTAGAAGTCAAGATGAAGAATTGAAACAAGTCAAAGCTACACTATTTCAAGTCCTAAGGAATAAAGAAGAAAAGCTGATATCAAACTTTGTCAAGAATCACTTTGGATTCATATTGACTCAGTAAGATTGGTTAAAGCTACAAGGACTGTAAGTTGTAGTTAGTTGTCTAATTAAACTCTCATTGCATTTGTACTTAAATGTTTTTGACATCATCAAATCTATTAAATTGTATATTTTTCATAATTTATAAGTTGGGGGAGATTGTTAGATATATTTGAGATGTCATGTCTAATCTGATTTGTGTTTAGTTTCCAGAACTTAACAACAGGACTTACTGAAATCAGAATTTACTGAAGTCAGAACTTAATATCAGAACTTAAGGCGTCAGAAGATATATATCAGGAATTAAGTGTGGGAAGACTTCAGATAAGGAATGTGGTTGATTTATAGAAGAAAATCTGGACTAAAATAAAAGAAGATATGCATGAAGAGTTAGAGGACTAGAAGACTTATAGAAGATATCTGATTGATATATTTTAGGAGATAGAAATATATTCTATATCAATTAGAAGATATTTTGTAACTATGTACTATATAAACACAGCTTAGGGTTTACACTATATGTGTTATTATTCATGAGAACATTATTCATTGTAACCTAGCAGCTCTTAGTGATATTGTTCATCAACGAGAGAGAATAATAGTTCTATTGTAACAGAGTTTATTTGAATATACTTGATCTTTGTTACATACTTGTGTTGAAATCGATTTGATTGTATAAACACTATATTCAACCCCCTTCTATAGTGTTCTGTGACGTAACATTTACATTTTAAGAGTTCTCATGGATATAGTGAAAGGGGATTCAATGAGCTTATAGGTCTTATTGTGGATATTTTTCCAGAAGATCATAATTTACCCTCTAGTTACCAGAGATCAAGAAGATCGTTAAGGACTTGAACTTGGAATATCAAAAAATTCATGTGTGTGAGAATGATTGCATGTTAGGGTGATGAAAGTGATAGGCAAAAGTGCAGTATTTGTGGCACAAGTCGTTATAAACTGGCTAGAGATGGATGTAAAAAATGCATTCTGAGGATGATTTTGAGATATTTTCCACTTTCATCACGATTGTACCGATTGTATATGTCATCTCGCACTGCTGAGTGTATGAGGTGGCACAGGACTAGAGAGGTGTCTGAGAGGATTATGACACACCTAGCGGATGGGGAAGAGTGGAAAAAATTCGAAATGAATCATCCAGCTTTTTTTCATGACATTCAGAATATTAGACCTGAGCTTGTTCCATATGGATTCTCTCCCTACAACAACAAATATGCTAGGACTTACTCAGTAGGACTTATTCATGTTCATGACACTACTTATACCCGGGGATAAAGATCCCACAAGAGACATCAATGTCTACTTGAAACCACTTATTGATGAGTTGAGACACTTGTGGAGTGTTGGTGTACAAACGTATGATGTTTTTACACAGACTAATTTTAATTTAAGAGCAGCACTATTATGGACAATCAGTGACTTTCTGGTGTTGGCAATGTTAAGTGGTTGGTCAACTAAAGGAAATCTAGCTTGTCTAGTTTGTATGGAAAGTGTTAGGGCCTCACAACTTCCTCATAAACAAAAGTCTAGTTTCTGAGGTATAAAAAAGAAATTTAGAAGATCGGGCCATAATCATACGTGATAAATAGGATGGCAAGTTCTTAATAAATGTGTACAAATTGCTTTTCCACCACATGAGAAAGGTTATGCCAAGTCGAGGGCTGATGGATTGGGTGTGACTCATAATTTTACACATTTCTCTATTTTCTTGGAGCTTCAATATTGGGACTCGCTATCTCCGTAATTGCATTAATGTCATGCATACTGAGTAGAATGCCTTTGATAATTTCTTTCACTATGGGTAGTAAAAAATCCAAGGATACTAATAACGCGAGAAAATATATTAAAGCATTTGGCATTAGAGAAGAGTTCTGGATGCGAGGCAAATCAAAACCACAAGCACCATATGCACTTTCTCGAGAGCAGCAACTTCAATTTTACACAAGGATTAGGGAATCTCAAGGATAGGGAAGCAATATGTGAAGGAGGTTCTTCGAATAAGAAACTCAAGGCTTTGTGGAACATGTTGATCACCAAGTGTGTTAATTATCTTCCTCACTAATATATGTTCTCTTTCCCTCTTTGAAATTATGTATTACAATGTAATCCTATTTGTTATCTCTTTCTATATGACCATAATTTGAATGTTGGCCATTCAGAAAGGGCCTACCATCTACAATAATGTAAGTCTTTCATGTTAGCATTTCTACTATGTTACACCGTGCTAGAGAAGTGATCTTTATGATTTTTTTCTCCTTTTTTTAGTATTCAGTTGTGTGTTAGCTAAATGTTCTGGTTGGAGACTTAACTTGTGCACCACTACTCTACCTTTGAGAGCAAATCCAATGTAATGTTATTCTGGGTTCTATTGCTACTCAACTCCAAAGAGTTACCATACTTTAACGTAAATATACATTATGCAAATTTGGTTCTATATTTGAAATCAAGTATGCATATAATTCCATATATGAATCTAAGGATGTATATATACATTCTTGGCACATCATCTATTACTAAAAATGAAGAGGAAAAGTTATATAATTATTGCCTTAAACGTCACAAATTATCAAAATTATATTGAATTAGGTAGGAATTAAAAGATTTATATAAATTTGAAACTAGTTATAAAAATTGCATTGAGTGCAACTTTTATTTTAAAAACAAAAAAAAACACTTTTTGCTAAATTATAGCAATAACTACAGTTATTTTGCATTTAGGATTTGATTTGCTGTAATAAGTAAAAAAACTATTATATCAACATTCTATTAAGAGGAGTATAAATTTTGATTAATCATCCTCCTTTTTGAATAATCATTTAGATTTGTTATATAAATTAATTTAGTACATGCATAAAAAACATATAGACTAATTATATCATTCTATTGTTGTGACGCCCCTAAATTCGGGGTCAGGAATTTAGGAGGTCACGTCATCTTGAATCCTGTTTCAACACTTATCTTGTATAACAATATAATTAACTCACGCATCTATGACCACACACTTACTATTGATAGGGTATAAAATAAACCTTAATTATGTCATTAACTTTGCATTAATTACATCTAGGGCTGTAAGGCCCATTAAAGAAGGCCATGTGTATGACATTCAAACCAAAAAGGTTAACACATTGATCAGGCCCAAAAAGGTTAACACCTTGATCAGGCCTGATGGAACAAATAAGGCCCAATAACCCTAAATGTTTATTATTTTCGTAATTACTAAACAACGGAAAAATCAGCTATTGAGAAAAGTCCTAATAAAGGTATGAAACCTTGTGGATTAGCCTCCAAGAGGCCTAGAAGGATAATGAATCGGATTCCTACTTCCTAGGACTTCAAAGTCCATTCTACTTCTGAGACTTGCCCACCAAGTCTCCTAAATCTAATCTAATTCAAGGTGTTCCACACCTATATAAAGGGTCTCAAGCCCACAAAATTAATCGATTAGGCTTTTATTGGCGAGAAATGATGGCTGATGCAGAAAGAATATGTTAAGAGATATGATCAATGTCAGAAACATGCTCTTATAGTAAGGCAACCTCTTGAAATGTTGACTTCTATAAACTCCCCAATCCCATTTGCTATGTGGGGAATGGATATACTTGGGCCTTTTTCCATGGCCACCGCTCAAAGGAAGATCCTGATTGTAGCTATAGATCATTTTACTAAATGGATTGAAGCTAAACCTTTATCCAAGATCACAACTAAGAAGGTTGCACAATTCCTGTGGGAAAATGTCATGTGTAGATATGGAATTCCACGCATCCTGGTCACCGATAATGGAACGCAATTCAACAATGAAGAATTCAGGAAGTATTGTGAGGAGAATGGGATTGAGTTGTGGCTTACCTCCGTAGCTCATCCTCAAGCCAATGGGCAAACGGAAGTTGTAAATCGCATCATTCTAGATGGGTAAAAAAAGAGGATTGAAAAATCCAGAAATAATTGGGTGGATGAAGTGCTGCCAATACTTTGGGCTTACAGAACTACATGTAGAGTTACTACATGAGCCACACCATTTATGCTAGCATATGGGGTAGAAGCAGTTGTTCATGTGGATATATCGCACTCGTCTCCCAGAATCCAAGCATACAATGCTGAGGAAAATAAGGAAGGGCAAAGGTTAGCCCTGGACTTGATAGATGAGGTACGAGATGCAGCCCATGCAAGGATAGTAGAATATCAAAAAAGGCCTCCTTTTACTACAACCTAAGGGTGAAAGAAAGATTCTTTAAGAAATAAGATTTGGTCCTAAGGAAGGTGGAAGTTTCTGGAGTAGGGCATAAAGGAAAGCTCGCCCCGAATTTGGAAGGGCCATATAAGGTTAAAAGTGTTCAAGGAAGAGGAACTTACAAGTTGGAGACCATGGAAGGAGAAGAAATACCTCAGACTTGGAATGCTCAAAACCTGAAGGTTTACTACCTATAGATTATACTTACTATAGTGGTAACAATGTTAAAAAGCACCTTTTAAGCTTTTCTTGCTTAGGATTTCATGTGTTAGTTCTACAAGACTATTATTTCAAACTTTAGCTCTACGAGAAATTATGTAAGGGATGAATCCCAAGAGTTTAAAAAGTTTCCATAAACTTATCTTAGAATTGTTTGGTTCATCTTATCTTTGAACTATTTGCTTCATCTTATCCTAGAACTGTTTGGTTTATGCTATGTATGATTCAGTTTGCTATCTATTCAGTACAAGTACGAAGAAATGTAAGGGAAAGCTACGAAAAGGCAGGTAAACTATCTAACCTCCATAAAATAGTACAAGTACTTGGAAAAAATAGTAAAAAAGCAAGCAAACAACTTAAGATAACATAAATAAATCCCGAAGGGTTATAATAAGTTCAAAGTACAACAAATTATTTCAAAAGGAGATAAGTAAAAGTCTACTCGTCCCTAGCAGGATCATTCTGATCCTTCTCGGCTTCAGTAAGCCCCTCCTCTAGGTTAGCAGAAGCCTCTGTAGCCGGGGGAAGGAAGAGAAGTAGTGGTAGGATTGAGGATGCGATCCTCCTGCACAGGAGAGTTAAAGAGAGTGTCCAATCTGTCCTCGGTCTCCGGCTGCTCAGGACTAATAAAATTATTTGCTTCAATCAAGCCAGGATGTTTCTCGGCCACGGCCTTCACTGCAGCATCCCAACCCTTCATAAAATGGATGGGATAGAGATCCTCATCATGAATATTCTTTAAATCCCTGAACTTTTGGGAGTCCATATATTCATCGATGAAAGTCTCCTTATTACTCCGGAGCTTAACCAGTTCAGCGTGAGCCTTAGACAACTCCTCCTGCTTATTCTTCAACTTTTTTATCAAGGACCCCAGCTCTCTCCTTCCACTTATTCATCTCCCTCTCAAACTCATCCTAGTTCCCCTTTCAAGACCTGGCTTGGTGAAGTGCCATCTGGAAGTAGGTGTTACTCTGTACAAAGGAAGGAGGATTTAGCACGGGTGTAAAAATGAAAAGAGTATAGTAGTTAAAGGAAAAGAGAGAAACATACCAAAGCTTGAGCTTGAGAACCCAGAAGCTCAATGGTCTCAATGTCACTCCCCGTGACAATGTCAGTAAAGTCCCGGGGAGTGATGGAATGGTAGGACAAATCCTTAGCATGTTTGATGGATCCTACCACCGTGTCACTTCTTCTAAAGCCCAATTGGGCCTTATAGAATGCGCCTTGAGTGGGGGATCCACATCGCCCCCCAATGCGACTTCTGGAACATGAGGCCTAAGAAAAGTAGGAACATCAAGCTTGCTCTGTGGATCCCTGTTAAGCTTGGCCCTTTTTGGCGGCCCGATTCTCCTTCTTTAGGCCTGCTAATATTGTTAATGGCCTCATAAGTTAAAATGAAAGAAAGAAACATTAAAAAATTTGAAATGATTAAGTTGCTGTGAAAAATGACATTAAAAAATGAGGTTACCCTTATCAGTGGCCTGAGAGAGACCAACTTTCTTTAGGGAAAACTCCTCTAAAAGGGTCCAAGTGTCCGTTTGACCATTATCTGCGATGAGGGTTTGATAGATGACCTCCTCCTCATCGGTTAGTCTAATGCTAGAAGGGCTACCATCGACTGCTCTACAAAACGGCCTAAGAAAAAGAGTGGCCCAATCACCTCCGGCCCAGGTCATCCTAACAAACTCATCCCTCCATTTTGGGTTATTCTCAACAATGGATTTACCATCGAAAATATGAGGGATTTTGGGCCTTTGACGTATAAAAACCCAACCCGGCTAAGTTAAAGCACTATTATAGAATTGGAATATCTTTCAAAAAACAGCAACTGAGAGAGGGAAGTTATTCCTAAGACATAAAACCATAAATCAAATAATATTTCTCCATGCGTTGGGGGGAGCTGACAGGGGTTTATTTGTACATCTGCAAGGAGACGCAGAATGAATTTATGGAAAGGGAACCTAAGACCTGCGGATAAGTCTCTTCGATAAATAAAGATAGTGTCCCCCTCCTAGTTACAAGTCCTATCCCCAGGGGCGGCCGGAGTAATCCTAAGGTTAGGAGGGAGTATGTTCATGGTGTTAAAAGCTTCTATCCTACCATCTAGCTCATGAAAAGTATAACCGTGGTTATAAGAATCTAATTCAGACAAAGATGGATATTCATCCCCCCTAGAATTTATCATGTCTATGAGGGAAGTATAAGGATATTGAATGAGAATAGTGTTACCTCTCTTTGATGTGTTCATCTTTGCCAAACGAGCAAGATCACGATCCGCCATTAGAATTCTTGGGATGAAAGCTCGAAATGCAGAAAAGGGAGGAAGAAGGTGGACTAACGGTGGAGCTACGGTTGAGGAACTCGCTGAAATCGCCTTTCTTAGGGAAGAACTAGAGAGATTTTTGAGAGGATTTGAGAGTGAGAAGTGAAATGAGAATTTTCACTTCTCACCACACTTACATAGCCGAAATTTTGGGAAAATGAATCGGCTAAAAGCCCATAATGATAAAGCCCAATCAAGGAAAGCCCACTAGAAAAGATCTTTCTGGGACAATCTAGAAGGTGAAAAAAGAATTTGAAATGTCAAAAATTGACTAGACGTTCGACTAATTATTTCGATCAGAGTCCTGATCGATAGTGAATGGGACCCTGATCGAATTTTCATTCGATTAGAGGGGTAGAAATTCACTTAAATCGATCAGAGTCCTGATCGATAAAGAAAGTATTCTGATAGAATTTTCATTCGATTAGAGGGGTAGAAATTCATTTAAGTCGATCAAAGTCCTGATCGATAAAGAAAGAATTTTGATAGAATTTTCATTCGATTAGAGGGGTTGAAATTCATTTAAATCGATCAGAGTCCTGATCGATGGAAAGAATAATCCTGATCGAATTTCAGATAGACCTCAGTGTCAAACATAAGTATAAGTCAATCAGAGTCCTGATCGAATCGATCAGGAATCTTGGTCGATTTTCCCTTAGACCACAGTGACAAAATAATGGTCAATTTCGATCAGGATCCTGGTCGATTTCGATCAGGAATCCTGGTCGAAATTCTCATCGACCTGGGTCATCGACCTGGGGGCAGAATTAAGCTAAAATCGACCAGAATCCTGGTCAATTAAGGAAGAATCATGGTCGAAAAAAGATGAAAAAATTGGAAAAATCCCAGAAATTAAGGGAAAATTCCAGATATTAAGGAAAAATTCCAGAAATTAAGGAAAAATTCCAAAAATTATGGAAAAATACCAGAAAACTCCTAAGAATTAGGAATGAGGTAAGGAAAATAATTGGGGGAGGGGTTCCAAAACGACCCTAAAGCCACGTACAAGGAAAATCGTTGTTAATGTGTAGGTTGCTCCACACTTTACGCAAAAACGATTCCCTGTAAGGGAACAAATGAACTTAACTTCTGTGAAATCTTTTACGGTTCACAGAAGTTGGGGGTAAATGATAGGGGATAAAATAAACCTTAATTACAATATTAATTTTGCATTAATTACATCTAGGGCTGTAAGACCTATTAAAGAAGGCCATGTGTATGACATTCAAACCAAGAAGGTTAACATATTGATCAGGCCCAAGAAGGTTAACACATTGATCAGGCCTGATAGAACAAAGAAGGCCCAATAACCCTAAATGTTTATTAATTTTGTAATTGCTAAACAATGGAAAAATCAGCTATTGAGAAAAATCCTAATATAGGTATGAAACCTTGTGGATTAGCCTCCAAGAGGCCTAGAAGGATAAGGAATCAAGTTCCTACTTCCTAGGACTTCAAAGTCCATTCTACTTCTGAGACTTGCCCACCAAGTATCCTAAATCTAATCTAATTCAAGGTGTTCCACACCTATATAAAGGGTCTCACCCCCACAAATCAGAACTATATTTTTTTACTTGATCCTTGGCATACAGCAAGGTATGTATGCATCTTGTAAAGGCAGATCGAGTCACGAAACACAAGAGCAGTCAAATCGAGCCTCAAAGCTCACGAACCCTAGCAATAAATATACCCTAAGTTTTTATCCATAACAACTATTATACACAATCAGGGCCATTGTCTTGGAAACAAAAATAATGCATTATTCGAGTTCTTAAATTTATGAAGTGATAGTTATTACAATCCAAAAGTAATTAGGTTATGTCACGGGTGTAAACTCTATTTAAGGTTAGACCAACGGCCAAATAAACATTTATTCATGAATACCTTATATATGAAGGGTTTTGTGTAAATAAACACAACGAAAATAGTAATTAAAAATTTGAAAAACCAAAATTTTCGAAACCCTCCACAGGATCCATGCGAAAATAGTCATTTAATTCATAGATCATATTATTTACCTTCTGAAGCTTTACAAATTGGTTGAATATTGGAGATCCAAAGATTGTTCAATCACCACGCATCCCGCTCTCGCGATCTACCCTCTATCGGTATCCACACGAATGCTTGAACTCAAGGATTGGATGTGTACTAGCACAAACTCATTTCTTTTTGCTCTCTCCATCTTCTCTCTTGGTGGCTAGGGTTTTAGTAAAATTCTTACACCCAAAATCAGTCACACAAGTGATATTATATAGAGAGTAGAAAAAGAATTATAACTCTTAACTAATTAGGAGTTATTATTAATTCGAAATTCCTATTTGTTTAATAATTAAGTCACACTTAATTATTTAACAACAGAATTTCATAATTGATATTAGTAAATTCGAATATCATTATTTATCTAATTAATTAAGTCATACTTAATTAATATTATAAATAATTCAAACTATTTTAATTTAATTTAAATTAAATAATCCTTCAAGCATTCTTTGTGTGTGACCCTATAGGTTATTATTACGTTGGCAACGAATTTTAAATCTAATATAAAATCGTAAACAATGAACGGAATCTAGTAATACATCATTGTTACCCAAATAATAATAATTGAATCAGTGATCGATTAAACCTTTCTTGAATAATGTACAATGTAATATAATCCCTTTAACCAAATATTATAGATTAAACTAGAGGCATGTAATGTTCATCCTCATCATAGTTTAATCCAAGTTTCCTTGATCAATGAGTAGACTATCATATCAAATCAACATTTGAGCGTGACCATGCATTTCATAGTCTAGCTCACACAAGAGGCTAATAATATCACTCCTAAAATAGGAGGGTTAAATCACATCTAGATCATTCATATTTCTCATACGATTCATAATATACCCAATGTCCATTTTTATCATTACTCGGTCAAGATTACTTTTAATGGAATCAATGTATATTAATTATCATATAGAAATATAATAACTTCAGGTCTAAGGACCATTACATCATTATTACTGTGAGAATTACTTATGACAGAATAGACATGTAGAATCTCACATCGGGTCTACCCAGCACTATATACATTTACATATGCCTGTGTTCTTGACTTTAGTATCACTATACCTATGATCAATGAGATGTGATCATCAGTCAACAAACACACCAATCTTAATGCATTATTATCGTCCCTTAATAAAAATACTCGACTAGGGACCTTTAGGAATATTGATTCTATTCTCATAATCTCATTTCTAAGTCACGTACTTAGAGATATAAAATTGCATATCATATTCCAAGGACATTTATTAATCTAACATTTATATCACACTAAATTAAGAATTAATAAATTATAAAAGGAATAATCAATAGAACATAAACATTAATAATCCAAATATCTTAAACTAAAACATCATAGTGTTGTCTTTAAGGCACAAACACTAACAATATAAGTGTTAGGAATATGTTGTAGGCTCGATGATACTTCACCAAAAAACCTTATTAAATTTAATTAAGTGTATTTGTAACTTTCAACGGATAATCTTACTTGGTCATCTGTTCAAAGAGTAGCTTATGTTTAAATCAGTTTTTGTAGCACATTTCTGTATACTGAAACGTCTTAGAGAATTAGAGGTTGTAGGATATTCTAAGTTATGTTGCCTATCAGAATGATATGCAGAATAGGCTAGCTAATTGTAAATATTAGCTGCCTTGTAATTCTGTATAAAAGAAATGGTGTTAACTGCTATGGAAATATTATCAACTGATAATCTGCAAAGCTCTCAACGGATGACACAAGGCACCTTCAACAGATGATCCATAACAGACTCAATGGATAATGCTGAAGTATCAAAGAACATCATATTCAAATAGCAGTTGAAAGCGACTTGACAGTTACATGGGTTGATTGTATACAAAAGGAATGTGGCAGCCTATAATTAAGTTTAAGAGAACAAAGAAACATTTCCATTTCCATGCTTACTTGAAGAAATAAAAAGATGCTGGATAGAGAGATGGAGAAACATGTGATTAGACTTAGACATTTTATTTTATATGTTTGTCTTTTTCATATATAACTTGGTGATATATATATAAACCAAGAATAACAAGTAGATTAATTAAGGATTGAACAGAAAAATAGAAAAAACTACATCTGTTAGAAATTTCTCTATTCTTTCCTTGTAACTTTACTTGTAAGCAGCTGTGTGCATTCTTGCATCACAGAGTTCTCAATCAATATATATCTATGGTGGAAAAGATCAATCCACCAGAAAGTTTTTAAATCCTTGTGTTTAATTACTTTGTGTCTTGAATACATATATATTTTATTTTCGCACACTTGCATATTTAAACATAGATATATTTTGGTAAAGAGTTTTCTTAATTTGTAAAAAAACCAAGAATTACATTCAACCCCCCTTCTGTAATTCTATTGTTATATTGTTTGGGAATAACAATTGGTATTAGATAAAGCTCTTGACACACTAAGATTTAAAGATCAAAACAACTAAAACATGAGTAGGAAGGATGTTGGAGTGAAGATCCCTTTTCTGGATAAAGATAACTATCACCATTGGAAGGTGAAAAGGCACCTGCATCTTCTCCCTCAAGATGAAAGGCATGTTGATTGCATTGAGAAAGGCCCCCATGTTCCTCGAAGAGATGCTACAGATGTTGAAGGAGCTTTAGGCAATGATCAAAGCATTCCAAAGCCACAATCATAATGGACAGATGAAGATATTGAGCAAGTGCACAAAGATAAAAAAGCTATGAACATTCTATTCAATGGTCTTGATGGAAATATGTTTGACAATGTCATCAATTGTAATATTCTAAGGATATTTGGGATACAATTCAAATCATATGTGATGGAACTAAACAAGTGAGGGAAAATAAGATGCAACTTCTAATCCAGCAGTATGAGCACTTTCATTGTGAAGACAGTGAATCTTTGAGTGACATTTTTAGTAGGTTTCAAAAACTACTAAATGCACTGAAGCTGCATGGAAGAATCTACCAGAAAAAATATTCAAACATGAAATTCCTCAGATCTCCCAAAAGACTAGAAGTCTATGACTGTCTCTCTTAGAAACTCTCAAGATTATAACGAGTTTACTTTGGAGAGACTGTATGGAATTCTAAAAACTTATGAGCTTGAGTTAAAATAAGATGAGTAGATAGAGAAAGGAAGGTAGAAGGGAGGATTTATTGCATTGGTAGCTGAACAAGAGAGAGTCAAAGAGATAAAGGTTGAAGTTGTGGAATCTGCACCATACTCTAGGGTTTGTGAAAGCAAAGGAAAAGGGCTAATGGCTAAGCATGAAGATCATCTTAGTCAGGATGAAATGGAGGACATAGATGAACATCTAGCTTTCCTATCAAAAAGATTTGCCAATCTCAAATTCATAAAGAATTTTAGAGCAACCAAGACAAATAGAAACATGAAGGATAAATCTAAATTTAAGTGTTTCAAATATGGCTTGAGTGGTCATTTTGAAAATGAACACAAAAAGCCTAATTCTGAGAAAAGAAAGTTTGAGCCTATGGATTACAAAAAGAAATACTTTGATCTGCTCAAACAAAATGAAAGGGCTTTCCTTACTCAAGAAAATGACTGGGCAGCTGAAGGAGTTGATTAAGATGAAGATAAAAGTTATGTCAATCTAGCTCTAATGGCTAAATCAGATGAAGCAGAGGTCAGTTCTTCAAGCAATCAGGTAATCACTACTAATCTAGCACACCTTCCTAAAGATGAGTGTAATGATGCTATAAATGACATGTCAACAGAATTATATCACTTGCGTGTTACACTTAAATCACTCACAAAAGAAAACACAAAAATTAAAGATAATAATCTATTTTTAAGTGAGAGAAATACTATGTTAGAGACTCAATTTGTTGAGTTTGATAGAGTGTAAGATTGCCAAAGATGAATTGACTGAATCTTTGAAGAAAGAGGAAAATTTGAGAAAGCAGCTTGAGCGAGAGCAAGAGGTAATCATGGCTTGGAAGTCATCAAGAAATGTACATGCCCAAATTGCTAAAGTTCATGGAATAGAATCATTCTGTAAAGAAGCCTGGAAAAAGAGAAAGGAGAAACTAGATCCTGAGTTGGTGGAAGGATTATCGATGGATGTGGAATCAACGGATGATGAAGCTTATCCGTCAAAAGATAAAATGAATTATCCGTTAAAAAATAAGGATGCTCATCCGTTGATAGAACAGAAGCCAATTAGCAAAGCCAAGCTAGATAAACTTAATGAGAAATATGGATCAGTTTCCAAAAACTTTGTTACAGGAGAATCAAGTCAAGTCAAGAAGAACAAAAGAGTGAATGTGGGGCATATGTCAATGAAGCAACTGAATGACAGATTAAAGAAAATTAAGGTCAAAGCAGACTTCAAAAGGAAAAATAACAGGAATGGGAAAGTAGGAATTAACAAACATAACAACTACACACCTGTAAAATATGCATCCAGAAAAATATATGTTAAGTATGGTAGTATTCATCATTTGTCTATTAATTATAAATTTGCTATGCATGCACCCATGTCCGCACCTCCCTCATTTCCCAACATGCCTACAATGCCTATGAATGTTATGCCTGCATAAGATTTGAATGCATAATTTGCTAATATGCAATTTCCACAAAATCCTTACTATGCTGCATTCAATATGACTCAAATTCCATTTAGCATGCCATACTGGAATAACATGTTTGCACACAATATGTCATTTCATGTTAACCAACCCGTGTATGATAATTTTGCAATTATGAATGGTTTTCAAAGCCTTACTCCAATGACCAAGGTTGAATCTCAATCACCTAAGTCAAGTGCGGAAAAGCCCAAGAAACCTAAAAAAGGGCTAACAAGGAAGGACCCAATGTAACTTGGGTACCAAAATCAACTTGATTTGATTTTGATGTGTGCAGGGAAACAGAAAGAGTCTGTGTGTTAGGAAATGAATAACACACAGGGGGGGGGTGAATGTGTTTTACTGTTTTCATGCTTTTCTAGAGCTTTTTATGGTTGAACAAGGTAAATTAAATCTTGTAGTGAAATATATTACTGCAAAAATTAAACATGCAATAATAAAGAACACAGATCTTTTCAAAACTCACTTAATTTTATATTAAAATTAAGAATATTTTGCTACAAAATGTTACGACCGGTATTTCTAAATCTTATCTATATATAATTGTGTGTTTATAATTGAGATTTAAATTGTGTTGAATTATAAATGTGGGTGATCTATATGTTGAGTGCCTATAAATTAAGTGTTTAATGTATTAGTTTATACAAAAAAATTTTGAAAGAAAAATCTTAGTATTTAGTATTTTTAAATGATAATCAAAAGTATTTCATTCTATATGAAAAATTGATTTTTAAAAATCTTTTAATTTTTTTTTTTTAATCTTATATCATTAAAATTTTAAAATCACTAGCTATTTTATGTTATATATTTTGTGATTTATGGAAATGCATTTATATTTATAGAAATTGTTTTATATAGATTAGTTAATTTTTAATTTACAATTTACTTAGTTGCCCATGCATGCAATTTACTCCCAACACAAGATAAGGGCAAACTTGGAAATTCCAACCCCATTAACTACTACTTCACTAGCCAAAGTTACTTCTTTATCCTTGCATGCAAATTGACACAAGCTTGCTAGAGGGTTACTTTTGTCAATTCTCAATTCTACTCACATTTTAGTCAAATCAAAACCAAAAACCAAAGACAAGTTGTCATAATTCTCACCACCACATCAGACTCACTCTCCATTCTCTCCTCCCTTCTCCCTCTCTCGGCCCTCTCTCGGCCGAAGCCCCCACCCCCATTCTCCTTCATTTTTCATTCAAACATCCACCCTCCATCAAGTAATCTCATTTCCCATATATTGTTCATTTATAATTAAAAGAGTATATGATGAAAAATCTATGTTTTAATCTTGCATGGTAGTGTTTTGTTAAACTCAAAGTGAACACCCTTGATTCTTGTGAATCTAAGGCTTTCACCATGAGATATATTATCATGGGGTTGAGAATGGATATACATGAGTGTGTCACACTTGTGCAAATATTGTTTTCAACCTAATCCATTCGGCCATGACTTGTTAGGAGCCGAATGGATGGTGTTCTTATTGCTTTGTTTGATTTTTTGTATGTTTATGTGATAATAACATGGATTTGGATATAAAAGCTTGATAAAACTCTTTGCATGCTAAGTGATCATATTAGTTATGGTTAATTCTAGGATTGCACGTTGATTTTATGATGAAATTTATATGGAAACCATATAATGTTTGGCTTGTAAGTTCGAGATCATGCATGTATAGGTTCAACTCATGATTTTCGAAAGTTCTTGATCATTTGGATTGATTTTTTTGTTAATAAACTCTAATTTCAGTTGAGTTAAGATATTAACTACAATTTGTGCTTTTTGTTATATGATTTTGATTTATATATATATGGAGGATTTGAGTTGTTATTCTCGAAATTGTGATGACTTGTAATTAGTGTATTATTTTGACTTTTATTTTGTTATATTGCACTTTAGGTAAGGATGATCTCCACTAAGCCAATATTGTGTCTGGGAGTGTTAGTTCAGTAGGTTTCCTTGGTTGAGGTTTAGTTTGGGTTTTGGTTGATGTTTGGATTGGTTTGTCAAGTGGGAATCATGGTGGAAAGTGTACATTAAATTCTTCAGATTTTCAGCTTGGTAACATGAGGTTTAGGGTGAGATTTGACCTTGTCATTGTAACGCACTTTGAGGCCCAAGTCACCAGAAGCTAGTACTAGGGGTATAATTCAGATTTTAGATGTTTGTTAGAGGTTTTTAGGTTGTTTGGTTAGGTGCCCGAGTGAAAACACTAAATCTGTCCAGCAGGGGACAGTTTTACTGTAACTTTGAAATGAGGAGTTTTGATCATGTCAAGGGTAGGCCCTCACTAGTTCTTGGTTGGACATAGTTAGAGGGAGTGTCAGAGGTGTTTTTCCATCCATACTTCATAGGAATTGAGTTAGAATCATCTGTCATAAGTAGTGCGAAACATGACACTTTTCTGTCTAGTGTAGGCCTAGGGAACCATAGACTTTAAGCTTAGGCCTAGGGAGGCCCAAGCTAGGCCTTTGAGTCACACCAAGTTTGGGAGTTACCTTATGATCAGAAGAGTCTAGTGTAGAAGTTTGGGAGGTAAACTTGAGGTGTAAGGGTGTCAACCGTACTCAAGAAACCTTTGATGTAATCCTGAAATCACTATAATGAGCACATTCACTTAACATTTAGTTTTAGAGCACTTATGAGTGAGGCCTAGGTTGACCATCATAGTTTTAAGATAGTATAAGGTCATTAGAGTGTAGGGTCTAGGTCAGGGTAAATAGTAACTTGATGGTTTAGGAAAGGCACTTCGAGTTATAAGGTGAATATTAGGAGTTTTGACTAGTTTAGCATAACTAAGTGACTTAAGTAAGTGGAGTTAGATCATCCAAGCTTAGTGATGCAATATAGTGTGTTGATATATTATTATGTACTTAAATATTTTATGTGAGCATATGTGGCTGTGTGAACTATTATGCTTATAAGGTAATTGTAAACATGTATGTGTATATAGGCCTAAGTGCCAATGTGCTTAATTTCAATTTATAATTAGGTTGAGTTGGTGAGAATATATTATAATGAGGTTATTATTATTTTGTGTACGCTCAAAAGATGAGGGTAAACTTGCCATTAAAGTCGAGTAAAGCTCCCAGTTGCTCCTACCTGCCAGTCAAGTCAAGCCTTTCTCAAGGCAAGTGTTTTAACCTACCTTTTGCTTACAATGCAAGTGTGTGCTAATACAACTTTTATGTATGATGCAAGTATTCTGAATCACCTTGATATACATATATATATGATCCAAGTGTTTCAATTCTATCTTTCGTATTATATGAAAGTGCTATGAACCCTCAAGTATCTAATGCAAGTAGTTTAACTTTACTTGAAGATTGCTATGCAAGTAACTCAAAACTCATACCATGCTAGTATACCAAAGTAATTGTGATGTTGAACTCTGTATAAGTTATACTCAATAACCTTATCTTGACACCTAAAAGTCTGTTATTCCTTAAAGTTTTTCATGATTTCCTGATAACTCTATTCTTACTCCTAAACCATGATACCCTGTTACACTTTGAATTGATGCTTACCTCCTTTATATTTTAATACATATGTCTTATCTGGAACCACTACATTAAACCTAGTTTGACCTAGCTCTTTTCAATAACCCTGTTAAACTTCATTACGAAGTCCTTAAAAATCTTATTTAATATTGTAATCTCTTTAAACATTAAATTTCTGATCTATCTAAAGCCAACCCTATGTAGTTACAACTAAAAACTTTAGTTCTTGCACCCTGAGCTAATGTCATGAACTCAATGTAACCCTGATTATTTGGTTAATACCCTTATGTTTAGTGATCAGATTCCTTTTGAATAGAAACCTTGCATCCCCATTTGATAAGATATCGGTCTAGTTAATCATGGCCTGAAAATTGACTGAACCTATTCCATGTGCTTCGAAGTTGATCTAGAACCCCTGATAAAGATGTTCACTGTTTAAGAATTTAACCGTCACTTGGCATCAGTTTTTAAAATGAAAAGTTAAAAGTGGATTTTCAGTCCCAAAGGGGGATGAATATTTTCTTTAAATAGTGGATCTGGACTGAGACACAAGTCCTTTCTGCTCTTAATTTATAGGCTTAAAAGTTGCCTAGGGATCTCATTAATGTTCTAGAACCCAATGAGGTTCGGGATTACTTCGCGGATGATCACCAGCTGTAATCCGTATCGTCATAAAATGATTTTTTATAAAGAAATGGTTTTTAATTGTTTGTTACAAATAAATGATGCCATCACCCTGAAAGTTTATCTCTTGTTACTATATTATTGGATCTTTCATTTCCATGATTATTCTTTCATTCTTGTTTATGAATTATATAGCACTTGTTGAGCATTTGGCATTTGGCTCACTACTTGCTTTCACCCTGATATTTTAGCTAGCAGATATGGTTAGATTCAAGCAGACTGCCCGTAAGACTTGTGATGCCGATTCGTATGTTCGAGCTCAGGTAGTGTAGTGATCATTTTGTGTGAGGACTCGGTATTGAAATCAGGTTGTAATAGTTAATAGTGTTGGGCTGTTCCAAACCCTAAACTGTAAGATCTTGGATTCAGATGTATTTATTACCTTTTGATAACTATTGTGATTATTCGTATAGTTTCTTCTGTTATAGATAGGGTGTGACAGATTTTGGTATCAGAGCTACGGTTTAGTGTCCCTGGACAGCCCAAATAGGTTATATATGTATATAGGTTTATAGAATATTATACGAGAGTGTAAGTATTGGATATCCAAGTCATCCGCTAATAATTCTTTTATATATATATATATATTTATACATTGTTTGGCAATAAAGGGCGCATTCCTCATCATCCTCTGAACCGTTTGACACAATTGCTTTCTCCATGTATGCTGAGTTGAGGCGAGAGTTCGATAGGCTTCAGGGCAAGTACGATCGACTGTTAGAGCGATTGAAGAACGTGTATTCGGACAGCCGAAATTATGGAGGAAAACCTAAGGAGCAGATGACTGCGAGACTTGAGACTTTGGTTCAGTACGTTAACAATAAGCTTGGTGAGATGCCACCGCACCGAGACCGTACCAGCCAGTATATTATCCAGATGATTAAGGACGAGCTCCAGTGTATTATGAAGATACTTCATGAGGAGAAGACTACCGGACCCCGTTCTGATGGAGTGGAGCCTTAGTTCTTTCCATTATCTACTTTTCTTATTGTTGTGTTGTTGGACTTTGTAGAATTCCCTGTTGTTTTCCTTTAATTAAGCATGTTATCCTTGGATTCAGACTCTATTATGATCTTGATGTACCATGACCTTAATTTCGATAAATATGCACTATCGTTCTATTTGCTTTTAGTTGTTTTCATGCCTTTATATGCATCACCCTTATTGTTTAATTTGAAACCCGATCGTATATGTGAATATAATGACTTGTGACACCCTAACCTTGAGTTATCTGTATTATTCATACCTGTTTTGATATAACTTTTATTTCAGGATCATGCCACCTAAAAAGAAGAACCCGACAACAACTTCTACCACATATCCTAATATTCTTCGATTGCTGGAAACCTTACAACAACAAACAAATGCTATAGCTCAAAAACAAAGAACTCTTCAACAATAATTTAAAAACCAAAATAACCGTGAACCACACCAACCACCTGATCCACCAGTACCACCTCGACAAGTTATCACTTTCAAAGCTTTTCAGAATATGAATCCAACTGCATTTCATGATACCACTGATCCAGTAATAGCTAACACATGGATTAAGGAAATGGAAAGAGCTTTTGAACTGGTTCAGCTAGGAGAAGATCAGAAGACGCCATATGCTACTTACTTTCTGAAAGGTGAAGTCATCTATTGGTGGGATTCAGTAAAAGCTATGGAGGCAAATCCGTCGGTTTCTTGGGAAAGGTTTAAGAAGTTATTTCTAGAAAAGTATTACCCTAAGTACATGCAGAATCATATGGAGCTTAAATTTCTTGAATTGAAGCAAGGAAGTATGTTTGTATTGGAGTACGAGAAGAAGTTTACGGAGTTGTCAAGGTTTGTGACGAAGTATGTGAACACTAAGGAGGAAAAAGCAAAGAGATTCCAACAAGGATTAGAGCCTTGGATCATAGATAGAGTGGCTATGTTTGAGATTGATACTTATGCTGGAGTAGTACAGAAAGCTGCTCTGATTGAGAGTAATGGGATGCAGTCAAGGAAAGAAAAGGATAGCAAGAAGAGAAAGCTTCCATTTTATGGAGAGAAGTCTGAAGCTGGAAGCTCACAAGAAAAGAGTGTGAAAAGGATTGCATTCCACAAAGGTGGAAATTTTCAGAAGAAGGCAAATTTGAATAAGAGACAAGATCCTAAGGGGAACAACCAGTCAAGCCAAGGAAAAGTTCGAGAAAATAGATCCCAGAGACCAGAGTGCAAGCATTGTAGAAAAAGACACCCAAGAATGTGTAATAAGCTGAACATGACATGCTATAGATGCAACCAGAAGGGACACTTGGCTAATGAGTGTAAGGTACCGAAGCCGAAAGTTACATGCTATAAGTGTGGAAAGACTGGACATATAGCTAGGGAATGCAAGTCAACTGGACAAGTCAAGACTTTGATGAGTATGGAAAGTACTAGTGCAAACATATCAGCTAAGGTATTGCAACTACCTCCACCATTTACAACAACTTCACAAGCAATATCAAGGACATTTGATTTAAAGATGAAGGACGCTGTTCAGAATTCTGAGGTGATAGCAGGTAAACTTTTAATGAATAATGTTGAAGCTAAGGTATTGATTGATTCTGGAGCTACGAGATCTTTTATATCATAAACTTTTATTGATAAACTTTAATGTGATAAAATGACTATGAATGAGGTAATAGATGTGGTAATTGCGAATCAAGAGAAGATTCCTATGAGTCAATTATGTCCTAAGTGTGAGATTGATATCTCGGGACATAAATTTTCAGCAGACTTGATACTTTTCAAGTTTAGGGAGTTTGATATAATCCTAGGCATGGATTGGTTAGGAGAGAATAACGCTCAGATAAATTGTAAATCTAAGAAAGTGTATTTAAAGATGAAGAGTGGAGAGAAAGTGGTATTTAAGGGTCATAGGCAAGAGCGACTATTTCTTACAATCGTTCAGGCTAAAAAATTGCTTAGGAAAGGTTGCGAATCATTCCTAGCCTATGTAGTAGATTCAGAAAGAGAGAACCTCAGCATAGAAGATATTCCCGTAGTCAACGAATTTCTAGATGTGTTTCCAGATGAACTACCAGGTTTATCGCCAGATCGACAAATTGAGTTTGAGATCAACCTTGCTCCAGGCAAGGAACCAGTTTCGAAGGCACCTTATAGGACGACACCAGCAGAAATGAAAGAGTTGGCGAGCCAGCTATAAGAATTGTTGGACAAAGGAGTGATACGGCCAAGTACGTCACCATGGAGAGCACCTGTTCTGTTTGTAAAGAAGAAAGATGGAAACATGAGGTCATGTATAGACTATCGGGAGTTAAATAAGATGACGATTAAGAACCATTACCCGCTACCAAGGATGGATGATTTATTTGATCAGCTGAAAGGAGCAAAGTGCTTTTCCAAGATTGATTTAAGAACAGGATACCATCAATTGAAGATCAAAGCAGATGACATCCCGAAGACAACATTCAGGTGAAGATACATACATTATGAATTATTAGCGATGCCTTTTGGGTTGACTAATGCCCCAACAACATTTATGGATCTGATGAACCAGGTATTTAAAAAGTATTTGGACAAGTTTATAGTGGTATTCATTGATGATATTCTTATATATTCAAAGTCAGAAGAAGAACATATGCAACATCTATGGATATCATTGGAGATACTCCGACAAGAGAAGTTGTATGCCAAGTTTTCTAAATGTGAGTTCTGGTTAAAGGAGGTTCAATTTTTGGGACATGTTATTGGAAGTGAAGGAGTTAAAGTGGATCTGGCAAAGATTGAGGCAATTATGAGTTGGGAGAGACCAAAGACACCTACGGAAGTGCGAAGTTTTCTAGGATTGGCGGGATATTGTAGAAGATTTGTTAAAGATTTCTCGAAAATCGCCACACCATTGACTAAGTTGACTATGAAGAATCAAAAATTTGAATGGAATGCAGAATGTGAAGATAGTTTTCAAGAATTGAAACAGAGGTTGGTTACAGCTCCAGTGTTAGTATTACAAGACAATCAAGGAGACTTTGTGATTTTTAGTGATGCTTCACATAAAGGTCTGGGTTGTGTGCTAATGCAACATAACAAGGTGATTGCGTATGCATCAAGATAGCTAAAACCGCATGAACTGAAGTATCTTACACATGTCTTGGAATTAGCAGCTATAGTATTTGCACTTAAGATTTGGAGACATTACCTTTACGGAGAAAGGTGTGAGATCTAAACGGATCACAAGAGTTTAAAGTATATTTTCACTCAGAAGGAGCTCAACATGAGGCAAAGGAAATGGTTAGAATTGATTAAGGACTATGATTGCTCAATAAATTATCATTCGGGAAAGGCGAACGTGGTAGCTGATGCTTTGAGTAGGAAGGAGAGGTTGAATATGGTACCAATACCAAAGGAATTATAGGAAGAAATTAAGAGATTTGAATTAGAACTTTGTGGTTGCAGAAAAGTTGAAGAGATTTGTCATACTATGACTTTTCAGCCAACATTGTTGGAAAATATAAAGAAATGTCAAGAAGAAGTGAGGAAACAGGAGAATAATCAACCAACCGGAGAAGAGATTTGTACTCAAAGGGATGAGCAAGGTATACTAAGGTTTTCCTCAAAACTTTGGATTCCTCATGTGACTGAATTGAAGAATGAAATATTGCAAGAAGCTCACAATTCAAGATTTTCAATCCATCCGGGAAGCACCAAGATGTACTAGGACTTGAAGCAGATCTTTTGGTGGCCGAATATGAAGTTTGCGAAGTGCTATACTTGTCAGAAAATGAAGACAGAACATCAAAGACCAAGCGGATTAATTCTGCCCTTAAAGATTCCAGAATGGAAGTAGGAAAACATTGCCATAGACTTTATAGTAGGATTACCACGAACGAAATCCAGGCATGAAGCTATATAGGTTATAGTTGATCGCCTTACGAAGTCGGAACATTTTCTTCCAATTAATGAGAAGTCTTCATTGGACAGATTGGTCCATCTGTATGTGCGTGAAATCGTATTACGACATGGCGTTCCTTTATCGATAGTTTCGGACATAGATCCATGATTTAACTCGAGATTCTGAAAGCAATTTCAAGAAAGTCTTGGCATAAAGTTAAAAATGAGCACGAATTATCATCTGCAGACTGATGGTCAAAGTGAAAGGACAATTCAAACAATTGAAGACATGTTGCGCAGTTGTGCATTTGATTTTGCGGGAAGTTGGGACGACCACCTGCCATTGGTAGAATTCTCCTATAATAACAGCTATCGCTCCAGTATTGGCATGCCACCATACGAAGCTTTATACGGATGGAAGTGCAGATCATTAACCAGTTGGGATGAAGTGGGAGAAGGAAAGATTCTAGGCCCGGAATTGGTACAACAAATGCATGAGGCAGTCAAATTGATTCAGAGGAGATTACTTGCTGCTCAAGATAGGAAAAGAAAGTATGCGAACCCAGCATGTAAGAATATCAGATTCCAAGTAGGTGAATCCGTATTACTGAAGGTATCACCGAGGAAAGGATTGTCTAGATTTGGCAAGAAAGGGAAGTTAGTGCCTAGATATATTGGTCCTTTGAAATTTTGAGTCAAGTAGAGAAGGTGGCCTATGAATTAGCTTTGTCGCCTCAGTATCGGCATGTGCATAATGTTTTCATATGTCATTGCTTAAGAAGTACAATCCTGATGTCAACCATGTGATAGAATATGAACCTATAAAGATTCAGGCATTTGTGGAGCAACCTGTCAAAATACTCGACTGGCAAGAGAAGAGTCTTAGAAATAAGTTGGTCAAGTTGGTAAGAGTATTTTGGAGAAATCCCAGGGTTGAAGAGTCAACGTGGGAACTAGAGTCGGATATGTGTAGCCAGTATCCTCATTTATTCTCCTAGATTCTGAGGACAGAATCCTTTAAGGGGGAGAGGATGTTATGACCGGTATTTCTAAATCTTATCTATATATAATTGTGTGTTTATAATTGAGATTTAAATTGTGTTGAATTATAAATGTGGGTGATTTATATGTTGAGTACCTATAAATTAAGTGTTTAATGTATTAGTTTATACAAAAAAAAATTGAAAGGAAAATCTTAGTGTTTAGTATTTTTAAGTGATAATCAAAAGTATTTCATTCTATATGAAAAATCGATTTTTAAAAATCTTTTAACAATTTTTTTTAATCTTATATCATAAATTTCTAAAATCACAAGCTATTTTATGATATATATTTTGTGATTTATGGAAATGCATTTATATTTATAGAAATTGTTTTATATAGATTAGTTAATTTTTAATTTGCAATTTACTTATTTGCCCATGCATGCAATTTACTCCCAACACAAGATAAGGGAAAACTTAGAAATTCCAACCCCACTAACTACTACTTCACTAGCCAAAGTTACTTCTTTATCCTTGCATGCAAATTGACACAAGCTTGCTAGAGGGTTATTTTTGTCAATTCTCAATTCCACTCACATTTTAGTCAAATCAAAACCAAAAACCAAAGACAAGTTGTCATAATTCTCACCACCACATCCCACTCACTCTCCCACCTCTCCTCTCTTCTCCCTCTCTCGGCCCTCTCTCGGCCGAAGGCCCCACCCCACATTCTCTTTCATTTTTCATTCAAACATCCACCCTCCATTAAGTAATCTCACTTCCCATTTATTGTTCATATATAATCCAAAGAGTTTATGATGAAAAATCTATGTTTTAATCTTGTATGGTAGTGTTTTGTTAAACTCAAAGTGAACACCCTTGATTTTTGTGAATCTAAGGCTTTTACCATGAGATATATTATCATGGGGTTGAGAATGGCTAGACATGAGTGTGTCACACTTTTGTAAATGTTGTTTTCACCCTAATCCATTCAGACATGACTTGTTAGGAGCCGAATGGATGGTGTTCTTGTTGTTTTGTTTAATTTTTTGTATGTTTATGTGATAATAGCATGGATTTTGAATAAAAACTTGATAAAACTCTTTGCATGCTAAGTGATCATATTAGTTATGGTTAATTCTAGGCTTGCATGTTGATTTTATGATGAAATTTATATAGAAACTGTAATAACCCTAATTTTTTGAAATTTTTTTGAAACCCTTATGAATAGTGATTTTGCTGATTATGCTGAATAAGAAAACTTTTCATGCCACACTATGTAGGGGTTCTTCTATTGTTATTCTGAGATCTTATTAGTACTTTATATGAGATATAAGTGTATGTAAAGATCGTCAGAATCCAAATTCGAACACTTTGATTTTTCCCGAAAATCCACCAGATACCGAAAGAATTGAGTATAAGGTAACATGATTAAAAGGATTTAAATTAAAGGATTATAATAGATGATCATAAAAAGGAATATAATGTATTGAGAAAGGTTAAGGGAACCTAAGTAATAAGATCCCGGGTATGATCCCTCAAACGATAAACGAAAACGAAAGTTAAGCGAACCGTATAACAGATCAGCGGTCATTAGGCAAACAATTAGGAAGTTAATCAAAGGGATTAGAGAGGATGATGTCACCCAACCAATGAGAAGAGGACAAGGAGGGGAGGATGACATCATGAGGATGACACAAGCATGACATGGGAAGGAAGGAGGTGTGGTTGAATGAGAACCACACAAAGTCCAAGGTTAATTAGGTAATTAACTAAAACAAAAACAAAACCAAATCAACCAAGCCAAGCAAATCATTTTCATCAAAACACAAAAAAAATCTCTCTTTCTTCTTCATGCTCTCGGCTTCTTTCTTAAAAAATGAAGATCCAAGCTCCACCACTTACTATTTAGCAAGGTAATTATCTAAGCTTCCCCATGGATAGTTACATACTTCCTATAAGTTTAAGCTTCTAATTCCAAGCCAATCATTTTCTATAAACCATGAAAGAAGATGGTGAATAGTGTTTTTCAAGAACTAAAATTTGTGTTCTTGAAGTTTTGTTTAGATTAAGCTTGGATAAGGACTTTAAGGGTGATTCCAAGCCATTCTCTTGATTCTCCACTCTCCAAGGAAGATATAAACTACAAACCCTAGCTTTAGTTTTGAGTAATTAGGATTGAATATGATTGATATAGTATATGTGAAGTATGATGCTTGATTGTTTGAAGTTTGGTTGAGTTTGTAGAGATTAGTTGGTTTTGTGGTATTGGTGGAGTTGTAAATCTTGATGATTAGTTAAAGAACCTAAGTAAAGCTTTTAGTTCATGTGGGGAATAAGTATAAATGGTTAATGTGGATTTGTTGGGGCTGGTATGATGTGGTTTGGATGGATGTTGGTTGTATGATTGATTTGGAGTTGAATTGTGGTTGGTTTTGAATGGTTTAAATTTGGGAAATCACGTAAACATAGCCTTCGTAACGTCCGATTTTCTTTAGACTGTTTTTGTGCATAACATTAGGACCCGAGAACCCCCTGCTAGATTATGACCATTGCCATGTCAAGATAGCTCGTGTTATGAGCTTCGTTTTGATATATAGTTCGTTCGATTCCGATGCACGGTTTAGGAGAAACGACCGTTTCAAGTAACGGCGTTTCGCGAACGAAACTTTTCCCCTCGCCTTACTTTGAAACATAGGTTAAAGACCAAAAAGGGTTAATTAATGTATGAAACAATTATGGTAAGAGTGTTAGGCAGTTGGTAAGACACCCGCGAAGGAATCGCTTTAAAACTCGTAATGGTTAATTTATTAAAAATGGTGGAGCCGAGGGTACTCGAGTGACTTAAGAGAATCAGTAAGCGCAAAACAAGCGTTAGAGTCTAAGTTAGTTAAAGTATAGATTTACAAGTGACTTTGGTTTAATTCCAACTTACTTGTTGCTTATAGGTTACCAGACTCGTCCTGAGCCATTCGTAACCCCCAGTCGCTCAGGCAAGTTTTCTATCCGTTATACTGTTGTTGTGATGTATATATGTATATGCATTATCTTGCGATAGATGCATGTTGGTTAATTAGCAAATGTTGCGATATATTGAAGCATGCTGATATGGTATATATATGCATGCCTGTTTCGTATTCTTGCCAAATATATCTGTTGGTTCAGTTGATAATACCTATGCTAGAGAATAGCAGTAATTTGCATATACCCTTAGTATAGGGACCCAAAGGTGAAAACATTTTCTAAAACCGGGAGTCGAGGATCCCGAGTAGATTTTATATATATATATATATATATATATTTATAGTTTTCAAAACTATTAATCGAATAAGGTTTATTCGATAACTTTATATTATTATTGAATATTATTTCGAATATTCATCCGAGGACTTATGACTCCTTTATTTTATTATTGAATATTATTTCGAATATTCATCCGAGGACTTATGACTCCTTTATTTTATTATTGAATATTATTTTGAATATTCATTCGAGGGCTTATGACTCAGTTATATTATTAATGATTATTAATTGAATATTCATTTGAGGATGTATGACTCCGTTATTTTATATAATGAATATTATTTATAATATTCATTCGAGGTATTATGACTCCGCTTATTATTTAATAATATTCTTTATTTTATTAAAGAATAGTGTTTCGATAATCAAACTTATTTTCGATTATTCAACTAAAGATAGTACTTTCATATAAGTATATCTTTGGTTATTTAATACTCATTTCAAGTATAAGTCTTACAACTTCTACTTCAATTATTTGTATAAAGATTATTCTTTATGGGAATATTATTTAAATAATAATATTCAGACATTTTCTAAATATATTGGGACTGATTTACTTCATTAAATCAGCATTACTCCAAACACTCTTTAAAGTGTTTTCGAATCTTCAAAATGATTTTTAAAAGTTAGAGCGGATCCCAAAACTCATTTTTATATTTAAGATCTTCCTTTTAGAAAGGGGATTTAAATACTCGCTCAAAACCTGAGGGATCCGGCTCTATGGTGTATTTTATATTCGCAACAAGGTTGCAGTTTTGGTAAATGAATTGATTACTTACCCAAGGTTCGGGAAGTAAGTCCATCTATCGAGTCGACATAAGCAACATGGGCTCAGTGGGCGTCCATGATAGTGTAAGTGGCTCAGTGGGAGTCCATCAAATGCATAAGTGGCTGAGTGGCAGTCCAGCATAAGGTCCTATTGTGACCAGGGTGATGACCAGTGGGGAATTCGTCCATCTACTAGTAGAAAAGGTTACTTATTGGTATCTTTGCCTGATCAGCAAGATATCAGATTTATGCCAAAATTCTTTCCTTTCCAAATTTATTGGATATTGTAATTCTGTTCATACTTTACATGACAGAGGTTTTCAGGAAATGTATGTATATATATATAGGTGTATATATATATCGGGACTTAATGAAGTATATCATAACTTCATTTCCTTCAAAATATTTCAAAGATTGAATCTATTCAAGTCTTATCTTGTAGTCTCATCAGTGTGATGAACTTTTGAAACTAATTATAACTTGAACGGTGGTAGTTCAAGTAGTATTTGGAAAAGATGTAAGTATATTGGAGTATCTTGTAACTTCATCTTTTAAACTTATATCTAGTAAATGATTATCTTATGCATGACAAAGATTTTCAGAAAAACGTTGAGACAAGGTTAGATATATGAGATCACCTTGTAACGATATTTTTATACAGTTATACACTGGAACTCTGTGTGTATTATGCATGGAAGAGGACTTCCCATATTTTGAAAAGTATATATGTATATATACTGAATATTTTGCGACTTCATCGCATTAAGATATCAAACTTGGTTCATTTCTTTTGACCAAGACTTTCATGAGTACTATGAGAAGGCTCATATATTGTTAATCATTATACATATTATTTTGGTGGGCTTGCTGCTCACCCTTGCTTTCTTCTTTCATCACACAACATCAGTTAGACAAGATGAACCGGAACAAGCTCCCGATTCGCAAGAGGTTAGAAAACGTTCGGCAGTCTTCTGGAAGCGTTGATGCTGCTGTAGGTGAGGTAGGGACTACCAATAGGCTAGGCTTTCAACTTTTGATGTACCAGATTTATGTATATTTATGAATTGTAATAATGGTAAAGAAAATGTAAATTTATTCAGAAAACCTTTTAAGGTGTATTGGCAGATAATTGTGGAATAAAATGACTTGTGATTATTTTTTTGGATGTTCATCTCTGAGACTATAACGTGTGGTGTGTGTGTTTATTGTGGGGTCACAGTACAGAGTAGTTGATTAATTATTAAGATTGGGTGTTTTTAAGGAAAATGGAACTCGTGACAACCCGGATCCCCGACCCCGGATTTGGGGGTGTTACAGAAACCATATTATTTTTGGCGTGTAAGTTTAAGAGCATGCATGTATAGGTTCAACTCATGATTGTCGAAAGTTCTTGATCATTTGGATTGATTTTTTTTTATTAATAAACTCTAATTTCAATTGAGTTAAGATATTAACTACGATTTGTGCTCTTTGTTATATGATTTAGATTCGTATATATATAGAGGATTTGAGTTGTTATTCTCGAAATTGTGATGACTTGTAATTAGTGTATTATTTTTACTCTTATTTTGCTATATTACTCTTTAGGTAAGGATGATCTCCACTAAGACAATATTGTGTGTGGAAGTGTTATATCAGTAGGTTTCCTTGGTTGAGGTTTAGTTTGGGTTTTGGTTGATGTTTGGTTTGGTTTTTCAAGTGGGAATTATGGTGGAAAGGGTACATTAAATTCTGCAGATCTTGAGCTTGGTAACATGAGGTTTAGGGTGAGATTTGACCTTGTCATTGTAATCCATTTCGAGGCCGAAATCACCAGAATCTAGTACTAGGGGTATACTTCAGATTTTAGATGTTTGTTATAGGTTTTTAGGTTGTTTGGTTAGGTGCACGATTGAAAACACTAAATCTGTCCAGCAGGGGACAATTTTACTGCAACGTAGAAATGAGGAGTTTTGACCATGTCATGGGTAGGTCCTCACTAGGCCTTGGTTGGCCCTAGTTAGAGGTAGTGTTAGAGGTGTTTTTTCATCCATAGTTCATAGGAATTGAGTTATAATCATGTGTCACAAGTTACTGTAAAACATGACATTTTCTGTCTAGAAAACAGGGGAACCATGGACTTTAAGCTTAGGCCTAGGGAGGCCGAAGCTAGGCCTTTGAGTCACACCAAGTTTGGGAGTTACCTTATGATCAGAAGAGTCTAGTGTAGAAGTTTGGGACGTAAAATTGAGGTTTAAGGGTGTCAATCGTACTCAAGAAACTTTGATGTCATCCTGAAATCACTAAAATGAGCACATTCACTTAACATTTAGTTTTAGAGCACTTATGAGTGAGGCCTAGGTTGACCATAATATTTTAAGATAGTATAAGGTCATTAGAGTGTAGGGCCTAGGTCAGGGTCAATAGAAACTTGATGGTTTAGGAAAGGCACTTCGAGTTATGAGGTGAATATTAGGAGTTTTGACTAGTTTAGCATAACTAAGTGACTTAAGTGGAGTGAGATCATCCAAGCTTAGTGATGCAATATAGTGTGTTGATATATTATTATGCACTTAAATATGTTATGTGAGCATATGTGGCTTTGTGAACTATTATGCTTATAAGGTAATCGTAAACATGTATGTGTATATAGGCCTAAGTGCTAATGTGCTTAATTTCGGTTTATAATTAGGTTCAGTTGGTGAGAATATATTATAATGAGGTTATTATTATTTTGTGTAGACTCGGGAGATGAGGGTAAACTTTCCATTAAAGTCGAGTAAAGCTCCCAGTTGCTCCTACCTGCCAGTCAAGTCAAGCCTTTCTCAAGGAAAGTGTTTCAACCTACCTTTTGTTTACACTGCAAGTGTGTGCTAACCCAGCTTTTATATATGATGCAAGTATTCTGAATCACCTTGATATACATATATACATGATCCAAGTGTTTCAATTCTATCTTTCGTATTATATGTAAGTGCCATGAACCCTGAAGTATCTAATGCAAGTAGTTTAACTTTACTTGAAGATTGCTATGCAAGTAACTCAAAACTCATAACATGCTAGTATACCAAAGTAATTATGATGCTGAACCCTGTATAAGTTATACTCAGTAACCTTATCTTGACACCTAAAAGTCAGTTATTCCTTAATGTTGTTCATGATTTCTTGATAACTTCATTCTTACTCTTAAACCATGATACCCTGTTATACTTTGAATTGATGCTTACCTCCTTTATATTTTAATAACTATGTCTTCTCTGGAACCACTACATTGAACCTAGTTTGACCTCGCTCTTTTCAATAACCCTGTTAAACTTCACTACCAAGTCCTTAAAAATCTTGTGTATTATTGTAATCTCTTTAAACATATGGGATCTTTCATTTCCATAATTATTCTTTCATTCTTGTTTATGAATTATATAGCACTTGTTGAGCATTTGGCTCACTACTTACTTTCACCCTGATCTTCCAGCTAGCAGATATGGTTAGATTCAAGCAGACCGCCCGTAAGACTTGTGATGCCGATTCGTATGTTCGAGCTCAGGTAGTGTAGTGATCGTTTTGTTTGAGGACTCGGTATTGAAATCAAGTTGTAATAGTTAATAGTGTTGGGCTGTTCCAAACCCTAAACTGTAAGATCTTAGATTCAGATGTATTTATTTCCTTTTGATAACTATTGTGATTATTCGTATAGTTTCTTCTTTTATAGATGGGGTGTGACACAAAATTTCTAGGCTCTTTGTTGATAAAGAGCTTAGCTACTTCTTGAGAGTGTTACAAGATTTTCTATCTGAATTGTTACAACTAACTAAAGGACCAGTGTTAACTTTATAATTCAGTTAACTGTTGATTTACACAATGTGCAATAAGACATGCTATTAACTTTAGTAAACTGTCACTTGTCATTTTTATTTTAGGAAAAGTGTATCTTCTATTTCAGGCTTAATATATCTTAGCATCCTTTGTTTACTTTGATCGTCCTTTGTCAGTTAATTTTCACCATTGATCTTGCACATCCTTCAAGCTGCTTTTTGTAGACTTGTCAATCCAGCTGTTTGGATTGTTTGTTGACTGTAAATCTTGGATATTGCACAGGTCTGCAACTTTGTACTTTGATATTTTACCTCGAGATCTCCATTTGGTCTATGGAGAACTTGATATCTCGATAAGTATATTGGCTTATCGAGATCTCTAGTACTCCATAGATAATTTGACTTATAGAGGTCTCTGAGTTCTCTATAAGAGAATTTGGCTTGTCGAGATCTCTAGTCTTCATATCTTCACTTGACTTATCGATATCTCTGAGTTAGTTAGTGGATAATTGACTTATCAATAACTCAGAGTTCTCTAGTCAAATTTGACTTGTCGATAACTCAGAGTTCTCTAGTGAATTTTGGATTATTGATATCTCTGAGTTCTCTAGTGGAATTTGACTTATCGATAACTCAGAGTTCTCTAATGAATGTTGAATTGTTGATAACTCTGAGTTCTCTAGTGAAGAAATGACTTGTCGATATGTCTGTGAGTTCTCTAGTAGTTTTCCTGACTTCTCGATAAGTCATTTGGAGTTCTCGAGTGACTTCTCTGTAACAATAAATTTATGACTTGTAGAGATCTTTGACTTAGAGTATTTTTATCCAAACAGGTTTATTCAACTCCAAGCTTCTTCAAAATTCTTCTGAGGCATGATCTTCTTGATCTTCTTCCCGATAGAATCCTTAGGCTTGATACTATTTAAACAAAAAGGCTCAAGTCTGCTCTTTTATATTATTACAGACTTTAAATGTTACAAGTACAAATGCAAACTAAGATTACAATACAACTTACTTAGGGTTGTCAATTTGACTTAGTCTTGTTAAAGTACATGCATGTCTTGCACAATAATCTCCCCCAATTTGTGAGAAGATTGCTTAACACAAATTCATACCTGTTAACAAGACTAACCCCAAGTAAAAAAATGGAAAATGAAATTAGTACATAAAGCTTGATAGAATTACAACTTTTATATATTAGGAGATTTACAAAGTTTAATGGTTACAAGTATCAGGTAAAGACGGTTTTTATATCTGCTTCTTCCCTAAGAACATCCTTCAAGTGATCAAGAATTTCCAGTTCTTCTATGATAGGTGTTCCACTTAGAGCTTCCACAAGTTTTTGTCTTGCTACCTTTGAATAACCATTGTTTAGTAAATCAATCCTAAATCTTGAAAATCCACTAGCTTTGATGTTTAGAAATTTCCCATCCTTAGAGATTCTACTCATTCCTTTGGCCTTGAGCTCTTTTGATCTTTTTATGAATATCTCAATTTCCTCATTATACTTCCTCACTCTTTCTTCAGATTCAGCCTTATTTCTTTTTCATGTTTCCTCCCTTGTAATCAACCATTCAGCTATAACTGATCTCCATGCCCTTGTAGCAGTATCCTTGTCCTTTAGCAAACTTATTATTCTCTTAATTTCTGTGGGAGAAAGAGAATCCATTAAATCACTACCAAGAAAGGCGAAGGACCCATCTTCATAGAAAATTCTAACTTTCCTAAGAGATACAACCCAGACTCTGACTATTTCCTCAGCAAGTAGTTGAAAATGATCTTCAACTGAGATGCACCAATTTAAAGGTAGAAAGTCAGATTGCTTAAAACAGTTCCAGATGGCCCTTTCATTGACTTCTCCTTTCTTTGTAAGCTTGGCTTTCTTAGGCTTTCTCCCAACAGATTTGAAATTGACTTTTAGTGAAGGCTTAGCTAAAGGTAAGGTTGTGGTTTTCTTAAGACTTGTTTGGATTGTGGTGATTGGAATTTTTAGGAAGGAGTTAGCTATTTGTTTTTACAGAAATTTTGGCTTAGAAGTATAAGGTGGTTTGTTGATTGAGGTTATTGATACAGAAGTTTTGGCTAGAGGTGGAGCTAGAGCAGTTTGGATTTTTAGGGTTTGTTGTGGTTCTGAGCCATCATGATTCTTTTTACTCCTCATCTCACTTCTTCACTTCTTCTCCTCATACTCCTTCTTCACTACACCCTTACTGCCAGATAGCTTAGTGAATTGACTTGGATTTGAGCCAGAAGGATTTTGATCATCTTTCTTCTGCTCATCATCATTCTTGTCTTTTCTTAGATTATACTGTGTGTTTGGCAACATGGTGTCAGGGTTCACAACATATCTCTCCAAAATGTTTATCATCTCTACATCTTCATGCTTCTTGTTCTTTTTGTGCTTCAAATAAGACTACAATGTCATGATCAACCTCATGTTTGATCTAACACAATGTTTGGGAACAAGAAGATGTCTGGCTTGTTTGGTCATTGGGAAGATATAAACTACTCCTTAGTTTGGATATAGATAGGCTTCTGGAAAAGCTTCTATCTGTGCCTTTTAAGCTCTTGGAGAAGTTGAGTATCTTCTTGAATGACTGGATTTACTCTATTAATCATCACATCAAGTTCAAATGCTCTTAGAGTTTGGAAATTTGTGAGAGTCACTTGAATGCACCTGTATACACCACCATCATTGATGTTCATGACAATCCTTTTCTACAGAAAGTTATCAACCTTCACTACCACTACCACTATGAAGTTGATATTCTTGGCCAAAGCTTTCTTGTAAGTCATATAGTTGTTGTTAAGAGACACTCTTAGTGCTGCAAGGAGGTCATTGAATTCCTTATCTTGATTTGGTCCTTCTGCAACCCTTTGAAGTCTTTCCTTTCCAACATCAAGTTGAGCACTTGAGGTTTGACCAATTTGAATAGTCTCTTTAGCCTTAGATTTAGATTGTTGAATTCTAGAATCAATCTCCCCCTTAGTCTTGGTGACAGGCATGAGGAGGGGAGTTGGAATTTCTGGCCTCACTTGTTTAGGTAGAGAAGGTAGTGGTATGTTGAGTTTGCCCATGATGGCTCCCAAAGCAACAGATTTCTGCATTTGAAGATGCTTGTGGGAGTCCACCAATGTCTGGATATCAGATTGTTGACTCTTGACTAGAGAAGTAAAGGCCTGGACTTGTGCATTAAGTGAAGCATTTGAGGTCTGCAATTCTGAGACTTGGCTTTGGAGAGATTGAATTTGCAGATTTGTAGAAGTTGAGCTGGTAGATATTAAGGAGCCAAAAGTTGCTTCCACAGCCTGTTTGACGCCATCCATGAGCAATGCAGAAGGCTCATATCTGGTCTGGTGAAGCTGGTCCAACTTGACCTTTGAGTCATTTGCATTGGTGATTTATTGTTGGACTACTTCATGAAGAGCAATGAATGACTGTTTCAGACTCTTGACTTACTTTTCCATAGTGGTCAAATCTAATCTTTTCATTTGATCAGGAAAGTGTTGAAACCTTGAGGTGATCTTGAACTGAGAAGGTATAATTTCATCCATATTCTCATTTACCAGCTTTCTAATCCTATCTTCATGACCAATCAATCTCAGTTCTAGAGCTTTTCTAAAGAGATGGAAAGCTTTAGGTTGAAGCTTTGAGACTTCATTGACTACATCATAGACTTCACCAGGTGTCAGAGCCTTAGAATTTCTACCCATAATTGTCAAGTAGTCTTCCCTGAACTTAGCTAGAACATCCTCTATATCCAGATTATAATCCTTGTTCAGCTTCATTAACAAATTTGTTCTGTTGTTCTTGGACATCTGATTGATAGGAGAGCATGATTGCTTGATAGTCCTGGTTAGACATGTCAGAATTCAGCAATTATTGAGAGATTTGTGCTAGGCCTCCAAGCTGATCTATCCTGAATTCTCCAAGATTTGCTGAGATGCAGTTTCTTGGAGCCAGTTAGAGACACGATGTGTTTTTGGTGGTTGAGAGGTTGATGGTTGTTGTAGGGGATCAGAACCACCTCTGACTAAAGTCACAATTGTACTCACAGATTGCTGTGTTTTTGTGACAGTGTGCTGTCCTCCACTTGTAGTGGGGACCTCCCATTGAATTGGAGGGGAGTTGACTGGGTTACTGTCATGTACACCAGCCTCAAACCCTTGTGTATCTTGCACCACACTGTCACCTGAATGTGCTATTCTTGCCTCCCCATAGCAGGATCATTGGCAATTGTACTCCTAGCATCAACTGCCAAAGCAATTTCTGCTAGGATTTTGAGGGGAGTTATTCCTATATGAGGAACTGTCACACCCCCAACTTAACAATACATAATATATAACTATTACAATATTTAAAAGAAAGTAAATACAATTGAATCCAAGATCTTATAGTTTAGGCTTTGGAACAGCCCAACACTACTAGCTATTACAACTGGTTTTAATATCGAGTCCTCACACAAAACTATCTCTTATTCTACCTGAGCTCGGACATACGCATCGGCGTCATAAGTCTTATGTGATGTCTGCTAGAATCTAACCATAGCTGCTAGCTGTAATATCAGGGTTAAAGCAAGTAGTGAGCCAAATGCTCAACAAGTGCTAAACAATACGATACAAAACATAAATCGAGATATATATTAAAGAATGACAATGTAAAGATATAACTAAAAATAACAAGAGATGAACTTTTGGGTGATGGCATCATTTGCTTGAATCAAAAAAAATTTCAAAATCATATCTTAATCAAAAACCATTTTATGACGCTACGGATTACAGCCGGTGATCAGTCGCGAAGTAATCCCGAACCTCGTTGGGTTCTAAAACATTAATGGGATCCCTAGGCAACTTTTAAACCTACAATATCAATGTGGAAAGGACTTGCATCTCAGTCCAGATCCACTATTTAAAGAAAACATTTATCCCCCTCTGGGACTGAAAATCCAAATTTTAATCATTTCAAAAACTGATGCCGACTGATAATAAAATTTCTTAAACAGTAAACATCTTTATCAAGGGATTGCAGATTGACTTGAAACACTGGAATTATGTTCACTAAATCTTAGGGCCATGATCCACTAGACTTTACTCTATCAGGGTAATTGAAAGGTTTTCATTTACAAGAATTTTGACAAGGAGATTTAGTAGGGTTATTGGATAATATGAAAGAGTAATGCCAAACAAGGCTGAAAGCAATGGTTTTAGACAAGGTATAGGTATTAGAAAATCAAGAAGATAAGCATTATTGGTTACAAGTATTATAGAGGTGTTAAGATATAAAGAAAGTGATCATTAGCTTAAGGTATATCAGGATGTCAAACTTAAGGGTAAGGATAGGGTTATCAAACAATCGGGGTTCTTACAAGAGTTAAATTAAGCATCAGGGTGTAAAATTAAGATTTCTCAGTAATCAATAGCATGTTAATCAAAAGGATCAATTAGGTATTATAACAATTCTCTATTTTATCATGGCATCCCGATTACTTTGGTATACTAGCATGGTATGATTTTTGATCTACTTGCAATAAGTACTTGAGGGTTCATGGAATTTCTATATAATACGAAGATAGATTTGAGAATCACTTGGTTCGGGTATAACAAGGTAAATCAGGATACTCGCATCATATATATAAGAACTTGTTATCACACATTCGCAGTGTAAACTAAAAAGTAGGTTGAATCACTTGCCTCGAGAAGGCTAGACTGGACTGGACTGGAAAGTAGGAGCAACTGGAAGCTTTACTCGACCTTTATGGCAAGTTTACCCTCGTCTCGAGATCCTACACAATTAATAATAACCTTATTATAATATATTCTTACCAACGCAACCTACTTACAACCCGAAATTAAAAACAAATGGCACTTAGGCCTATATGCACGTAATTTATAATCACCTTATAAACATAATAGTACACATAGCCACATATACTCAGATACCATATTTTAAATACCAAACAATATCACACACACACCATATTGCAACACTAGGCTTGGATGATCTCGTTCCACAACTTAAGTCACTTGATCGCTAAACTAGACAAAGTCTCCAAATTTTGGCCTCCTAACTCGATGTGACTTTACTAAACTATCCAAAACCTATTCACTCTCACTTGGGCCTTTCACTCTACTGGATTTATGCTATCTTGCAACTATAGTGGTCAACCTAGGCCTCACTCATAAATGCTCTAAAACTATGTGGTAAGTGAAGGTGCTTACTAAGGTAAATTTCAGAATGACATCTATGGTTTCTTGAGTGTATTAGACACTCTTACACTACGATTTTACCTCCAAAATTTCTATACTAGACTCTTCTGATTATAAGGCAACTCCCAAACTTGATGTGGTTCAAGGGCCTCGCTTGGGCCTCCCTAGGCCTAAGCTTAAAGTCCATGGTTCCCCTGTTTTTTCTGGGCAAAAAAGGTCCTGACTTAAACTAACTTGTGACACATTATTCTAACTCAAATACTATGAACTATGGCTGGAAAAACTCCTCTGACACTCCCTCTAAATAAGGCCCAACAGGGCCTAATGAGGGCCTACCTATGACATGGTCAAAACTTCCTATTTCTAAGTTGCAACAAAATTGTCCCCTGCTGGATAGATTTTGTGATTCCACTCGTGCACCTAACCAAACGTCTTACAAACCTCCAAAAAACACCTAAAACCAATTATATACTCCTAGTGCTAGCTTCTGGTGGCTTGGGCCTCAAAGTGCACAACAAATGCTCATTCAAAACTTTCCCATAAACTAGTGCATCAAATCTGGAAAAATGCAAACACTAACTAATCCCTTTCCACATTTACTCCCACTTATTAACCAAACATCCAACCTTTACCAAAGCAAACCTAGTTCATCAACATCCTAAAATAGTGCCTCAACAGGAGTGGAGATCATCCATACCCTAGAACACCAACATGCAAATAAAAATATAACATGCAACTCATGGAAAATACTTAACAAGATTTCGGCTAAAATATAGAGTTTAAATTCTTGTAAATTCGACTTGTACCTATTACTCAACCTTAATAATCATGAAATATATCTTCTCTTAACTATTATTAAGAAATATATCATGGAAACAATCTATTTTAAGAATAAATAATTCAAATTTTTAGATTTTTAAACATGAAAACATGATTTCGAGAAGAGTAGCATACACAATATGGTTGATCATCATATTAACATCTTAAAACTAGCATGCATGGCTAAACATGATTATATAGTGAAATTTCAGTAGCATGCAAAGGTTTTTAAAGTATGGTTTCTCCATAAAACACTTAGTTAAAACATTTATAAAATGTATCTTATAGAGAGCTCTTGAATTCACAAGAATCAAAAGTTTCTCCTTGGAGATCACACAAAAGCTACACATGCAACCATGAAACTTCATCTTCCAAATCACAAAACTCTCGGGAAGTATATAAAATAAATTTAGGTGGAAGAATTACACTAGGGAAGATGAGAAATGGGATGGAAAAATGGAAGGGAGTGGGGAGGGGGTTCTCGGCCGAGAGCAAGGAGAGGGAGGGGAGGAGAGAAAAAGAGAGGTGAGTTGGAGTGTGGAGTGAGTGAAATGATTTCTCACATTTTGTTTTTGGTTTTATGCCTTTGATTGACTAAAAGAAATGAGTGGAAATGAGAATGTACAAGAATACCCTCTAGCTAAAGTTAGGCCTTTTGCATGCAAGGTTAATGTGGTAATTTGGTTAACAACAAGTGAGTTAGTGGGGTTGGAAAGGTCTCCTTTTCCCTTTAACAGAATGGAAGAGTGATCTGCATGCAAGGGTTTCTATGTAATTTGCTAATTATAACAAATAAATTTTTAAAGATTTATTTTTATAAAATAAAATACAAGTTCAAAAATTATAAAATTTATACCATAAAATAACTTGGATTTTTAGAAATTTTATAAGATCACTTTTGAAATTTGTGAATGAAATAACATTTAAAAGAAAAATTTTCCAAGGTTTAGAATATTCCTCATAAATCAAAAATAAGGGAAATAAATAAACTTTTGCTTTGAAAAATCATATTCTACATAAAGCAATTTATAATGCAGAAATTTTCATTCACACAAGGTACAATCAGTAAGTATATTTACATTCGGCTCTAATATTATACAAAGTTCACAAATAATATTACACAAAATATCGGTCGTAATAGGAACCTGCAAATAAATTGGAGATGATTTAGATAGCTCCCCCTCAAGAGTACTACCCTCAAACCTTATAGTCTGTGAAGACTGATTTGCACATGAAGGTGCATTTAGTATCTCCATGGGGTGTTCAGTAAAAACTGATGAATCCCTCATGTTTTTGATGGTGTCATCAAGGTCTACCCCAGCAAGTATCCTCTCACCATATGAATGAAGTGTTTGGGTGGTGAGCAAGGTTTCTTGAACCAAGTCACTTGATTTAGCTTGCACTTGAGAATTAGATTCAAGTGCAGTTGGTAGAGAAGAAATTTGAGATATACGAGATTGTTGCTCAGATGTGAGTGTTGGCAGCTCCCCCTGAATGGATGAGGGAGCTTCAAAAGATGTGCCCTCACTGTGTGTGCCATCTTTATTCCTCCTACCATACACTTGAATTGCTTCAGGTGCAGGCTGTGCAGACTCTATACAAGGTACATTGGGGTGAATGCTCTTTTCAATAGACACACGTTGTTGAGAGGATATATCTAGAGTCTGTATAGTCCCCATTTTTACAACTATATCATGTTGGGAGAATGCAGAGGTGGCTTCAGTGGTCAGCTCAGTTTCCTTACTCTTCTTTGATCTCTTGACTAAGAGTGACTCAGTTTCATGTTGATCCTCACCACTCTTAGTTATAACAGTTAGGGTAATCTCCTTTCTCTTCTTTTTACTCACCTCATCCTTTTGAGAAGATGAGGTGGTTGGTTTCCTAGCTTCTACAGGTTTTGAAGGAATAGGCTCAATATGGGTAGGTTCCTGTAGGTGTGCCTGTGTTTGTACTTCTACAGGCTCAGGAACCATTGTTGCACTAGGTTGATTTGCACTACTTCTCATGTCTAGCATATAATAGGGGTAAGTCTTAAATCTTTCAATCATGAAGGGTGTTAACTTAAGACTTACTGGAACCTTATTCTTTGTAAGAACCCTAAATTTTGTAATATTTTAAACTTCAGTGAATAATAATTGGATGTGATTATGCAAAAAATTTGAGTTCACCATAAATGAATAGTGGAATCTTGAGAATCCGAGAACGTATTCTTGTTTAACGAGCGAAATAAGTGAATGCAAAAGCCGTCGAAATTCGAAGATTCACACTTATACTACGTGTTTTAGAATCCATAAAGAATGGTGTAGAACCAAGAATACTACATTAAATAAACATCTCATCAAGATGTTATTAAGTTCAAGAGAAAGGAATGGAAGTGATTAAAGGATTATAGACGATAAAAGAAATCCTTGTGAAACGAAACGTTCTACGGAAAAACTAACTGAATAAAATGACAAGTGCATGAACGATAATTAAATGAGGAAGTAATTGGAAGCCATGCAAGTTGGCCATGCACAATCCTACACCCATCTAGTAGTTAGAAGTGTAACTAGTAGTTAGTCAATCAAATTAGAATAATGTTGTGAATAGTAAAGGGGGAGATAAGGAGTACATGCACCATACCTCCATATTTCTCTCATTCAACACACAATCACAAGCCATACTTCTATTATTTATTTTTTGAAGTGCAGCTCTTATACATATATCCATATATGTATACTTATAACCTAACACACTTTCAAGAGCCAAGCAAAAGAAAGCCATTCTCTCCGTCCTTCTCCATTTCCGAATTTCCAAGAACCCCCAAGAAATAAAAATTCATAACTTAAGATCTACCCACTCAAATATCATGCAATTTTAACCGTAGCTGCTCCATATCATAGGTAAGCTTTATACCAAATTTCACACTCAAATAATTGTTTTTCAATTTTATAAAAATGTTTGAAGGAGATGCTGAATAGTAACTCCGAGTTTTACTAACTCATTTTCTTGATTTCTCTTGTTAGTCTAAGGCTTGTTAGGGATAGATCAACCTTCTACAAGGTTAATACACTCCTCCTAGATTTTCTAAGGATCCAAGAAGGTATAACTCTTCACCCTTAAAGATTTTATGGTTGGATTTTAAGGATTATTGTTATATTGTTTCAAGATTTAAGAGATTGTGAATGCTTGAGGTTTATATGTTTAAATCTTGTTAAGTTTTAAAGATTATGAGATGTGGTTCTTGGATGTTACACTAGATGATGTAAATAATGGGTAGATGAGTGAATCTTGAAGATTATATGTGTTGATGGTGGTTACAAGTAGTGGAAATGGCAAGATCTTGTTGTGGTTGTTAAGTAGTGGAATTGTTGCACATGTTCTGGTTTGTGCAGAGAATTCATCCACGAAATAATCTGTAAAGTGTGAACCACTAAACATGAAAATCTATATATTGTTTTTTAGTTTCTGTACATATAAAGAATGTCACGAGGCGATTTACGGTTTAGGAGTTATGGCCGATTTAGTGAAAAGCATTTCTGTGAGAACACAGTTACAGATTATGGAGTTGTGTGATGATTTTGGAACCCTAAAAATTATAATTTGACTATGGAAAAATCATGGTAACTGAATATTACAGTAAGGAAGAAGAGCCAAAAATAATTTCATTAAAATATTAATTTTCCAATTTTATAAAAATGTTGGAACCAAAGTCGTGCGGTAATGCTACACGACGCGTAGCCACTGCCTAGCTACTGCCTTGTTTTGATTAAATCTGGGAAATTTGTTTTCTAAAAAGGACAGAGTTTCTTTTTGGTAAAAAAGTAGAAGTCATCTAGATCGTGCACGTAAAGACGGCGTGTCGATTGATTTAACGGTTTGTGTTATGAGCATTTTAGTAAAACTAGCGCGAATAGTAGAACTCCATAGTCGACCGAACATTGGAGATGTTTTCACCTATTTAAATTCATATTTTCAAATCGAAACTTTTGTTATAATTATTAAAAACACTCAAGAAGTCCTTGAGGTGGTTTCGCATTTAAATCTTCATTTTTTGATTTATTAAAAATGCTAGCGTGCAAGTCGCGTAATAGTAATTCAATGAAAAGTCAACTATGGAAGTACTACTTTGACCGTCCGTTTTGGCCAAGTTAATAATATAATTTGGAGATGATCAAAACACGAGAGTTGTTAAGGATTGTAAGAAGAACATATAGGGGTGTCAAACGAGATTTTAAATGGACAGTAACGAGGTGTGAGATGTCGTAAGTTAAATGAACCCGAGAGAGTGAAGATCGGGTAGAGTGAGTCTACTTAGAATAAGTCATTCATTGGTTAACCCGACTAACCGAGGTTATATTATGTCTTGGTAGAGGTTCCAGGACCAAGAGGGATACATCAAGGTAGAGCTTGGACATCAAGCAAGTTTTCGAAATCTAATCTTATGATATCCATGCTTTAAATACTGTTGTGATTACGATGCCATGCTTTACAGTTTTAAATAAACGAATGATATATGTTTGTCTATGATTTCAATACGCCTATAACGTGCTTTTGTTTATGAAATACAATTTCATTCCATACAAGTATGAGAAGTTGGAATTTATTTCCGAGATAATACGTTATAGTGAGAGTCGGAGATATTTTTAATAATGATTTAATTCGGGGATTAGCCAGATGTGAGATATTTCGATTTTATTAACAGAGTAAGTTCGCGTGAGATATATCGAGCAAACGTTTGAGATTTAATTTGAATCAATATCTTAAATAAGTATTTGAATATTCATTTAAGGGATATCCTTATTTGATTATTTATTATGTAAAATAATATTTAAAGGATTATTAAATATCCAAAGAGTATTTAAAAATACATTGAATAGATTATAAATCATTTCACTTTACTTAAAAAGTATTTAACTATTAAAAGATATTTATAGGGTATTAAATACTGTCTTAACTATTTATTTAAGGTTTATTAATTAACTAAACCTTATTTCTGAAACTCTAAATATTTTATAAAAATATTTTTCCGGACTCCTAAAAATTATTTAAAAAATAGACGTAGTTCCCGAAGGTAGTTTCTAAATTATTCAACCCTCAATGAAGGAATCAATCAATTGAAACTTATCAAAACCTTGGGGAACTTGGTCTAGAAGCATAAGAGTTTTGCTTCTTCGCTCAGTAAAAAATAAGAAGTCAATATATGTATCACCCTACTATAGTTAGGGATTTGAATATGATTTCAAGTCAAAACTCCGACAACTCCCAAGGATCAATTGTATTAAAAGTTGAAAAACAAATCATCTGATTAAAGATCAACTCTAAGCGATCTATTCTATCAAAAAGGATTTTTAAAATAAAATTTAGAATTGTTTTTGGACTGGAATGTGGCCTGCCCGGCACAGAGAGGTATAGGGCAGTGATCAGGCGCGGAGTGGCGCAGTGTACGGTTATATGGTCTATGTGACCATTGACTTTCAGACTTGCATGGCAATGGGCAACCACCGTGTAGTGTCTTGATAAGCCCAAAGGCGGCTAGGTTTGTATTCCTTCTACTAGTAGAGAAAATTTCGTACTCGGCTGATCACCGGTACGTGGTTTATTCCAGTATAGTCCCTTTCTTCCATTTTGGAAAATTGTTATGCAATCTACAATAGAAGGCCGATAAGGCTGAGTTTTAAATCATGAGTTACATGATGTGAATATCAAATCCAGTTTATAATTCTGGTTCGAGTAAAATCTTGAAGTTTGAAAAAGAGATGGATTCAAGTATAAAGTGGATATAATGTTACAGTTGATTTTGAGAATATTACAAGTTTGACAAGCATATATGTTTTCAGAAATCTTTGAAAAATATGAAGTACATTTATTGTTATATATATATATATGTATACATATAAATATATATGTACCTTGTTGAGCCATAGTGCTCACTCTTGCTTTTATATATTATATCACAACAGATAGCCAGTATGCTGGAGAGAAGGCAATTGTGTGGAGAATACGTAGATTGCCCACAAACTCTTTGCAGTTTTGCTCAGGTGGACCAGAGTATGCAGATAGGATGTTGTTCGAGTTAGAAATATTCATAACTTCATGTAGAGGTTATGAGTAATAGTGTGAGATCCTGGAAAGTGTATTTGATGTGTAATAACAGATGTTATTGGTTAAGTATTGTTTCTAAGATTATAACTTGTATGTGTGAAGGATTGGGGTCTATGATGTGGTTTTGTTGGATCATGGGGATTAACACATGTGACAAAGGATTGGATGGATATGTGACGACCCAGAATCCTAACCCCGGATTTGGGGGTGTTACAGAAATGGTATCAGAGCTTTAGGTTATCAATCTTGGAAACGATAGGAGTAAAATCGGGTAGACGTAAAGATAAAAATGAATTAATGAGAACTCTCATCGAGTTCGTAGTCGGATTACTACGGAGTAGTCGTGACGGTAGTACCCCCAATGGAACATTAGCCTTAAGAGCAGAAGTATCGGTTGAGTTATTAGCAGCCGATTAAAAAGCTAGCATTAAAGGAAGAGAATGAGTTGTAGTACTCAGAGACAAGAGTGCTAAGAGTTATCTGTAAAAGAGAGTTTATCGGTTGAGCCGATAGAGTTTGTTGATGGACTACCACAAGTTATATTGAAGTATTTATGTGAAGTGTTACACGAAGACTGTTGGAATCATTTGAGATCGATAGGATGAGCAATGGAGAAAATTGTACAGGATTTTTTTTGTAATATTGATATAGAAGTGGAGTTGGGTCTCCAAAGAAAGTTGAATGAAGACGATACCTACGATACCATAGATTGATTGGATAACCTGAGTCTTGCTACTCATAGCTCTTTATAGATTTCCCTTGAGGAGACATATCAGGCGAGAATCAAGATGCTTAATTCTTTTTACTATTAAGGTTATTAAGTTACCTGAATTGGTTAAAAGTATTATTCCGATAATAAGGGCCCAATACGCGATGAGCAACGATTGTACCAAGAAGGGTATTCGCTATACCATTGAAGAATCTATATCCTATGAGGAAGATTTTAGCGTATCCCAATACGATCACGTTATGCGATAATATGAAATCATTTCATCCGTTAATCCATTATGGTTCAGCGCAAAAAGTGAGAATCGACAGTATAACTTCTGAAAATTTCATGCTCCTGCAATCAACGCAGCTAGCTCCGAACTACTGGAGGAGATGACCAGGGAGTCTGATGCAGGATTCCAAGAGTGGGATCTCACTAGAAGCTACGTGTATATTCTCGACAGGATGTCGTCCTTTGCTAATGTATCAAATCAGGCGTGTGGGCACAACACTTTGCGAGTAACTAAAGAGGAATAAAGAATGTATTTGCAAAAAAGCAAGTTATTAAGCGACTTTAAAAAAAATGCTTAGAGACGCGAATATTGGTATATGGAATTACGAAGATGGGGAGGTGAGATCATCCCCGAGTGGGTAATGATGACGGTTAAGGATAATCAATGACCAATCGTGTTGTCCACTTGCTGTCACGTGATTCCCTTCAAACTATCCATCGTCATGTCCTTGATAAGCTATATCAAGTAACATCGTTGATTCCTACTTTGGATTCGTAGGATAACGAACCGTTGATATTTTTCTCTAAACTGGAACTTATCTAAAGGTCTTTTATTCAATCAATATGCTTCATTCTGAAATCTTTTGATTATCTTGTCTGGCTTAAGCTTATCCATATTTTTTCGATTATCCGAGTAATGTTTGATGAATTATTTTCTATCAAATTAATGAATAAATCTTGCTGGATATCGATTACTTTCTTTCATACTTGGACTCTTCCCTCGAGTTCATAAATAAGTAACAAGTTGTTATGCTCATAGATGATCAAGTGTTCAAAGATTTCTCTTGAATTCTTTTCCCCTATTCCAAAAAGGGGGTTGTACATCGAATGTTGTAATCGTAATGAAACTATCAAATTGATGTTGGTATTCAAAGTTCAATTCTATTAAATGTTTTGCTGTTTACAGAGACACCTTTGGGTGGAACGCTTTTTTTGGTATGAAATATCTGATGAATGGCTATCGATTATTCCGATGCCAAGAACGCTCTATTCAGAGTCTATAGTTACTCTCGCTCCAAAACTCAGTGACTCTGTATTCTCAACTCGATTATCCTGGTAGATATAACTTCTTCAATTGCTATGGTGTTGAGATTTTTGACTCGTAGACTGAATTGGCTAGTTGCATATAATTTCTTGAAAAACTAGCCAATTGTTCTGACTCGTTGAAATTTTAAATGATATAAGGAAAAGTCTAGCTAATCGTTCTACTCAGTTATTGTATATCCAAAATTAATTGAGCTAGCCATTTTGTTTAGCTACTTGTTAATGTTTCTTGAGGTGGACTAGGTATTGTTCCACTAGTTCACCCTTCAATTTAATTGTGTAACCAAATTCATAAGCATTTTTCATGCAAGAACGCATGGTGAAATCTTAATAAGAATGTCTAGATGATATTGATATCTTGGGAATCATTCTTCCAAGGCTGATTACCTTGTGGATAACAGGAAGTATAGATGTGAACTGTTGTTCTGACGTGAGATTGAAAACTCAATACTATGATTACGTGGCCGGAGTACCGTGATGAGTAAATTATTCTAGAGTGGGAATAATGTGTTTAGAATCTACGATAAGAACCTTTAGTATGATGGTAAAGGAACGTTAAGGAAAATGCTATCGTGATTGGGGTTACACCCTTGCAAGGTTGCGATGATGTTAGTGGTTAATGAATTAAAGACCGATCAAACCTGTGAGATCTTGAGGTAATAAATTTTCGTGGTCTATTGGAAAGATGAGTAACAGATCGATGTTAGGAATAATTGATGATGAGGGAAGACCTTTGTGTGAATTATGATGAGGCATCCTAAGCATGACCTAGAATAACCGCGATAAAGCTCGTGTTACAAGAAATAAAGATTTTAACTTATGAGGAGGACTGTGATTATTTTTAGAATATATATATATAGTATCATAAGACATGAGGTAAAATATATAATCAAGATTAATCAAGGAATAAGATTGTGAAGTTCTCCGTAACTGAGGGAGAGCCAGTGTGGTGGCCGACCCTGTAAGTAAGAGAAGGGACTTGAGATGCAAAAAAATTCAGGACAACTGGTAAGAAGAGTTGAAAGGGATGAAGTTGAAATTATGATAACATAAAAGTAACTAGTAGAATTAATGGAAAGCAAGAGTCGGTCAAGATTGACAAAGAAGCGAAGATTATGACAAGAAGGAATAACGAGGAGTGGAAACTTATCTTGTAACAGGAAGAATTAATGTCATATTGAAACTTAAGAGAATATTGACCATGATTAAATAAGAAAAAGAACGCTGGTAACTGAGCAAGTGAATACTCAACACGCCAGAGGATTAAGGTAGAAGATCGAAGAATTAGTGGACAAAATGAAACCATCAAAGATTTTAATAAGTGCAATGATTTATTTCGCTAACTTGGGAGTAAGGATTACCAAGGACCCAGTCGGTCCATGGTACTATTTGGGGTTATAATTTATAGGTTAAATAAGCCTGCTTATTATTGTATCATAAATGCGAGATCTTCCCTTGACAATTTGTTATGAAGACGAAAGAAATAATTAGCGACAAGGAACCCCAATAGTGTTTGTACCAAATAAGAACCCAAGGTTGATTCCATAATTGGATTAATTTCTAGTTATTTTGTGGATAAGATCGAGCGTGCACTGCTTAAGGAACACGGATCGACAGGTAGAGTGAGGAAAACTATCGCCAACAGGAAGTTTTGTGTAGTGCACTTATTATGCAAGCATAAGAAAGAGACACCGATACCCTGACGATGGGACGCAGTGGAAAGTTGAAGAATGTGAGGCAGAAGCACAATGGAGGACGGAAAAGGTCATCCAAACCCTTAGAAGCGACTGATGGCAACTCCCAATGCATGTGAATACGTCCAAGATGCTAGAGAGGACACGAAATACGACAATGATAAAGACGCATCATATTAAACATAGTATGTTGGAATCGTTTGACGCAGGTCGACCAACAGTGGAAACTAATTCAAAGGTCATCGAAACTTCAATATTCTAAAGCGCATCGATCAGTACATACAAGATGGTGCTTCCTTCAAAACGGTGACGAGACCATGAGGTGTTTTACGTGTCTATAAGAAGAGGTGTTAAATATGACGCTAAGTGTGTGATAAAAGACAAGTGCATTGAAATATGATCAGATTTTGGTATATAGATCAATCGACAGAGAGTGTATATCCGAATAGGTAAAAACTAAGAACGAAGCATTAAGCGCGAGTAACAGTGCTGTAGAGGAACCAAAGGGTGAAAGAACCATTCAAACAATAAAGGACGCGCTAATAGTCCGTTCTATGGATTTTAGAGGAAGTTGGAATGACTAGCTTTAGTTATTACAGTTATGGACGATAACGAATTTCATGCAAACATGAGAATATATCTTTACGAAGCATTGTACGGGAGAAGGAGTTGTTCTTCCTTGTGTTAAAAAAAAATAGGTTGGCAGACGAAGAATACTTGGACCAAGTTGAATCAACAGATCAAAGGAACTAGAGATCTTATCAAGCTAGGCTTGTCGGTGGAAGCCCAAGATAGACAAAAAGAAGTATGCTGAGAATATGAAGTAGGAGACCTAGTATTGTGGAAGGTGGTTCCCTGGCAGGGAGTGATTAGAGTTGGAAGAATAAGAAAGCTGAGTCTAAGGATTGTTAGATCGTTTGAGATCTTAAGAAGAATAGAGAACCTGGCTTACGAGTTAGCACTAACCCAAACCCTTGACAAGTTCATAACGTATTCCACGTGTCTGTGATAAGGAATTAAAACAGCGACTTCAGACGTATGATCAAATTTGAGCAGATAAACTTTAGTCAGACTTAATTTATGAGGAACAACCGATACAGATCATAGATCGCAAGAAGCAAATGCTCCAAAGCCAAGTGGTCGAGTGCATAAGAGTTTATTGAAAAGATTTATATATTAAAGAGTCGACATGGGAGCTAGAAATCACATGCAAGAAAAGTACCCCCATCTATTTTTGGACTGATTCCGGGATGGAAACCTTTTAAGGGAGGGAGGCTGTAAGAACCCAAAATTTTGTAATATTTTAAAACTTCAGTGAATAATAATTGGATGTGATTATGCAAAATTTTGAGTTCACCATAAATGAATAGTGGAATCTTGAGAATCCGAGAACGTATTCTTGTTTAACGAGCGAAATAAGTGAATGCAAAAGCCGTCGAAATTCGAAGATTCAGAGTTATACTACGTGTCTTAGAATCCGTAAAGAATTATGTAGAACCGGGAATACTATGTTAAATAAACATCTCACCAAGATGTTATTAAGTTCAATAGAAAGGAATGGAAGTGATTAAAGGATTATAGACGATAAAAGAAATCCTTGCGAAACGAAACGTTCTACGGGAAAACTATCGGAATAAAATGACAAGTGCATTAACGATAATTAAATGAGGAAGTAATTGGAAGCCATGCAAGTTGGCCATGCACAATCCTACACCCAAATAGTAGTTAGAAGTGTAACTAGTAGTTAGTCAATCAAACTAAAATAATGTTGTGAATAGTAAAGGGGGAGACAAGGAGTACATGCACCATACCTCCATATTTCTCTCATTCAACACACAATCACAAGCCATACTTCTATTATTTCTTTGTCCAAGTGCAGCTCTTATACATATATCCACATATGTATATTTATAACCTAACACACTTTCAAGAGCCAAGCAAAAGAAAGCCATTCTCTCCATCCTTCTCCATTTCTGAATTTCCAAGAACCCCCAAGAAATAAAAATTCATAACTTAAGATCTACCCACTCAAATATCATGAAATTTTAACCGTAGCTGCTCCATATCATAGTTAAGCTTCATACCAAATTTCAGACTCAAATAATTGTTTTTCAATTTTATAAAAATGTTTGAAGGAGATGCTGAATAGTAACTCCGAATTTTACTAACTCGTTTTCTTGATTTCTCTTGTTAGTCTAAGGCTTGTTAGGGATAGATCAACCTTCTACAAAGTTAATACACTCCTCCTAGGTTTTCTAAGGATCCAAGAAGGTATAACTCTTCACCCTTAAAGATTTTATGGTTGGATTTTAAGGATTATTGCTATATGGTTTCAAGATTTAAGAGATTGTGAATGCTTGAGGTTTATATGTTTAAATCTTGTTAAGTTTTAAAGATTATGAGATGTGGTTCTTGAATGTTAAACTAGATGATGTAAATAATGAGTAGATGGGTGAATCTTGAAGATTATATGTGTTGATGTTGGTTACAAGTAGTGGAAATGGCAAGATCTTGTTGTGGTTGTTAAGTAGTGGACTTGTTGCACATGTTCTGGTTTGTGCAGAGAATTCGGCCTTGAAATAATCTGTAAAGTGTGAACTACTAGACATTAAAATCTAGATATTGTTTTTTATTTTCGGTACATATAAATAACGTCACGAGGTGATTTACGGTTTAGGATTTATGGTCGATTTAGTGAAAAGCATTTCTGTGAGAACACAGTTATGGATTGTGAGGTTGTGTGATGATTTTGGAACCCTAAAAATTATAATTTGACTATGGAAAAATCATGATAACTGGATATTAAATTAAGGAAGAAGACCTAAAAATAATTTCATTAAAATATTAATTTTCCAATTTTTATAAAAATGTTGGAACCAAAGTCGCGCGGTAATGCTACACGACGCGTAGCCACTGCCTAGCTACTGCCCTGTTTTGATTAAATCTGGGAAATTTGTTTTCTAAAAAGGATAGAGTTTGTTTTTGATTAAAAATTAGAAGTTATTTAGATCGTGCACGTAAAGACGGTGTGTCGATTGATTTAACGGTTTGTGTGTTATGAGCGTTTTAGTAAAACTAGCGCGAATAGTAGAACTCCATAGTCGACCGAACATTGGAAATGTTTTCACCTATTTAAATTCATATTTTCAAAGCGAAACTTTTGCGATATTTATTAAAAACACTCAAGAAGTCCTTGAGGTGGTTTCGCATTGAAATCTTAATTTTTTGATTTATTAAAAACGCTAGCGTGCAAGTCGCGTAATAGTACTTCAATGAAAAGTCAACTATGGAAGTACTACTTTGACCGCCCGTTTTGGCCAAGTTAATAATATAATTTGGAGATGATCAAAACACGAGAGTTGTTAAGGATTGTAAGAAGAACATATAGGGGTGTCAAACGAGATTTTAAATGGACAGTAACGAGGTGTGAGATGTCGTAAGTTAAATGAACCCGAGAGAGTGAAGATCGGGTAGAGTGAGTCTACTTAGAATAAGTCGATCATTGGTTAACCCGACTAACCGAGGTTATATTATGTCTTGGTAGAGGTTCCAGGACCGAGAGGGATACATCAAGGTAGAGCTTGGACATCAGGCAAGTTTTCGAAATCTTATCTTATGATATCCAAGCTTTAAATACTGTTGTGATTATGATGCCAGGCTTTACAGTTTTAAATAAACGAATGATATATGTTTGTCTATGATTTCAATACGCCTATAACGCGCATTTGTTAATGAAATAAAATTTCATTCCATACAAGTATGAGAAGTTGGAATTTATTTCCGAGATAATACGTTATAGTGGGAGTCGGAGATATTTTTAATAATGATTTAATTCGGGGATTAGCCAGATGTGAGATATTTCGATTTTATTAACAAAGTAAGTTTGCGTGAGATATATCAAGCGAATGTTTGAGATTTAATTTGAATCAATATCTTTAATAAGTATTTAAATATTCATTTAAGGGATATCCTTATTTGATTATTTATTATGTAAAATAATATTTAAATGATTATTAAATATCCAGAAAGTATTTAAAAATACATTGAATAGATTATAAATCATTTCACTTTACTTAAAAAGTATTTAACTATTAAAAGGTATTTATAGGGTATTAAATCCCGTCTTAATATTTATTTAAGGTTTTATAATTAATTAAACCTTATCTAAAATATTCTGAAACTCTAAATATTTAATTAAAATATTTTTCCGGACTCCTAAAAATTATTTAAAAAATAGACGTAGTTCCCGAAGGTACTTTCTAAATTATTCAAACCTCAATGAAGGGATCAATCAATTGAAACTTATCAAAACCTTGGGGAACTTGGTCTAGAAGCATAAGAGTTTTGCTTCTTCGCTCAGTGAAAAATAAGAAGTCAATATATGTATCACCCTACTATAGTTAGGGATTTGAAAATGATTTCAAGTCAAAACTCCGACAACTCCCAAGGATCAATTGTATTAAAAGTTGAAAAACAAATCATCTGATTAAAGATCAACTCTAAGCGATCCATTCCGTCAAAAAAGATTTTTAAAACAAAAGTTAGCATTGTTTTGGGACTGGAATGTGGCCTGCCCGGCACAGAGAGGTATAGGGCAGTGATCAGGTGCGGAGTGTCGTAGTGTGCAGTTGTATGGCCTATGTGACCATTGACTTTCAGACTTGCATGGCAATGGGCAACCACCGTGTAGTGTCTTGATAAGCCCAAAGGCGGCTAGGTTGTATTCCTTCTACTAGTAAAGAAAATTTCTTACTCGGCTGATCACCGGTACGTGGTTTATTCCAGTATAGTCCCTTTCTTCCATTTTGGAAAATTGTTGTGCAATCTACAACAGAAGGCCGATAAGGCTGAGTTTTAAATCATGAGATACATGATGTGAATATCAAATCCAGTTTATAATTCTGGTTCGAGTAAAATCTTGAAGTTTGAAAAAGAGATGGATTCAAGTATAAACTGGATATAATGTTACCGTTGATTTTGAGAATATTACAAGTTTGACAAGCATATATGTTTTCAGAAATCTTTGAAAAATATGAAGTACATTTATTGTTATATATATATATATATATGCATACATATAAATATATATGTACCTTGCTGAGCCATAGTGCTCACTCTTGCTTTTATATATTATATCACAACAGATAACCAGTATGCTGGAGAGAAGGCAAATGCGTGGAGAATACGTAGATTTCCCATAAACTCTTTGCAGCTTTGCTCAGGTGGACTAGAGTATGCAGATAGGATGCTGTTCGAGTTAGAAATATTCATAACTTCGTGTAGAGGTTATGAGTAATAGTGTGAGATCCTGGAAAGTTTATTTGATGTGTAATAACATATGTTATTAGTTATGTATTGTTTCTAAGATTATAACTTGTATGTGTGAAGGATTGGGGTCTATGATGTGGTTTTGTTGGATCATGGGGATTAACACATGTGACAAAGGATTGGATGGATATGTGACGACCCAGATTCCTAACCCCGGATTTGGGGGTGTTACATTCTTAGTAAGATGTGATCCAAATTAAATTTTTGATACTTGCTTATAATTGCCAATTAGTGTCATGTTTACACCTTCTAGCATATGTATGTCATTAACTTTATAATTTAAAGTTGACATAATAAATCTAGGCAGAAAGATCTCCTTACCTCTTGAATCCAATGGCATTGTGAGTCTGGTGCTCAGCTCATCCAATATGTAGTCGCCTACATTTATATGTTTGTTAAGGGACATTTAGTACACCAGCTTCTTGACAACACTCGAAATGTTGTCAAATCCAGACTTTCTGCAAGTGAATGCCCTTATCGCAGAATCAAACAGGAATGACCATTCCCTCCTCGGATACTTCTTGTTCATGCTAGCCAGATTGATCCTCTTAGAGTAATTGATGAAGTCCATTAATTCATACAGCTCATCCTGAGTTGGAGCCTCCACCAGCTAGTCAGTAGGAATGCCCAAAGCCTTATTGACATTGTAATAACCCCAAAAAATTTGGACTTTTTGTAATCCTTATGAATAGTGATTTTACTGATTATGCTGATTAAGAAAACTTTTCATGCCACGCTATGTAGGAGTTCTTTTATTGATATTCTGAGATCTTATTAGTACTCCATATGGTATATAAGTGTATATAAAAATCGTCAGAATACAAATTCGAACACTTTGATTTTTCCCGAAAATCCACCAGATACCGAAAGAATTGAGTATAAGGTAACATGATAAAAAGGATTTAAATTCAAGGATTATAAGAGAGGATCATAAAAGGAATATAGAATATTGAGAAAGGTTAAGCGAACCGTATAACAGATAAGCGGTCATTAGCCAAGTAATTAAGGGTTATTCAAAAAGGTTAGTGGATGATGATATCATCACACCAATAAGGAGAAGACATGGGTTAATAAGATGACACAAGCATGGTGACATAAGAATGACAAGAAGAAGTGTTTTGTTGGATGATTCTTGGCCAAGTAAAAGTTACCATGGTAAAAGATCTAAAATTGCCAAGCCAAAAGGGAATCAACCAAGCAAAATATCATAACACAAAAATTAGAAGTTGACTTTGTTTCTCAAGAACAAAGCTCTCGATTTTTTCTTTTTTAAGAAAGAAGAAGATCCAAAATTCAAGATCCAAGCTTTGTTAAATTGCAAGGTAATTATCCAAGGTCCCTTATGATTAGTTATGGCTATACTAGGAGTTTAAGCTCCAAATTCCTTCACAATCTCTTTCGATAAATCATTGAAGAAGAGAGTGAATAGTGTTTTCAAGAATTTTAAATTATTTGATCTTGTGTTTTTGGTTAGATTAAGCTTTGGTCAGGACTTGCAAGGGCTATTCCAAGCTTCTTAGTTACTTCTACTCACCAAGGAAGGTAAAACCTCATACCCTAAGATTTACTTTGCGTATTTAGGAGTGGCTTTGAATAATATAGTTCATGAGAAGCATGATTCTTGTATGTTTAAAGTATGGATGGATTTGTAATGATTATGAGTTATAAATCTTGGTTATTAGTTAATGAACCTTAAGTATAGTTAGTAGCTCTTGTTGTGATTGAATGAGTTGGGAAAATCATGAGGTTATGGACTGATGTAGTAAGGTTTGGATAAAGTTTGGTTGTATTGGTGGTTGTGAGTTGATTTGTGGTTGATTGGAGTAGTTTAAACTTTGGTAATCGCGTAAACATAGCTGTTGTAATGCCTGTTTTCTTACAACTGCTTGTTCTTAGTGTTCGGGATAGAGAACTAACTGTCTAATCTGTAACTTTTCCATGTTTAGCTAGATCGTGTCGTAAGCTTCGTTTTGATATGTGGTTTGCTTAGATCCGATGTACGGTTTGTGAGAAATGACTGTTTTAAGTAACGACATTTCGTGAAAGAACCATTACCCCTCGCCTTACTTTGAAACCTTGATTAAAGCCCTTAAATGACTAATTGGAGTAAGAAACAATTATTTAAGGTTAATTGGTCAGTTGGTAGAGTATTCACGAAAGAGTTGCCTTAAAATTCGTAACGGTTAATTTTATAAAAATGGTGGAGTCGAGGGTACTCGAGCGACTTATGTGAATCGTTAAGCGGAAAAGCAAATGTTATGGTCCAATTGGTTAAAGTCTAGTTTCTTAAGCGACCGTGGTTTAATTCCAACTTATATGTCGTTTATAGGTTACCGGACTTGCCCAGGCCTTTTACCACCCCCAGTCGCTCAGGCAAGTTTTCTACCCGTTATACTTTTGTTGTGATGTATATATTTGTTTGTGCATTATCATGTGATAAGTGCATGGTTGTTATTAGCAAGTCTTGTGATATATTTGAGCATGTTGATATGATATATATATATATATATGCATGTCTGTTCCATAATTTTGATATCTCATTGTTGATTTAATTGATTATAAACTGCATAATACCTATGCTAGAGATAAGCAGTACTTGCGTATACCCTTAATATAGGGGACCCAGAGTTGAACATTTTCTATACCGGGAGGTGATTTTCTCGAGTATATTATATATATATAGTTTTCAAAACTATTAAACGAATAATGTTTATTCGATAGTTTTATATTATAAATGAATATTATTTTGAATATTCATTCAAGGACTTATGACTCCGCTTATTTTATTTAATAAATATTATTTTGAATATTCATTCGAGGACTTATGACTCCGCTTATTTTATTAAATAATATTCTTTATTTTATTAAAGAATAATGTTTCAATATTTGCCAAGTATTCGGAAAATAATTGATACCGTCAAATCATTCTTACTTTAAATATTTCCAGAGTTTATTTTCAAACTTTATCAAAACTATTTTTGGAAGGTTAGAGCGGATCCCAAAACTCGTTTTCAAATTTAAGATCTTCCTTTCGAAGGGGATTTAAATACTCGCTCAAAATTCTGAGGGATCCGGCTCCGTGATGTATTTTTATATTCGCTACAAGGTTGCTGTTTTGATAAAAGTGTTTTTGATTACTTACCCAACATTTGGGAAGTAAAATTCTTGGAATAAGTTAATCCATTAACAGGAATCGTCTGGGAAATATCGGTGAGTTTTCCTTTCCAACTAGATACAACTTCTTGGTTGAGACGTATCAACAAGTTTCTACTTGGGGAAAGGGGGGACGAGCTTTACGTTTCAGAGTCATGGATTTCATCTGAACTAGGAGTGGCGTAAGTGGTCGAGCGGCACTGGCCCAGCCTTATTATATTGGCCCAAATGGCCCAGAAGTTCCGCTAAGATGGTCAATTCCTTAGGAGTCTAGTGTTCGGTTGACAAGTAAATCCGACTGTCCTCCTCTACATGTAGAAAATGGTGGGGTTGCACTACTGCGACTAATCATTGTGAGTGGTCTTCCTGGCGCGGCAAACTCCCGTAATGAGTTCATCATCCAGTTTGGATATTTCTGTAACACTACCCAGAGCATTTCGATATAAAGGCTACGGATGGGTGATTACTGAAGTGTTGACAAGGTCAAATAGTTATAATGATGTTTCCATCGAATGAAGTATCTCGTAACTTCATTTCTTTTAAACAATATTTCAGAGATTAAATCTATTCAAGTCTTATGTTGTAGTCCCATATATGTGAGGAACCTTTGAAAACTTATTATACTTTGAACAGTGGTAGTTCAAGTAGTTTTCTAAAATGATATAAGTATATTGAAGTATTTAGTAACTTCATCTTCCTTTAAGCTTATATCCAGTAAGTAATTATCTTACACTTGATAAAGATTTCCAGTAGGTTATCTATTTAGATACTTGCATTATTGATTAACTATATATTATCTTGCGATCTGTAATGCTCACTCTTGCTTCATTCCTTCATCACACAACAACAGTTAGGAAGGATGGCCAGACTCAAGCAGACCCAGCGCAAGAGCGTGGGAAGTGTCCCGCGTCTTCCCGTTGATATCATAGCTGCCATAGCTGTAAAGGTAGATCTATCTGTAGGCTAGGCATTCTACTTTTGGGAATCAATTATGTATAATTATAACTTGTGTTGGATAATGGCAACTAACTGTAAACTTATTAAGTAATCATTTTGGGTTGTAATAACTTTTAAATTATGGATTCAAGGACTTGTACTTATTTCAATTTCATCTCTGAGACTAAAACGTGTTGTGGTGTGTGTTATTGTGGGGTCACGTCATGAGGGTATTTACTTTTAATTAAGATAAGTGATATTATGGAAAGAAAGACGGTGACGACCCGGATCCCCGACCCTGGATCTGGGGGTGTTACGGTAATGGTATCACAGCTAAGCATTATAAACCTCAGAGATGATGCGACGATATAATAATAAACTCACAAAGATAATAAGAACTCTTTCCAGGTTCATGGTCGGACTACTTAAAGTAGCGCTGACAGTTAAAACCCTTACGGGAATTCTTATAAGTATCATGATAGTAACTTAGCTCATTTAATGTGTAGGTGCATGAGATAGAGGACCCAGGGATGTTCGAGCGTGAGCATGATGAGGCACTGCTAGATGCCGAGGATCAGGAGGAGCTTGATGAGGATGATATGGATGAGGAGGACCCCTTAGAGGAGTCAGAGACAGAGGTTATTGCGATTTCCGATGAGGAGGACCTGGATGAGGTCCCGGTAGCTGAGGAGCATGCCGATGCTATCATGGAGTATACTGGTACCCCCTTCCCTCACTCCCCATAGTCAGAGCTCCTACCCCTCCACCACTATCTTGGAGCCCCTATGATGACAGCTCTGAGACCCATACTCCCTAGTCCAGGCAGACCGAGGAGGCACCCCCAGTGGATTCGGATTCACCACCTCTCGACCCTGCCCATAGGCAGTCTTTGTTAGCTCACAGCTATGTTCAGGATGTTCTGAGGACTCGAGTGGCTGTTGCTGAGGCCCGGCTGGATGAGGCCAGGAGAGAGTTAGATGCAGAGAGAGCTGGTAGGCGTGCATGGGCTCATGAGGTTAGAGCTACCATACCCCAATCTCGGAGGAGAGAGCTGAATGGGATAGAGCTTATGGCCCGTGCGAGGCTCCGATCACTTCATGGAGACAAACATGGCAGGATATCCAGGAGGCAGGCTGAATACATTTTCTGTCGTATGATGGAGAGAGTGTGGGAGTTGACCCGCTCCGGTGATTGATTTAGGACCAGTGATGTGATAGTCTAGTCGTCTAGTTAGTCAAGGCCATAGTAAGTGCCAGTTTTCCGGAATAGTTGATTTGTATATAGTATCCCTTTCTCTGACTAGACAGATAGACTCATGTATTTCACTTTTAGGCAAATGACTGTAGCACTGTTGTACTTTTGACCAGATCAAACTATGTATTTCTCGCATTATGTATATATTTGTTTCCTTTCAGTTCAGTTCCTTACTGACGAGATCACTATTTTTATCTTTATTATTACTGCACTTCTTGTGATTAGAACTGTCATAATATAATAGAATTACGAGACACAATCTTCCCTTTATAGAAACTGTACAAGGCACAATCTTATGTATGACTGTGACCTAATGTTGAATTTTCCAAAATTTATCAGTATCATGCCACCAAGAAGGATTGGAACTAGGGCGAACCCTGGATTTGAGGACCAGGGAAGCCATAACCAGGATGGTAGGAACCAAGAACACAATGAAGAGGAAGATGAGGATTATGTTGAACATGATGACTCCCAGTATGAAGAGAAGGAGGAAACATTTGATGTTGAAGGATTTGAGATAGAGGCTGAAGAAGGAGAAGCTGAGGTTGAGCAACAAGTACCAAACCCAGGCATGGATCCCATGAGGCATGTTCATGCAACTACTAAGGCAGAACTTGGAACGTCAACCCAACCCACCCCCAAGGAAATAATAATGATGTGGCAAACTCTTTCAGGGCTTTTAAGTCCCTTAAGCCCCCTGAGTTCCACGGATCAGCCAATCCAGTTGAGGCAAGGGCATGGCTAAAGGAAATGAAGAAATCTTTTGAGATTCTGAGTACCGATAAGGCACAGAAGACTGTATTTGCTACCTACCTTCTGAAGGGAGAGGCCAACTACTGGTGAGAGGCCAAGAAAAATATGGAGACAGATGCTATCATAACTTGAGAGAGGTTTAGTCAGTTGTTTTTGGGAAAATATTTTCCGGGGTTTATGGAGAACCAGATGGAGCTCAAGTTCTTGGAGCTAAAGCAGAATAACTAATTTATAGCAGAGTATGAAGAAAAATTTACTGAGTTATCAAGGTTTGTGCCAGAGTTTGTGAATACTGAGGAAAAGAAAGTTAGGAGGTTTCAGCAGGGACTGAAACCGTGGATCAGAATAGGGTGGCAATCCTTGAGCTTACAGACTATGCCACTCTGGTGCAAAAGGCAACAATTTCGGAAGCCAGAAGTGAACAGATACAAGAGGAAAGAGGGAAGAAAGGAATAAAGAGGAAAATCATGAGCATGGGCGGAGGTTCCACGGGAGGGAGCTTCCCAAATAGGTTTAACCGAGGAGCAGTGTCCCTCCCAGGGAGGAGTGCTGGGTTTAGGCAACCGATGAGTGTAAATATGAGCCAGAGCGGCCAGAAGTCAAGATTGTCCTATTCCAACCAGTCTCGACCCCCATTACCAACCTATAACACTTATGGAAGGATGCATTCTGGGGAGTGTAAAGGAAAGCCAGTAACCTGTATTAAGTGTGGTCAAGTGGGTCACTATTCCCACAAGTGCCCTTCGTTAACCCCCGCCGTCATTCCAACCACCACCTATCATCAGTGTGGACGCCTGGGTCATTGGAAGAGGGAATGCCCAATGAATAAACCAGCAGCTTCAGGAGCAAACAGGGCTGCTTCTAATAAGCCACCTACTACAAGGACTTTCAACATGACAGTTCAAGATGCTATGAAAGACTCAGATGTGATAGCAGGTACCCTTTCTATAAATTCAATCAGTGCAAATGTTTTATTTGATTCGGGAGCAACTAAATCTTTTATATCGAGTGACTTTGCGCTTAAATTAAGACTTAAGGCTGAACCCTTGATAGAACCCTTACTAGTATAAATAGCCAACCATGAAGTTATCCCTGTTAACCAGATTCACCCCGTCTGTGAGTTAGGAATAGGGGAAAAATCTTTTAGTGTTGATCTAATTCCTTTTAAATTAGGGGAATTTGAAGTAATTTTGGGAATGGACTGGCTATCTAGCAATGATGGTCAAATAGACTGTAAGGGGAAGAAAGTTAAGTTGAATATCCCAGGGGAGAAAGGAGTCATATTTAGAGGGAAGAGGCAGACACGGAAATTTTTGACCATGGCCCATGCCAATAAGATGCTACAAAAAGGAAATGAGGCTTACTTAGCCTATGTGGTGGACACGCAGAAGGAAGTTCCCAACTTGCAAGACATTCCGGTAGTCAACAAATTTGAAGATGTATTCTCACAAGACCTTCAAGGACTACCACCCGATAGAGTAATTGAGTTTGCTATTGAGTTGGCCCCAGGGACGACGCCAGTTTCAAAGGCACCTTACAGATTAGCCTTGTTAGAGATGAAGGAATTGGCTACCCAATTACAGGAACTTTTGGATGAGGGTATGATAAGACCCAGTGTGTCTCCGTGGGGAGCACCGGTATTATTTGTTAAAAAGAAAGATGGGAGCATGAGGCTGTGCATCGACTACCGAGAGTTGAACAAGCTAACCATAAAGAACAGGTACCCGTTACCCAGAATAGACAATTTGTTCGACCAGCTAAAGGATGCTGTTTACTTTTCCAAGACTTTTTATCGATGATATTTTAATCTACTCAAGGACCGAGACAGAACATGCAGAGCATTTGAGGATAGCTCTAGGAATACTCAGAGAAGAACAGTTGTATGCCAAATTCTCGAAGTGTGAATTCTGGCGGAATGAAGTACAATTTTTAGGACATGTGATCAATAAGGAAGGAGTATTGGTCGACCCCTCCAAGGTAAAGGAGGTCTCAAATTGGGAAAGGCCAACCACACCCACAGAGGTAAGGAGTTTCATAGGATTGGCCGGCTACGATCATAGATTTGTACAGGATTTTGCGAAGATCGCAGCCCCTTTAACACGACTTACTCGTAAGACGGAGAATATTAAATGTATAGAGAAATGCGAGAGCAGTTTTCAAGAATTGAAGAGAAGATTGGTGATGGACCCTGTGTTGGCATTTCCAGACGGAAAAGGAGATTTTGTGATATATAGTGATGCGTCGCACAAAGGATTATGGTGCATGCTTATGCAGCACGGTAAAGTGATCGCGTACGCGTTAAGATAACTGAAGGAATACGAGATTAGATATCCTACTCATGACCTTGAGCTCGTGGAAATATTTTTTGCCTTAAATATTTGGAGGCAGCTTGTATGGAGAGAAGTGCGAGATTTTCACAGACCATAAGAGCCTCAAGTACATATTCACGCAGAAAGAGCTCAACATGTGTCAGATAAGATGGTTAGAGCTAATTAAGGACTATGATTGTGAGATTCTCTATCATCCAGGGAAAGCCAATATGGTGGCTGACGCCCTTAGTAGGAAGGAAACACTCAAAATGATAATGTCTTCGAAGGAATTGATAAGGGATTTCTAGGAAATGGAGATAGAAGTAAAGGTGACCGGAGTCGGCACCGAAAAGCTGTTCGAGATCGCGATGCAGCCAGAGTTACTGGAAAAGATTAGATTGTGCCCAGAAAAAGTAATGAATAAAGGCAGAGAGTCAGTGATTGGAGAAGAGATCCATACCGAGGGAGATGATAAGGGGATAATAAGGTATATGGCGCCCTAAAATCCGGAGTCGGGAATCTCGGAGGCCACGCCATCTAAACCACTATAAACCACATACCTCACGTCATAATATATAAATACTCACACTTTACGACCCCACACCTATCACACACACACACTTACAGGTTATAGTCTTGTAAACGAACCATTCATTACTAGAGTAGATCAATCCACAAAGTGATAATTATTACAACCTAAAAGTAATTAAGTCTTACCGGGGAATAAACTTTAAGTAAGGCTAGTCCATCGGCCAACTATACGTTTCTTATTTATTACCTTACATAAGTCATACTTATAAATAAGTCGAACTAAAAACAACTGAAAACCAATCCATCTTATTCAGACTACCTGCGGTACAATACCAAACAATCTACAGGAACAGCTGGTCATTTCCTACCCATTTCCTGGCCGTGGTTATCATGGTAGGCATCTTGATTCACTGTTGTGTTGTGTCATTTAAAGAAAGCAAGAGTGAGCTATAGTGCCCAGCATAATAATGTACAGTATGAAAATGACTGTATTATAAGCTTATGTAAAACATCATATATGATAATTATATTTTATTCGAAATTAGTTTTACTTGGTGATACACTCCTTCTTATGAAAACAATTCTTTAGGGGATTTTATTATCCTGCGAATACCTTAATAGTAAACCCAGCACCTAGGCTTGGGTTACAGTATTGCATCACAATTCCAATTGGAAGAATAGGACACTCATTGGAGCCACCGCATACGATGATAAGTCGTAATACGATAATAGTAACCTTTTCTACTAGTAGAAAGACGAAACCTTCGTATCCCGGTTATCACCCTTTCCGCATTCGGGCTACGTGTCCCATTTTTGGGTATACACATACTTCACAAGTTCCTGAGTACACAGAGTACTTTCACCTGCGGTACCTTTGGTAGTGCATCTAGCACACATAATACAACAGTCTATCCCTTCCTTGTCCTTTTAAAAGAATTCTATCATATCTCGAGAACTCGAACCACATCGAAGTTCCCCAAGCATTTTGCTTGTTGATAGAAACAGTTTATCTTACTAAGATATAAATGTATATATATACGTACTTCCAAAATTTTCGGAGGAAGTACTAAGGATGTAAGTTGACCGTTGTCAACATATAATTAAATAAGGGGAAAAGTTTCTCCTTGAAACTATATTCAAAATATTAAATAAGTCGGGATAATATTCTCCGACGATCTGAAATTATTCGAATGATTTTTGAAAATCAGAAAGTAATTTAAATCCAGTTCTATGATTTTTAAATCATAAATAAACCCTTTAATAAATAGTAAATAATTAAATGATAATAGATAAATAATTAAACCTTGAAGGAGTTTTCTTTTAAAAGAATAAAATAATATTCCTCAACTAATTTATGTTTAATACATTAATAACTTTAATATTTAATCGAGATTGAAGTAAATATTTAATGGAGAATACTTCTCCCTAATAAGTGAATAGTAAGTAAATATTTTTTGTCCAAATGGTAAAGATAGTTGAGGGAATATGATCTTTGGAAATCGTTTTAATAAAAGCTTGAGGTTTTTAATATTGGTAAGTGGACGTTGAGTCCCTTTTAAAACGTACTACTATGGACTTGTAATCGTCCCATAATATCACCGGAATGATTCCCGAGTTTTTATCTTGAAATCCCGATGAACTTTCGGTGTTATAATAATACGTCACGCTTATAGCGGAATTAAACATTTCACGATATATACTTATCGTACAACATCGTTATATCATGCAAAAATTCAATAACTACGTATCATGGAAAACATGGTACTTATGCAATAATAATAAAATAATCCTTTCACAAGACAACAGTAAATGGAATTGGTTTCGTAAACTTGCCTGGGTATCTCGAGATGGAGGACGCTCTAGGTTCCGCTCGGAAATCTGTAATCATGAACACAATTCATTTCGTTAGGTCCCGTTCTAATTTACGGCTACCAGCACTCATGCGCTAATTAATAAGTACCCTCTCAACTTATTTTATCCTTTTTATTCCTTTAAGTCCTTATTCACATCATGGTCGCTTCCTTTTTCAAAGTATCTTAAGTTCATTTTCCGTTTTCGTCGTTGGCTCCACATATGGATTCTACAGTTTCTAATTGCGCGGTCTCGGCTCCGATATTTTTATAAAATTAAAAAATCATTAATTTCACTTGAAATTTCCGTTTTCCTCTCAAGAACATCATGTTCTTGAGGCAACAACAATCAACCTTAAATCTACTTAACTAAACATCAAGATCTTAACAATATCACCACTAAAACTAGGTTTATAACTACATACTAAAAGGATCTTGAATTTGAATCTTAAATAAAGTTGTGTCAAAGATTTTTACCTTTCTTGAAAGATTGAATGTGTTCTTGAGGATGGTGGAGTCTTGGGAGTGCTTGGTATGGATTTTGGAACTTAAAACCACCATTGAAATCAAGAAACCAAAGAAGAGTGACTATTTATACTATTCATTCTCAAATTTCTTGATTTTATTTCACCCATCAAACCTTGATAAAAAGCGATCAAAGAATTATCTTACCTTAGTTTGGTTGTTAGGAATCATGAGAATTAATGGGAGTATTTAACTATGGCTAGAGCTTGAGGTTTTGATTTTGAATTCCTTGGCTTGATGAAGAAGGCTGAATGGAACAAATGAAGAAATGGGGAGAGTTTTTATGCTTGATTCCTTGGTTGCTTCTTGGAAATTATGTTGGTGATATCTTATATTGATTTGATATTCTCTAGTTTAGAATCCTAGGTTTATTCTTGTTGCCAAATCCATGGACAAATCTAAGTAGCTTCCCAGTTTACAAGCTAAGCTACTTGTTTTAGCTTCCTTAGCTCACTTTTTTATTAGCCTTGGTTGATCATCCTATATCTAGCTCACTATTTGATAAAGTAACCATGGTTACTTTCTTACCATGGTTAGTTAGTGCGTTACGTTTATTTAATCGTTTACGCGTTCGCTCGATCGCTTAAACGTTTTCATAATACTTCCTCGTAAATGGTTCGCGACGTAATTCCTTTCGTATTTATTCCTTATGTTTTGAATTATCATACTTGGATATAAATCCGTAGGGTTTTAATCTTGTAATTATATTATGATTCCCGTAATCCTTGATGAGTCGTAAATATGGTCGTTTTTCAAAGTTCGTTTTCTTCGAAAACTAATAGCGTTTACATACACTCATTTGGTACGTATAATCATAATATCAACTCTGAAACTCATTTTCTCATGCACTACATAGTGTGGGCTCAAAAGTTTTTCCCGTCCGTCAGGGTTACTATTCATTAAACGTTTTACAAGGTCTAAAAAATTTGAGTTATTACAGTCTTCCCCTCTAACAAGGATTCCGTCCCGGAATTAATTAGAAAATAAGTGGGGGTATCTATTCCTCATTGCGTCTTCAAGTTCCCAAGTTGACTCTTCCATATTTTGATTTCTCCATAAGATTCTAACCGGCTTCACGGTCTTGTTCCTCAGCACTTGTTCTTTTTGGTCCATTATCCTTACTAGTTTCTCGATGTAGGTCAGGTCTGGTTGTAAATCTACCTGCTCATATTCTATTACATGCCGTACATCTACATGGTACTTCCTTAACATGGACACGTGGAATACGTTGTGCACTTGTTGCAGATTAGGAGGCAAGGCAAGCTCGTAAGCTAGAGGTCCTATTCTCCTCAAAATTTCAAAGGGTCCTATGAATCTGGGACTCAGCTTCCCTTTCTTCCCAAATCTCATCACTCCTTTCCATGGAGATACCTTCAATAGCACTGAATCTCCTACTTCATATTCCCTATCCTTCCTGGTCTGGTCGGCGTACTTCTTTTGTCTGTCCTGAGTTGCTACCAGTCATTTCTTGATGAGTCCCACCATTTCCCTGGTCTGTTGGACTTACTCTGCTCCTATTATCTTGTGTTCTCCAACTTCATCCCAACATAGGGGAGAGCGACATCTCCATCTATAAAGAGCTTCATACGGAGGTATTTCTATGCTAGCGTGATAGCTATTGTTGTAAGCAAATTCGATCAGGGTTAAGTGGTCATTCCAGTTTCCTTTAAAATCAATGACACATACTCGTAGCATATCTTCTAGGGTCTCAATAGTCCTTTCGCTTTGTCCATCAGTCTGGGGGTGGTAAGCTGTACTCATATTTAGCCTGGTGCCTACGCATTCTTGGAAGCTTCTCCAAAATCGGGAATTAAACCTTGGGTCTCTATCTGACACTATGGCTACAGGAACGTCGTGTCTCACTACAATTTCTTTTAAGTAAATGTCCACCAACTCGTCTACGGTGTACCTTTCGTTGATTGGTAGGAAGTGTGCGGACTTGGTCAATCTATCTATGATAATCCATATGGCGTCATGATTAGTCTTCGTCCTTGGTAGGCCTGTCACAAAATCCATGGCTATATGCTCCCATTTCCATTCCGGAATTTCCAGGGGCCGTAATAGTCCACTAGGTCGCTGATGTTCAGCCTTCACTCTCTGGCCTGTCAAGCACTTGCTGAACCACTCTGCTACTTCTCACTTCATGTTAGGCCACCAATAATATTCCTTAAGGTCATGGTACATCTTCGTACTTCCTGGGTGGATTGAATATCTGGAGTTGTGCCCTTCGTGCAGCAGCTCGTCCTTTAACTCTTGCACATTTGGAATCCAAATTCGGGATGCATACCTCATGATCCCTTTCTCGTCCTTCTCGCATCTCACTTCTTCACCGGTCAAGGTTTCTCTTTCTTCACCCGCCTTCTTTTCCTGACATACTCGTATCTTTTCAATCAGTTACGGCACTAGCTTAATCTCAAATAATTCTTCCATTCCTTTACCGGTCATCCTCACATCGATCTCCATCTTCTCGAATTCTTTAATTAGATCCTCTGATGTCATTATCATCTTGAGTCTTTCCTTCCTACTAAGTGCGTCAGCCACCACATTGGCTTTATCCGGGTGATACAAAATTTCACAGTCGTAGTCCTTAATCAACTTTAACCATCTCCTATGTCTCATGTTTAGTTCCTTCTGAGTAAAAATATATTTGAGGCTCTTATGGTCTGTGTAAATCTCGCATTTCTCACCGTACAAGTAGTGTCTCCAAATTTTTAGGGCAAACACTATGGCTGCTAATTCTAGATCATGCGTAGGGTATCTGCTCTCATACTCCTTCAATTGCCGAGAGGCATACGCTATAACTTTGTTGTGCTGCATAAGCACACATCCTAATCCCTTAAGCGATGTGTCACTGTATATCACAAACTCTCCCTTTCCATCGGGAAGAGCGAGCACTGGTGCTGACACCAGCCTCCCTTTTAGTTCCTGAAAGCTTTCCTCATATTTCTCTGTCCATACAAACTTTTCTGTCTTCCGGGTATGTCTAGTCAGTGGACTAGCTATCTTAGAAAAATCCTGCATGAATCTTCGGTAATATCCTGCTAAACCCACAAAACTCCTAATCTCTGTTGGGGTAGTTGGTCTTTCCCAGTTGGATACCGCCTCTATTTTGGCGGGGTCAACTAAAACTCCTTTGCTACTCACCACATATCCTAAAAACTGAACTTCTCTTAACCAAAACTCGCACTTCGAGAACTTGGCATACAATTTCTCGTTCCTCAAGATTTCTAAGACTATCCTTAAATGTTCTGCATATTCTTGCTCTGTCTTTGAGTATATTAGAATATCATCTATAAAAACTATCACGCATATGTCGAGGTACTTTTTGAACACTCTGTTTATCAAATCCATAAAGGTTACGGGTGCATTGGTTAGCCCAAACGACATGACTAAGAACTCATAGCGCCCATACCTACTGTGAAAAGCAGTCTTCGGTATATCTTCCGGTTTGATTTTCAACTGGTGATATCCTGTTCTCAAATCTATTTTGGAAAAATGTACAGCTCCCTTGAGTTGGTCGAATAGGTCATCAATCCTAGGGAGAGGGTACCTATTTTTAATAGTTAGCTTATTTAATTCTCGATAGTCTATGCATAATTCATACTGCCGTCCTTTTTCTTTACAAACAGTACTGGCACTCCTCATGGCGACACACTGGGTCTTATCATTCCATTATCTAATAACTCTTGTAGTTGAGAAGCTAGTTCCTTCATCTCAACTGGGGCTAGCCTATAAGGGGCCTTGGACACTGGTGTCGTTCCAGGTGCTAATTCTATAGCGAACTATATTTCCCTGTCAGGTGGCAATCCTGGTAAGTTCTTTGGAAACACATCCTCGAATTCGTTCACTACGGGTATGTCCTGTATATTAGGGACTCCCATCTTGGTATCTACCACATAAGCCAAATAGGTCTTGTTTCCTTTCCTTAATAATCTTTTTTCCTGTAGCATGGTCAGAAATTTCTGGTTATGTCGTTGACTTCTAAACACTACTTCTTGCACTCTGATATTTACCCTCTTCTGTTCACAATCTATTTGCGCTCTACTGCTGGATAACCAATCCATTCCTAAGATTACATCAAATTCTCCTAACACAAATGGGATTAGGTCAACCTCGAAGACCTTCCCTTCTAATTTCAACTTGCACTTAGGGTGTACTTGATTCACAGGAATTATTTCTTTGTTTGCTATTTCCATTTGTAATATCTCACGCAAGGGTATGGCGTTAAGTTTTAACTTTTTAGCGAAATCTTGAGATATAAATGACTTGGTTGCTCCAGAATTAAATAGGACATTTGCATGTTCGGAATTTAACAGAAGGGTGCCTGCTATCACGTCAGTGTTTCGAACAGCATCCTGAACGGTCATGTTGAAGGTCCTAGCAGCTGGGGGTCGGTTGGATGCAGCTCTGCTCATCCTTGAGGATGGGGGTTTCAATGTCAGACAATCCTTTCTCAGGTGTCCTACCTTCCCACATTGGAAACACGTCATATTGGGTCGGGTGCAGTTGTTGGCAAGGTGGCCGATTTGGTCACACCTATAACATTTCAGAGGGGCTCTCACCTGGGTACACACTCCAAGGTGTCTTCTCCCACATGTCTGACATTTGGGTATTGGGGCACGGGGTTGGCTATGGAACGTTGCCCTAGATTTTCCGCTGCTCTGGCCAACACTCTCACTCAGGGCCTTTCTGAATCCGGGGCCTCGTGTAGGTTGGGACACCGCTCCCCTGACGAACCTGCTTGGAAGGCTCTTGTTCCCAGTTCCTACTCCTCCTCCACCACCTTGGCTTCCTATCTTCCTCTTTCTATTTTCCTTTTCCTTCACACTTTGTTCACTGCCAGCTTCAACAATCGAGGCTTTCTATACTAAGGTGGCATAGTCTGTCAGCTCTAACACCGCCACTCAGTTTTGGATCCACTGTTTCAGACCAAGCTGAAACCTTCGCGCTTTCTTTTCTTCGGTATTCACAAACTCAGGAACAAATCTCGACAACTCAGTAAACTTGGCCTCATATTCCGCCACAGTCATCTTATCCTGTTTTAATTCCTGAAACTTAATCTCCATCTGGGTCTCCATAAACCTAAGGAAATACTTGTCTAAGAATAGTCGGGTAAATCTATCCCATGAAATCACATCATCAGTCTCTAGGTTTCGTTTGGACTCCCACCAGTAGTTAGCTTCTCCTTTCAGCATGTAAAAAGCGAAAATGGTCTTGTGTCGTTCCTCTATACCTAGTATCTCGAAGGGTTTTTCTATCTCTTTGAGCCAGGCCCGTGCTTCAACAGGGTCGGCAAATCCTAGAAACTCTGGGGGTTTGAGAGATTTGAAGGCCCTAAAGGCAGTGGCTGCAGTCTATTGGACAGCATGTGGCTGTGGTGGAATATGCTGTTGGTTCAGATTTGCTCTTAACAGTTCCATAAATTCATTCATGGGGTTCCCTCCCTGATGGGTATCCTCAGCCTCTTCTTCTACATAGTCTTCCTCGTTATATTCATTATAGTCTAGGTCTTCTTCACTTTCCTCATTTACTACAGTGTCAGCTTCATTCCGTTGTTGGTTAATAGATTCTGCGGGCTGTGCCCTGGTTCCTCTTCTACGGGGTGGCATTGTTCTGATAATAAAAATTTGCCAATATAGTTGCAATATTTTATAATTTGATTAATTTATTCATATGTAAGCATGTCATATATTATCTAGCATGTGTTTATTGAGTGCAGTAATATGGAAATCAATTTATTAATAACTGCTAGATATATATACCATAGGGTATCTCCAATTATATCTTGGGGACAAAACAACTAACCGAGTTCATACATGCATTGATTATAATACATCACTACTTGTCCTGAATACTGAAATGCAAATATATAAACCGTGTACCCGGAAGGGCTAGGAACGCTATCTACTACTAGCTATCCTATCAAAATTGGTGACAAGTCACCCAGCCTTCTTCAAGGTCCATATCTAGTCACTAGTCCCTTAGTCACTGTCACTGCGCGTGAGGTCACGCACCCTCCTCATCGCTCCTGCCAATATCAGCTCTGCATCAACTACTGGGATGTATCCTCCAATCGATGTCATCCTCATCTGAACCCGGGTACGGAGTTCAATCCCATCAATCTCTCTGCGGGATATAGCTGGGGAAGCAGCTCTGAAGTCCCCTGGGTATCCTAGTCTGATGGCTCTCTCAGCTGTCAGTGCCTGGCATAACTCCACAATGCGAGCAGGTGCCGCAGTGATCTCAGCGTTAAGCTGAGCCACCATCCAATTGTGTACAGCTACATGTATGGTCGCCGGGGGTGGTAGAGGTGAGTCTGGGTCGCTAAAGGATATATTGTAAGCCTCGTAGACCTGTGTATATATCCCATCCTTGTCATCATCATCAGTATAGGGCATAGGGCTCTAAATCCCTGGGGGTGGGGTAGGAGAGCGAATGGTCGGGTGAGGGTACATCTCTACATTCCTCCTGCCTACGCCATCTCCCTGGTCATCTCAACGTCATCAGCTATGGGGACAGGAAGGTCAGTCTCCTCCTCTGGGACATCCTCAGTATGGTCATCATCTGAGTCATCAATGGGTGGGTCCTCTTGCTCGGGAGTATGGTCATGCTCCGGAACCATAACATCATCAATAGGGTCAACCTCCCTCACAGGCTCTACTGATACCTGACACAATTAGGCAATGTGTTACTACCTTAGAGTCGGAATTCCCTTGAGGGTAAAACTATCAAGACGACCCGTGTAGCCCGACGACAAACTCGACTTGAGCTCTAATTGATTATTTATTAACCTTATGTTTACATATTTTATATCCTATCATTTCAAGATTTGATAACATAAGGCTCTGATACCATTTATGTGGTGCCCCAAAATCCGGGGTCGGTAATCTCAGAGGCCACACCATCTAAACCACTATAAACCACATACCTCACATCACAATATATAAATACTCACACTTTACGACCCCACACTTATCACACACACACTTACAGGTTATTATCTTGGAAACGAACCATTCATTACTAGAGTAGATCAAACCACAAAGTGATAATTATTACAACCCAAAAGTAATTAAGTCTTACCGGGGAATAACCTTCAAGTAAGGCTAGTCCGTCGTTCAACTATACGTTTCTTATTTATTACCTTACATAAGTCATACTTATAAATAAGCCGAACTAAAAACAACTGAAACCCAATCCAGCTTATTCGGACTACCTGCGGTACAGTACCAAACAATCTACGGAACATCTAGCCATTTCCTACCCGTTTCCTGGCTGTGGTTCTAATGGTAGGCATCTTGATTCACTATTGTGTTGTGTCATTTAAAGAAAGCAAGAGTGAGCTATAGTGCCCAGCATAATAATGTACAGTATAAAAATGACTGTATTATAAGCTTACGTAAAACATCATATATGATAATTATGTTATATTCGAAATTAGTTTTCCTTGGTGATACACACCTTCTCATGAAAACAGTTCTTTAGGGGATTTTATTATCCTGCGAATACCTTAATAGTAAACCCAGCACCTAGGCTTGGGTTACGGTATTGCATCACAATTCTAATTGGAAGAATAGGACACTCGTTGGAGCCACCGCATACGATGATCAGTCGTAATACGATAATAGTAACCTTTTCTACTAGTAGAAGGACGACACCTTCGTATCCCGGTTATCACCCTTGCCGCATTCGGGCTACGTGTCCCATTTTTGGGTATGCACATACTTCACAAGTTCTTGAGTACACAGAGTACCTTCCCCTGCGGTGCTTTTGGTAGTCCATCTAGCACACATAGTACCAGAGTCTACCCCTCCCTTGTCCTTTTAAAATATTCTATCATATCTCGAGAACTCGAACCACATCGAAGTTTCCCAAGCATTTTGCTTGTTGATAGAAATAGTTTATCTTACTAAGATATAAATGTATATATATAAGTACTTTCGAAATTTTCGGAGGAAGTATTAAGGATGTGAGTTGACCGTTGTCAACAGATAATTAAATAAGGGGAAAAGTTTCTCCTTGAAACTATAATCAAAATATTAAATAAGTCGGGATAATATTCTCCGACGATCTGAAATTATTCGAATAATTTTCGAAAATCAGAAAGTAATTTAAATACGGTTCTATGATTTTTAAATCATAAATAAACTCTTTAATAAATAGTAAATAATTAAATGATAATTGATAAAAATAAAACCTCGAATGAGTTTACTTTTAAAAGAATAAAATAATATTCCTCAACTAATTTATGTTTAATACATTAATAACTTTAATATTTAATCGAGATTGAAGTAAATATTTAATGGAAAATACTTCTCCCTAATAAGTGAATAGTAAGTAAATATTTCTTGTCCAAATGGTAAAGTATAGTTGAGGGAATATGATCTTTGGAAATCATTTTAATAAAAGCTTGAGGTTTTTAATATTGGTAAGTGGACGTTGAGTCCCTTTTAAAACGTACTACTATGGACTTGATATCGTCCTATAATATCACCGGAATGATTCCCGGGTTTTTATCTTGAAATCCCGACCGACTTTCGGTCTTATTATAATACGTCACGCTTATAGCGGAATTAAATATTTCACGATATATACTTATCGTAAAACATCGCTATATCATGCAAAAATTCAATAACTACATATCATGGAAAATATGGTACTTATGCAATGATAATAAAACAATCCTTTCACAACATAACAATAAATGAAATTGGTTTCGTAAACTTTTCTGGGTATATCGAGATGGAGGATGCCCTAGGTTCTGCTCGAAAATCTATAATCATGAACACAATTCATTTCGTTAGATCCCGTTCTAATTTACGGCTACCCGCACTCGTGTGCTAATTAATATGCACCCTCTCAACTTATTTTATCCTTTTTATTCCTTTAAGTCCTTATTCACATCATGGTCGTTTCCTTTTTCAAAATATCTTAAGTTCATTTTCCGTTTTCATCGTCGGCTCCACTAATGGATTCTACGGTTTCTAATCGTGCGGTCTCGGCTCCGATATTTTTATAAAATTGAAGAATCATTATTTTCACTTGAAATTTTTATGGAAGTTAGGAAACTCAAAATACTACTCTCTATAAACATTTCATGATTTATGAACATTCTTAAGTCGATCCTTTATATTATCAAAATTCATAATTTGTAGCAGTTTTTGTCGCGTAAATCACTTTTAGTAAAACGGCCATAACTTTTGATCCGTAAATCGGAATCAAGCGATTCAAGCGCTTAAAGGGTTATTTTTGAAGGGTTATTTTTCAAGAAACTACAGTTTACATCTTCGGGACTTTATGCAGAAACTTAAGGTTACGTTTTGTTCGTTTTAACGAGATTACGCTTACGATCGGAGTTTCGTTTACGCCTTAAATCTTTATACTACCACCAACAATCATCATATCATCATCAACACACTAAATCCTCTCAAGAACATCATGTTCTTGAGGCAACAACAATCAACCTTAAATCTACTTAACTAAACATCAAGATCTTAACAATATCACCACTAAAACTAGGTTTATAACTACATACTAAAAGGATCTTGAATTTGAATCTTAACTAAAGCCGGGTCAAAGATTTTTACCTTTCTTGAAAGCTTGAGATATGTTCTTGAGGATGGTTGAGTCTTGGGAGTGCTTGGTATGGTTTTTGGAACCTAAAACCACTATTTAAATCAAGAAACCAAAGAAGAGTTACTATTTATACTATTCATTCTCAAATTTCTTGATTTTATTTCACCCATCAAACCTTGATAAAAAGCGATCAAAGAATTATCTTACCTTAGTTTAATTGTTAGGAATCTTGAGAATTAATGGGATTATTTAACTATGGCTAGAGCTTGAGGTTTTGATTTTGAATTCCTTGGCTTGATGAAGAAGGCTGAATGGAACAAATGAAGAAATGGGGAGAGTTTTTATGCTTGATTCCTTGGTTGCTTCTTGGAAATTATGTTGGTGATATCTTATATTGATTTGATATTCTCTAGTTTAGAATCCTAGGTTTATTCTTGTTGCCAAATCCATGGACAAATCTAAGTAGCTTCCCAGTTTACAAGCTAAGCTACTTGTTTTAGCTTCCTTAGCTCACTATTTCATTAGCCTTGGTTGATCATCCTATATCTAGCTCACTATTTGATAAAGTAACCATGGTTACTTTCTTACCATGGTTAGTTAGTGCGTTACGTTTATTTAATCATTTACGCGTTCGCTTGATCGCTTAAACGTTTTCGTAATACTTCCTCGTAAATGGTTCGCGACGTAATTCCTTTCGTATTTATTCCTTATGTTTTGAATTATCATACTTGGATATAAATCCGTAGGGTTTTAATCTTGTAATTATATTGTGATTCCCGTAATCCTCGATGAGTCGTAAATATGGTCGTTTTTCAAAGTTCGTTTTCTTCGAAAACTAATAGCGTTTACATACACTCATTTGGTACGTATAATCATAATATCAACTTCGAAACTCATTTTCTCATTCACTACATAGTGTGGGCTCAAAAGTTTTTCCTGTCCGTCAGGGTTACTATTCATTAAACGTTTTACAAGGTCTCGAAAATTCGAGTTATTATAAGGTATTCCTACAGGATTTGGGTTCTGAATGTGCAAGAGCTTAAAGACGAGATTTTGGATGAAAGCCATAGTTCAAGGTATTCCATTCACCCGGGGAGCACCAAGATGTATAGGGATTTAAAGGAATATTACTGGTGGCCCAACATGAAGAGGGACGTAGCAGAATGGATAAGCAACTGTTTGACTTGCCAAAGAGTAAAGGCAGAGCACCAGAGACCCAGTGGACTTTTACGACCCTTGGAGATTCCTCAATGGAAATGGGAACAAATAGCTATGGATTTTGTTGTAGGCTTACCAAGGACGAAAGCCAATCATGATGCCATATGGGTAATTATAGACCGACTGACAAAGTCAGCTCACTTCATTCCTATCAATAAGAGATACACAGTCGATAGATTGGTGGACATTTACCTTAAGAAAATAGTGGCGCGACATGGAGTCCCAGTGTCCATTGTCTCAGACCGAGACCCCAGATTCAACTCCAAATTTTGGAGGAGCTTTCAAGAATGTGCGGGAACCAAAATAAACATGAGTACCGCTTACCATCCCCAAACGGACGGGCAAAGTGAAAGGACCATCCAGACACTAGAGGATATATTGAGAGTCTGTGTAATAGACTTTAAAGGAAGTTGGGATGATCACTTACCATTGATCGAGTTTTTTTATAACAATAGCTTTCATACCACCATCGGAATGCCGCCTTACGAGGCCCTGTACGGAAGAAGGTGTCGATCTCCCTTATATTGGGATGAAGTGGGAGAGCGAAAGATGCTCGAACCCGAAGTGGTCCAAAGGACCAAAGACATAGTGGATCTCATCAGAGGACAGCTTGTAGCAGCCCAAGACCGACAGAAGAGGTATACAGACTTAGCCCGAAAGGACAAGGAGAGACTTAGTACTTCTAAAGGTATCCCCTTGGAAAGGATTGATGAGGTTCGGAAAGAAAGGGAAACTAAGCCCAAGATACATTGGACCTTTTGAGATACTATGACGGATTGGGAAGTTAGCTTACGAGCTAGCCCTACCCCCAAACCTACAACAAGTTCAAAATGTGTTCCATATGTCAATACTAAGGAAGTATCATCGGGATGCCAGGCACATAGTGGAATACGAGCATGTGGACATGCAACCAGACCTGACTTACGTGGAGCAACCCGTGAAGATTATGGATAAAAAGGAGCAAGTGCTTCGGAATAAGGTAATCAAGCTAGTCAGAGTGCTATGGCAGAATCATAATGTGGAGGAGTCAACTTGGGAACTAGAGAGCGCAATGCTAGAAAAGTACCCTCATATATGTTCTATCTGATTTCGGGACTAAAACCTTTTAAGGAGGGGAGACTGTAATAACCCCAAAAATTTTGGACTTTTTGTAATCCTTATAAATAGTATTTTTGCTGATTATGCTGATTAAGAAAACTTTTCATGCCACACTATGTAGGAGTTCTTTTATTGATATTCTGAGATCTTATTAGTACTCCATATGGTATATAAATGTATGTAAAGATCGTCATAATCCAAATTCGAACACTTTGATTTTTCCTGAAAATCCACCAGATACCGAAAGAATTGAGTATAAGGTAACATGATAAAAAGGATTTAAATTCAAGGATTATAAGAGAGGATCATAAAAGGAATATAAAATATTGAAAAAGGTTAGGGGAACCCAAGTAATGAAATCCCAGATATGATCCCTCAAACGACAAACGAGAACGAAAGTTAAGCGAACCGTATAATAGATAAGCGGTCATTAGCCAAGTAATTAAGGGTTAATCAAAGAGGTTAGTGGATGATGATGTCATCACACCAACAAGGAGAAGACATGTGTTAACAAGATGACACAAGCATGGTGACATAAGCATGACAAGAAGAAGTGTTTTGTTGGATGATTCTTGGCCAAGTAAAAGTTACCATAGTAAAAGATCTAAAATTGCCAAGCCAAAAGGGAATCAACCAAGAAAAATATCATAACACAAAAATTAGAAGTTGACTTTGTTTCTCAAGAACAAAGCTCTCGGCTTTTTCTTTTTCAAGAAAGAAGAAAATCCAAAATTCAAGATCTAAGCTTTGTTAAATTACAAGGTAATTATCCAAGGTCCCTTATGATTAGTTATGGATATCTTAGGAGTTTAAGCTCCAAATTCATTCACAATCTCTTTTAATAAATCATTGAAGAAGATAACGAATAGTGTTTTCAAGAATTTTAAATTGTTTGATCTTGTGTTTTTGGTTAGATTAAGCTTTGGTAAGGACTTGCAAGGGCTATTCCAAGCTTCTTAGTTACTTCTACTCACCAAGAAAGGTAAAACCTCATACCCTAAGCTTTACTTTGAATATTTAGGAGTGGTTTTGAATAATATAGTTCATGAGAAGCATGATTCTTGTATGTTTAGAGTTTGGATGGATTTGTAATGATTTTGAGTTATAAATCTTGGTTATTGGTTAATGAACCTTAAGTATAGTTAGTAGCTCTTGTTGTGATTGAATGAGTTGGGAAAATCATGAGGTTATGGACTGATGTAGTAAGTTTTGGATAAAGTTTGGTTGTATTGGTGGTTGTGAGTTGATTTGTGGTTGATTGGAGTAGTTTAAACTTTGGTAATCGCGTAAACATAGCCGTCGTAATGTCCGTTTTCATACAACTTCTTGTTCTTAGTGTTAGAGGCAGAGATCTAACTGTCTAATTTTTAAATTTGCCATGTTTAGCTAGATAGTGTCATAAGCTTCATTTTGATATGTGGTTCGCTTAGATCCGATGTACGGTTTAGGAGAAACGACCGTTTTAAGTAACGGCATTTCGCGAACGAACCATTACCCCTCGCCTTACTTTGAAACCTTGATTAAAGCCCTTAAATGACTAAATGGAGTACAAAAAATTATGTAAGCTTAATTGGTCAGTTGGTAGAGTATTCGTGGAAGAGTCGCCTTAAAATACATAACGGTTAATTTTATAAAAATGGTGGAGCCGAGGGTACTCGAGCGACTTATGTGAATCGTTAAGCGCAAAAGCAAACGTTATGGTCCAATTGGTTAAAGTCTAGTTTCTTAAGCGACCGTGGTTTAATTCCAACTTATATGTTGTTTATAGGTTACCAGACTCGCCCCAGCCTTTTACCAGCCCCAGTCGCTCAGGCAAGTTTTCTACCCGTTATACTGTTGTTGTGATGTATATATTTGTTTGTGCATTATCTTGTGATAAGTGCATGGTTGTTATTAGCAAGTCTTTCGATATATTGGAGCATGTTGATATGATATATATATATATATATGCATGTTTGTTCCATAATTTTGATATCTCATTGTTGATTCAATTGATTATAAACTGCATAATACCTATGCTAGAGATAAGCAGTACTTGTGTATACCCTTAATATAGGGGACCCAGAGTTGAACATTTTCTATACCGGGAGGCGATGTTCCCGAGTATATTATATATTATATATATATAATTTTCAAAACTATTAAACTAATAATGTTTATTCGATAGTTTTATATTATAAATGAATATTATTTTAAATATTCATTCGACGACTTATGACTCCGCTTATTTTATTTAATGAATATTATTTTGAATATTCATTCGAGGACTCATGACTCCGCTTATTTTATTAAATAATATTCTTTATTTTATTGAAGAATAATGTTTCGATATTTGCCAAGTATTTGGAAAATAATTGATACTATCAAATCATTCTTACTTTAAATATTTCCAGAGATTATTTTCAAACTTTATCAAAACTATTTTTGGAAGGTTAGAGCGGATCCCAAAACTCGCTTTCAAATTTAAGATCTTCCTTTTGATGGGGATTTAAATACTTGCTAAAAAAGCTGAGGGATCCGGCTCCGTGATGTATTTTTATATTCGCAACAAGGTTACTATTTTGATAAAAGAGTTTTTGATTACCTACCCAACACTCGGGAAGTAAAATTCTTGGAATACGTTAATCCATTAACAGGCATCGCCTGGGAAATATCGGTGACTTTTCCTTTCCAACTAGATACGACTTCTTGGTGGAGCCGTATCAACAAGTTTCTACTCGGGGGAAGGGGGACGAGCTTTACGTTTCAGAGTCATGGATTTCAACTGAACTAGGAGTGGCGTAAGTGGTCGAGTGGCGCCGGCCCGGCCTTATTATATTGTCCCAAATGGCCTGGAAGTTCCGCTAAGATGGTCCATTCCTTAGGAGTCCAGTGTTCGGTTGACAAGTAAATCCGACTTTCCTCCTCTACATGTAGAAAATGGTGGGGTTGCACTACTGCGACTAATCATCGTGAGTGGTCTTCCTGGAGCGGCAAACTCCCGTAATGAGTTCATCATCTAGTTTGGATATTTCTGCAACACTACCCATAGCATTTCAATAGAAAGGCTACGGATGGGTGATTGCTGAAGTGTTGACAAGGTCAAATGGTTATAATGATGTTTCCATCAAATGACGTATCTAGTAACTTCATTTCTTTTAAATAATATTTCAAAGATTGAATCTATTCAAGTCTTATGTTGTAGTTCCATCTATGTGAGGAACCTTTGAAAACTTATTATACTTTGAACAGTGGTTGTTCAAGTAGTTTTCTAAAATGATATAAGTATATTGAAGTATTTGGTAACTTCATCTTCCTTTAAGCTTATATCCAATAAGTAATTATCTTACACTTGATAAATATTTCCAGTAGATTATCTATTTAGATACTTGTGTTATTGATTAACTATATATTATCTTGCGAGCTGTAATGCTCACTCTTGCTTCATTTCTTCATCACACAACAACAGTTAGGAAGGATGGCCAGACTCAAGCAGACCTAGCACAAGAGCGTGGGAAGCGTCCCGCCTCTTCCCGTTGATATCATAGCTGCCATAGCTGCAGAGGTAGATCTATCTGTAGGCCAGGCATTCATACTTGTGGGAATCAATTATGTATATTTATAACTTGTGTTGGATAATGACAACTAACTGTAAACTTATTAAGTAATCATTTTGGGTTGTAATAACTTTTAAATTATGGATTCAAGGACTTGTACTTATTTCAATTTCATCTCTGAGACTATAACTTGTTATGGTGTGTGTTATTGTGGGGTCACAACATGAGGGTATTTACTTTTAATTAAGATAAATGATATTATGGAAGGAAAGACCGTGATGACCCGGATCCCCAACCCCGGATCTGGGGGTGTTACAGACATCATCCTCAAGAATCTCCATCTGTTGTCCCTTAATTGTGCAGTTTATCACTATGGTTGTAGCTAGATTCTCATGCACAACTGTCCTTGTTGTTGCTGTGTTCCAGAAATCCCCTAACACATCCAAAATACAACACAGGATTAGCAGTAAGAGCACCCACAAAGTAGGTCTCAGAAAGGAACTTGACAAAGCACTAAAAAACTTCAGGTGCTTGGTTTGCATCCAGAAATGCAAGAAAGTTGGTTTCCTGGGGGAGGAAGGATGCAATATTGTTGGCTGCCATTGATATAAGTATGAAGTTTAGTGGGCAAAAGAGATTTGTGAGAAAGGAGGAAAAACGAGAGAGAAATCGATTTTGGATTGAAATCTAGGTCACCTGAGATCTCGAAAGTTGTAAGTATGTTTATGTATCGAGATGTCTGGGTATTTATAGTAAAAGCAAATGACTTGTCGAGAACTCAAAATAGACATTTGGAATTAGATTATCGAGAAGTCATTTTAAGAAATAAAATTTTATATCGAGAAGTCATTTAAAATTACTCTTATAGAGAACTAATAATTGACTTATCGAGATGTCAGATACATACCCAGTTTGTCCAAAAATGGATTGAATTAATTCCAACTTTTATTTGAATAAATTCAAAATAAAATTAGAATAAATTTTCCAAAAGTATTTTACCAAAATAATTTATTAAGTTAAATTATTTCAGTTCTGAGTTATAGAGAAGTCTAAAAATTATACTTGTAGAGAACTCTATGAATCATAATTACTAGAGAACTCTACAAGGACCTATCAATAAGTCATAATAAAGCTTATCGAGAAGTCACTCGAGAAGTAAGTGAATTGAATTATCGAGAACTCACCCGAGAAGTCTTAAAATGACTTGTCGATAAGTCAGTTAGACTTATCGAGAACTCAGTTTTCTATATACTTTTGAACACCTAAATTCTGCCTTGTGCTAATTTTACATATTAAAGATGTAAATTAACAGCTGAGCAATTTACTAAGAATTTAAAAAATTCCAAGCTAGCAATTTTGTTTTGAAAAATAAATATGCAGAGATTTCTGAAATATTTATAATTCATATTTCAGTTAATTTCCAATTAAATCAAATTAATTTTGATTTACTAGAAATTAATCTGCTGCAGAACATTAGCTGAGTTCTTACCTTAAGATAATAATTAAGCATTCCAATTTCACCTACAAGTCTAGTGAAAGTTGCTTCATCCAAAGGTTTAGTATAAATGTCAGCCGGTTGTTTTTCTGTTGGAACAAAAATGAGTTCAATGGTACCATTTTTAGCATGTTCTCTAATAAAATGGTACCTTACATCAATGTGCTTTGTTCTAGAACTATAGATATAGCACTAGTATTGTCACACATGATAAGAATTTTATGTAACACTAGGCCATAAACCATTAGCTGATTTCTAATCCAAAGTACTTGAGCACAACAACTTCCAGCAGCTATGTATTCAGCCTCTGCTATAGAAGTTGATACAGATTGTTGTTTCTTGATATACCAGGATACAAGCCTTTGTCCAAGAAATTGACAGCTTCCACTTGTACTCTTCCTGTCAACCCTACATCCAGCAAAATCTGCATCTGTGTAGCCAATAGCTTCAAAACCAGTTCCCTTAGGATACGATAATCCCAAGTTTGGAGTCCCCTTCAAATATCTGAAAATCCTCTTCATAGCCATCAAATGTGATTCTTTTGGTTTGGCTTGAAATCTTGCACATAGATATGTTGCAAATATGATGTCTGGTCTACTTGCCGTTAAGTAAAGCAATGATCCAATCATTCCTCTATAGCTTGAAATATCTACACTCTTGCCTTTTCTATCTTCATCCAACTTTGTTGTTGTAGACATAGGTGTAGAAGCAGGTGAACAATCAACCATACCATACTTGTTCAATAAGTCACTGACATAATTAGTTTGGCTAATGAAGATCCCATCACTTCTTTGACTGACTTGTAGTCCAAGAAAGTAACTTAATTCCCCCATCATACTCATTTCATATTCACTCTGCATAAGCTTAGAAAATCTTTGACAAAGCTTTTCATTTGTAGAACCAAAAATGATATCATCCACATAGATCTGAACTAGGTTCATATCTTCCCCATGTTTCTTGTAGAAGAGAGTCTTATCTATAGCACCTCTAGTAAAACCATGCTTCAATAGGAATTCTGACAATGTATCATACCAAGCTCTAGGTACCTGCTTTAGTCCATATAGAGCCTTGAGTAACTTGTACACAAAATTTGGAAATTCTGGATCTTCAAAGCCAGGTGGCTGTTGCACATAAACTTCTTCTTCTAGCTCACCATTCAGGAAGGCACTCTTGATATCCATTTGATACACTTTAAAATTTAAATGTGCAGCAAATACTAGGAAAATCCTTATTGCTTCAAGTCTTGCAACTGGAGCAAAAGTTTCATCATAATCAATTTCTTCTTCTTGTGAGTAGCCTTTTGCAACCAACCTTGTTTTGTTTCTGGTAACTATACTATTTTCATCCATCTTGTTCCTGAACACCCATTTTGTTCCAATAATGTTTCTATTCTTTGGTGCAGGAACTAACTCCCAAATTTTGTTCCTTTCAAACTGATTAAGCTCCTCCTGCATTGCAAATATCCAATCAGGGTCCATTAGAGCTTCTTCACTTTTCTTGGGTTCTATTTGAGATAGAAAGCATGCATGTAGGCACTCATTAGCAGTTGTACTTCTAATCCTCACACCGGCAATAGGATCACCAATAATTGCTTCTCTAGTGTGACTTCTATCCCACTTCCTTGTATGAGTTTGTTGACTTGTGCCTTCATCATTCTCTTCATTATTGGTATGACTGCTAAATTATTCTTCTCTTTCTCCCCCTAATTTTGTGCTATCAAATTCAGGTGTTTGAGATGAGCTTCCATTCCCATGATTTTCCTGTTCAGTAATCTCTTCATTCAACATCTGTTGTGCATTGACTTCATCTTCACCATCAGAATCACTATCAATATTGAGATTTTCAAATGCAAGGGCTTCAGCTTTATTTTTATCAAGGCATTCCAAGCCTGGACACTTGTCATCATCAAAAGTCACATTTGTGCTTTCCATAACCTTCTTTTGATCTATCACATAGATCTTGTAGGCAGTACTTTCCAATGAATATCCCAGAAAAGTTGCTTCAAAAACTTTTGAGTAAAATTTTCCCACATATTCAGAGTTGTCTTTCAAAATGTAACACTTACTTCCAAACACATGAAGATGCTTTATAGTAGGCGTTCTCTTAGACATGATTGAGTAAGGTGATTTTCCATGTGCCTTGTTAATGCGGTATAAGTTCTGAGTATAACATGCAGTGTTAACAGCCTCTTCCCAGAAACTTGTTGGCAACTTAGCATCTTGCAGCATTGTTCTAGTAGCTTCAACTAATGTTCTATTCTTTCTTTCAACAACTCCATTTTGTTGAGGTGTTCTAGCAGCTGAGAATTCTTGAACAATGCCCTTACTTTTGCAGAATTCACTCAATGTTGCATTTTTGAACTCTGTTCCATTATCACTTCTCAATCTTTTTACACAATTGTGATCTTCATCCTATTTTTCTATCTTCTTGATGTGCTCAATTATGACGTGTGGAGTTTCATCTTTAGAGTGCATGAACTCTACCCAAGTGTATCTTGAGAAATCATCCACCATCATAAGTGCATATTGTTAGTCCCTAACAATGTAACAAGAATTACAGAAGGGGGGTTGAATGGAATTCTTGAAACTTTTTCTTGGTTTAAAAAGTGTTCTAACTTAAAATATATATGTGAGTGAATTGATTTGTAAAGTGCGTAATAATAACTTGGAATAAATCAAAATACAAGTAATTAAAAACACAACTCTTTAAAAACTTTCTGGTGGATTTGAAAGTATCCACCAGATATATATATTATATCAAGAGAACTCTGTGTAGCAAGATTTGCTCACAGCTGCTTACAAATATGAACAACTAAGTTTTCAGAGAAATGCTAAGAATACAGCTTACAGATGTTTCTCTGAGAAATTCTTGCTTAGTGTTCTTGTTATTCTATTTGCTATTTCTTGATTTATATATATCACCAAGATTACAAAGTAATAAGACAAGATAATAAAACAAAACCTATCAAGTCTAATACTATGCTGCTTCATTACTCTATTCTAGTATCTTTGAATATCTTCATAATAGCATAGAAATGGCAATGCTTCTTTGTTCTCTAAAACCCAGTAGAATAGGCTTCCACATTCTATTTGCATACACTCGACGAATATGACTGTGTTGTCACTGTCAACAGATGTTTGAATTCTTTATCCGTCGGGTTCATGATCATCCTTCGAGTGGTATTATTGTTTATCCATCGGGTAGCTATCTGACACTTGACTTCATTTCATTTATGCAGAATTACAAGACATCATCTATGTACAATTAATCAACCTATTCTGCATATCTAGATAAAGTCAACATGACTTGAGTACTACTACCGAATCAAAATAATGTGTATGCAGAAATGTGCTACAGACTTATTGTTACACAAGCTACTCACTCGATGGATAATAAATCATCATCCGTCGGGACTATATTGAGTCATCCGTCGGGACTACAATCCTTATCAGTCGAGTGCTACATTTTTCACTTATTAAAATCTACTAAGGTGTTTTTTTAATGAAATCATCAAGTTCACAACATATTCACAACAATCTCCCCCAATTTATGTCTACCAGAATTGTAGCCATAAATTAAGAGAAACTTGATGATAACAAAACACCCTAAAAATACAACTTTGAAAGTAAGTAGATAAAACTGTAAAGTGCTTCAATTAACAAAATGTACAAAGATTTGCTCACAGTCATTTTCAAGGTGCTCCTCTAACCTGAGCAGATTAATCTATTTCCTTGAAGATCTTGATCTCTTTCCAAGCTTTCTGTTGTTTTCTTCTATCTGATTTTGGAGCTGTCTGTGGAATTCCAGTTCATCAGATACCGAGAGATTTAGCTTTCCTTGCATTTCCAAAAGAGTCTCATTGCTAGAGATGCTCAATTGGTCTTCTAATATGAAAAATCTTCTCACTCCTTTGTCATCCATGAACTCCATCAGCCAGTAGGGCCTTAGATGCACTCTTTTCCCTGTGTAGGGAATGATTAGAGTCTTTGGGAGTGCATCTTTAGCTTTAATACTCCTCAGTTATTCAATCTTCTTTAGAACTAGTCTTCTTGCAGTTACATTGAATCCAAAGTTCTTCTTGAAGGATGGATAAACCTTTATCAGCACAACTTGGCTTTCTTGAAGGATCCTATGAAGTGGCCATTGAATCTCCTTTCCTCCCTTATACTTGAAAACTAATCTTTCAGGTAGATTCCTGTAGGCATCAATTCCTCTCACTTCTTCTAGTTCATCTAGATAGAGATTTAGATCAGAGAATTCCTTGATGTCACATAAGTACATGTAATCTCCCTTGTTGACTTTGGATTGAGCTTTAGTTAGAGATTTGGATTTGAGAGGTGACAACTTCACTTTCTTGACTGCTCTTGACTTTGTTCTTTTTGGCTTGCTAAGGATTGGCAAATTGAAGTCAGGAATTGGTAGACTCTCCCAGTCTATTGGTTCATCCTTAGGCACAATAGGTTCACCATGAATGTTCCTGTAAGGATCCACCACCTTGATGTCTTCAAATACCACAGAGGGTTTTGATGCTTGAGTTGTAGTTGGAGTGGATTCCTTGGAAAACTGATACTCCAATTCCTTATCAACAAAGTCCAATTTCCTTTTGGTTCTTTTGGCCAATTCCTTGTATCTTGGAGCTTTCTTCTGTTATGGTTCAACTTGCTTCTTTGGATCTTGAGATTTAGTGATTTCAGATGGCTGAGCAGGAATTTGTTGTGTTGGTTTTACAGCTTGTAGCTTGGCCAAGATAGCAGCTTGCTCTTTCTTTTGCTTAGCCTTTTTGGAATCTAGAGCATCTTGCTTCTTTTCTTGCTTTAGTCTTGCCTTTTCTTCTCTCTTTGCTTGAGCAAATTGAGGATGTCCAGCCACCACATAAATTTCTTTACTATTTCTAAAAACTTTAGCAATTCTCCTTTTTAAAGCCGAATCAACTAGATCCTTGTAGAAGGCAATTGATCTTGACAGAAGCTTCTTCTCATCATGCTTAGGTATCTCATACACTGTATCCAAAGGGTTCTTTAATGATGATTTTCGATAGTTCACCCTTGGCTTCAGAATTATTTCAGCCTTTGGAGATTTGATGCAGGATGGCTGTCCTCTTTCTAGATAGTTCATGCTCATTTCATTCACAGAGATCTTCTTGACTTGAGAGTGATGAATGGCTGACTTTTCTGGCTTCTTTACTAGCCCAAACTTCTTTTGTATATCCTCATCAATTTTCTCCCAGTTGATTGGACTCAACTTCTTCTTTTCAGCTGCTCTTATGTTGGCTGTTGCTTCATTGATCAGATCAATACTATCTGTTACTGGTGGCTTGGTGAAAGCAATTGTAGGCACAATTACTTTACTGATTTGAATGTGAAGCTTCTCCCCCTCACTTGGTCCTTTCTCCCCCTTTTTTTTCATCAAGTTGAGTAGAGGAGGAGGTTTGTGCAGCCACCAGTTTCTGAAGCAAGTGTGTCTGTTGAGCTTGATGTAGATGAATGGCTGTTAGAGATGCTTCCATAGCTGACATTCTTGTATCTAAGGCATCTATCTTTATGGCAAGATCAGAATTTTTCCTGAGTTGTCTCTTGATGTTAAGCATTGTAGCTTCTGGAAGCTTATAGTCCATCTTGTCAGAAATAGCCTTTTTCATCTCATCAATATCACCCTTAATGGTGTTGACATCTCTAGCATGTTAGAAGCCTTGAATCTATTGTAGTTGCAGAGAAGCAAGATGTGCTTGAAGGAGCTTCTTGGTGTTCGCATTTGCAGTGGTTTGAAGAGCAAAATTTGTCTGATTTATGAGTTGGATCAGGGTTGTCTTGAAGTAGTGTTCATCACAATGTTTTGAAAATGCCCATGATGGCATGCTTGATCTTGAACTGGAACCTACTTCTCCCCCTATGTCCAATGGCTCTTCTTCACTATCTCCACCTTCATCTCCAAAGAAATCTACTGAACCACCAGTCTCATAATCAACATCACCAGTTGTAGAGGGCAAAGCTGTGATGACATCCTTAGCTCTTAGCATTGACTGAGTGGTATGCACCAAATTGAGCATCCTTTTTGCATTGTCATTGCCCTGTTCAGCTAGAAGTTGATAAGCTGGAACAGGGTGAGTAAATGCCTCAGCATCAAGGGAGGTGGAATCTATAACAGCTTGAGGTTCCTGAGATAGTCCTTCCCCTTCTGCATCCTGGACATTCATTAACTCACTAGCGATGACATCCATCCTTATAGCTCATGTACCTGCATTTCTCTCTTGTTCTCTCTTTTGTTGCATCAGGGTCTCACCCTGGCTCCCCACCCTCACACCCTCACCTTCACCATCTAAGGTGGGACTCCTCTCACTCTCTTTTGCCAATCCTGAAGAAATGGATTGCATATTTTCACTATTTTCCTCTCCTTTTTCCTGGGAGCAACCCAGACTCTCACTCATAACACTCTCTTCCCTCAATCCTAAGAGTGACTGTACAACCACTAAGTCTTCTCCACTAGAGATAATAAATGAAATTTGAAGTTGTGCAGAGACACCCGACGGATGAGGAATATCCATCGGGTTAGTAGTTTGACTATCCGACGAATAAATGATGTTAAGCTTATCCGTCGGGATACAATCACTACTCAACGGATGAGCAATATCCATCGAGAGAGTAGAAATGAATGAACTTGGAATTAAAACTATTATGGACTCTGTGCTGATTGATAAGATTTTGGGCATAGATGTTTCAACAGTACTTGAAAGAATTCACAAGTGAGCCAACAAATCATCCAACAGATGATGTTCACTTGCACTAGATTTTGGCTTCCCCAACAAAGTTAAAGAAGGGGAATCAGGAATTGATGTGTTGATCATATCCACATCCAGAGAGTTTGTGGGAGAATTTGGTGTTTGAGGTGCTTCTATAACTAATGATTTTGGCTGTGACTCCACATTTATTGGAGCCACATCAATCTAAATTTGTGAAGGTGCAGTGACTGTGTCTTTAGCACCAGTTTGCACAGTGTGTGTACCTTGTGCATCCCCAACGGTTTTGGATTTCTTCTTTCTGGAATAAGTTTGGGGTGAGCTAATGTCCCTTACCCTTTTAGCCTGTGCTCTTGGATGAGAGCTTTATTCAATAGCCACATCCTTTTGGGATGATGCAGCTAGAAATGAGCTTTTGTCCTTATTAATCACTACAGTTTGTTGGGAAACTGCAGTGTGGCTACGCTGGGAACCACTCAACTCTCCATCCTTATCCTTAGGGTTTCTTTTATATTCACCCTGTCCCTCACCTACCTTTCCCACCTTCACACTCCCCTCTTTGGTTTTGGTGGATTTTACAACTGGCATCTTTTGAGAGATACCAGAGGGGGCTTTCTTTGATTTGGATTTTGAAACTTTTGATGGTTTGGTAGCTTGGGTAGGCAACTGTTGGATCATTGACACAGTTGCCATAGCTACACTAGAATTCAAAGAAATCTATGAGGTTGGAAGAGTAGGGACAAATGAACTTACCTCACTTACCTGAGGTGCTTCCATTACAGGGAAATAGATGAGTGGCCTCTCCTTGTGATGATTTGCCATGTTCAAATCTGTAATAATTCTTTTCTCTTGAACCCAACAATCTAATTTGTTGTTTGGGTTCTCAAGTACAATTTCCTCAAAGAGTTGGTTAGCTAACATCATGAAAAATCTAGCATAATAAAAAATTTTACCCCTCTTATTTAACTCCCCTAATTTAAACCCCAACTCAAACAAAACAAGATCACTATAATTAAAGAACTTATCTGTAACTAGCATGTAAAGCATGTTAAGCATGGAAATATTGATAGAATCAAAATTATTGATTTTACCAGAAAAGACCTTGGTCACTACATCACACATGAAACTCCATTCCTTCCTAAGACCCAATCTCCTAATGTCACTTAACTTAGAAGTAGAGAGTGCATAGTTCATGGAATTAAGCATATTAACTATATCAGTGTCAGTGTGTGGTGAAGTCACAGTATTATCAGGAATCTTGAAACATGCTTTGATAACATCACTATTAATACAGAATTCCTTACCTTTAATGGTGAGTGTGATGGTCTTATTTGTCGAGTTGTATGAAGCAGTAGTCAACATCTCTTCAACAACCTCACAGAAGATGGTGGGTGATTATAGCATTGCATAGCTGAGTTTGCAGTTCTTTACGAAATCCATCATTTTGTGGTAGTCACTTGAATGTTAAATCCCCTTGTTTACCAGAGCCGTGAAGTTGTTATTCTCTTAGATGTATCCAGTTTGTGACATGATCTTGACTACTGGTGCCATTGTTAGAGAGTGGAAATTGCAGAGATTGAGATGATAGTTGCTTTTGAGAGAGAGAGAATTTAGAGCAGATGATCTGAGAATGATAAAAGAGAAGTGATGGAAATGAATTAAGCTTTTATACTATCTCATAAAATAACTGTCAAAAATAATAAAGTAAAAAAAAGTAACCAATGAAAATTTCCCAAAATAGCCGTTTAAAAATAAACTGTAAAAATTCTATCAATTATCCGTCGTGTTATGCTTACAAACTACAAGTATACTCGATGGATAAGGTTCAGGGAATTAACGGCTAAGATTCAGACAATTCGACGGATGGGAGTAAGTCAGTTATCCGTCGAGTTATAAAATATTCCAGAAAAGTAATTGATTTTATTAATAAAATGTATACCGACGGATGATTTAAGAGTAATTTAGCATACCTAACTCACTTACCAACCTTGAAAAGGTGGATTCATCCAGTGGCTTGGCAAATATATCTACAAGCTGCTTTTCACTTGGAACAAAATGTAGTTCCACAGTACCATTCATTACATGTTCCCTTATGAAGTGGTACTTGATGTCTATGTGCTTTGTCCTTGAATGCTGTACTGGATTTTCAGTGATGGTAATTGCACTTCTGTTATCACAGAAAATGGGAATTCTTTCCACTTGCAGACCATGGTCTAACAATTGGTTTTTCATCCACAAAATCTGTGCACAGCAACTACCAGCAGCAATATATTCAGCTTCAGCTATAAAAGTAGAAACTGAATTTTGCTTTTTACTGAACCAGGACACAAGCTTATTTCCTAGAAATTGACAGGTTCCTGTTGTACTTTTTCTATCAATTCTACAACCTGCATAATCTGCATCTGAATAACCAGTTTGATCAAAACCAGAACCTCTAGGGTACCAAATGCCAAGTTTTGGTGTTCCCTTGAGATATCTGAAAATTCTCTTAATAGCTACTAAGTGAGATTCTCTAGGATCAGCCTAAAATCTAGCACACAAACATGTAGCAAACATTATATCTGGCCTACTAGCTCTTAAGTACAGAAGCGAGCCAACCATGCCCCTATAACTTGAAATATCCACAGACTTTTTAGTAGTGTTTAATTCAAGCTTAGTTGCAGTGGCCATGGGAGTTTTTGCAGATGTGCAATCCATTATATCAAACTTCTTTAAAAGATCATAAATGTATTTAGTTTGACTAATTAATATTCCATCACTAACTTGCTTAACTTGCAAACCAAAAAAGTAAGTTAGTTCTCCCATCATACTCATTTCATACTTACTTTGCATCAATTTGGCAAACTTTTTGCAAAGTTTTTCATCTGTAGAGCCAAAAATAATGTCATCTACATAAATTTGAACAAGTATACTAGAGCCATTAACATTTCTAAATAAAAGGGTTTTGTCTACAGTACCTCTAGTGAAGTGATTCTCTAAAAGAAACTTTGACAAAGTGTCATACCAGGCTCTAGGTGCTTGCTTCAGTCCATAAAGTGCTTTCAAAAGATAGTAAACATATTCTGGAAAGTTTGGATCTTCAAAACCAGGAGGCTGACTGACATAGACTTCCTCGTCCAAATCTCCATTCAGAAAGACACTTTTGACATCCATTTGATAGACTTTGAAATTGGCATGGGCTACATAGGCTAAGAAGATTCTGATAGCTTCAAGTCTTGCAACAGGAGCAAATGTTTCATCAAAATCTATTCCTTCTTGTTGACAATAGCCCTTAGCAACCAATCTAGCTTTGTTCCTGACTACTATGCCATTTTCATCCATCTTTTTTCTGAATACCCATTTGGTATCAATTGGATTCTTTCTTCTAGGCTTGGGCACCAGCTTCCATACCTTATTCCTCTCAAATTAGTTTAGGTCCTCCTGTATAGCTAAAATCCAATCAGGATCCAACAAAGCTTCTTCTACTTTCTTTGGTTCTTCCTTAGAAAGAAAACTGTTGTACAAACATTCTTCTTAAGTTGCTCTCCTTGTTTGAACTCTAGAAGATACATCACCAATGATGAGCTCAAAGGGGTGATCATTTGTCCATTTTCTTTGTTGAGGTAGATTAGCTCTAGATGAAGAGGCCTCATTGTTATCTTGATATGTGATTGAGTTTTGATTATTAGATACCCCCCTGAGTTAATGGATCTTTGATTTGAGAGAGGGGAGCTTTCTAAAGTGATCTATTCTAACTCCCAGCTTCGTTTAATGACCCGACGGATGGTGAATTTTGAGTACCGACGGATGAGGCTGGTTGTCTCCCGACGGATAAGGTAGATTGTCTCTCGACGGATGAAGCATTTTGCAACTCGACAGATGTTGAATTTTGTGCTTCATTGGTAGTGGATTTTTCTGCATTATCCTTTGATACTGTTTCTTGATCACTTTCATTATCACTGTCATCACTAACCATCTCCACATTATCAAATTTGAGGCTCTCATGGTAATCTCCATCTTGTAGTCCTTCAATATTTTTATCATCAAACACAACATGTATTGATTCCACGATAATGTTTGTTCTTAGATTGTAGACTCTATATGCTTTAACAACAGCATATCCAACAAAAAATTCCTTCATTTGTTTTAGCATCAAACTTCCCATTCTGATAAGTTTGATTTCTCAAGATGTAGCATTTGCAGCCAAAGACATGAAGAAAATTTAGAGTTGGTTTCTTGTTCTTGAACAATTGATAGGGAGTCATGCATTTAGCTTGATTATAAAGAGAAATATTCTGAGTGTAGCATGCAGTATTTACAGCTTTAGCCCAGAAATATGTTGGTAATTTAGATTCTTCAAGCGTTGTCCTGGCAGCTTCAATAAGTGATCTGTTCTTCCTTTCTACCACTCCATTTTGTTGTGGAGTTCTTGCTGCTGAAAACTCATGCAAAATCCCATATTCTTCATAAAATGCTCTCATGATAGAATTCTTGAACTCAGTTCCATTGTCACTCCTGATTCTTCTAACTTTGAAATCAGGATGATTATTGACTTGACTTATGTGATTGATGATGATTTCACTAGCCTCATCTTTAGACTTTAGGAAATATGTCCAAGAGAACTTTGAGAATCATCTACAATTACTAGGCAAAATCTTTTCCTTGAGATGGACAACACATTGACTGGTCCAAACAAATCCATGTGTAGCAGTTGCAAAGGTTCTTCAATTGTTGAATCAAGCTTCTTTCTGAATGATGATTTGATCTGCTTTCCTTTTTGACAGGCATCACATAATCCATCCTTAGAAAACTCCACATGAAGAATGCCTCTAACCAGTTCTTTCTTTACTAGTTCATTCATGGTCTTGAAGTTTAGATGGGATAGCTTCTTGTGCCATAACCAACTTTCATCTTGACTTGCTTTGCTGCGAAGACAAGTAACAGATTCTGCATTAGATGAGTTGAAGTCAGCTAGGTACACATTTCCTTTTCTCACACCAGTGAGAACCACTTTGTTGCTCCTCTTGTTAGTCACAACACAGGCTTCTGAGTTGAAGGTTACTGAGTTGCCTTTATCACAAAGCTGGCTGATACTCAACAATTGTGCTTGAGACCATCTACTAATGTAACCTCCTCAATGATGACATTGTCTTTTGAAATCAAGCCATATCCCACAGTATAACCCTTGCTGTCATCTCCAAAAGTAATACTTGGGCCAGCTCTCTCCTTGAACTCTGTGCGCAGGGTAGAATCACCAGTCATGTGTCTTGAACAACCACTATCCAAGTACCATAGTTTCTTTTTGTTTCCCTGCACACATCAAAATCAAATCAAGTTGATTTTGGTACCCAAGTTTCCTTGGGTCCTGCCTTGTTAGCTTTCTTTTTCTGTTTCTTAGGTTTGATCTCATTTGACTTGGGGATATCAAATTCATCCTTAGTCATTTGAGTTGGACCTTTGAAACCATTCATTATAGTAGAATTATCATGCATATTTTGATTAACAGGGAATGGCATGCTATTAGTAAACATGTTATTCTAGTCAGGCATGCTAAATGGCATTTGTGGCATATTAAATACAGCATAATATGGATTAGGTGCAAATGGCATATTAGCTAACTGTGCATTCATATTCTGTGTAGACATAGCATTCATAGGCATAGAAGGCATGGCATTTATGTTGGGAAACTGAGGTGGCACAGATAAGGAAGTAGGCATGGCAGTTTTGCAATTAACAGGCAAATGATTTACACTACCACACTTGACACAGATTTTTCTAGGAGCATATTTATCAGGTGTGTAGTTGTTATACTTGTTAATTCCTACTTTACCATTTCTATTGTTTTTCTTTTTAGCCTCTGTTTTAACCTCAATCTTTTCCAGTCTGTCACTCAATTGCTTGACAGTCATATGACCAACATTAGCATTTTTGTCCTTCTTCACTTGAATGGATTCTCCTGGAATAAAATTCTTGGAAATTGATCCATATTTCTCATTTAACTTGACAAGTTTGAATTTACTGAAAGGCTTGCTCACAGTCGATGGATGAGGATTTATATCACTCGACGGATAACCTTTTTGTTATCCGACGGATGACCCTCATCATCCGTTGAGTCTACATCTGTTAGCAATTCTTCCACCAAATTGGATTCCAGCTTCTCCTTGTCCTTCTTCCAGGCTGTATCACAAAAGGACTCAATACCTTGAACTTTGATGATTTGAGCATGAACATCTCTAGATGTTTTCCATGCCTTAATCACCTCTTGTTCTCGTTCAAGTTGCTTCTTCAAGATCTCTTCTTTCTTCAAGGACTCAGTTAATTCATCCTTACCAATTTTACACTCAATTCTTAATTTTTCATAGTCAATGAACTGAGACTCTAGCACATTATTCCTCTCACTTAAAAACAAATTGTTTTCTTTGATTTTAGCATTTTCCTTAGTAAGAGACTTAAGTGTAACACGCAAATGATATAGTTCTGTAGACATGTCATTTATTGCATCATTACACTCAGCTTTAGATAGATGTACAAGGTTAGTGGTGATTACGTGATTGTTTGAAGAACTTGTCTCTGTTTCATCAGACTTGGCCATTAGGGCTAGATTGACAGAGCTGACATCCTCATCCTCATCCAGACCATCTGCTGCCCAGTCATTCTCTTGTGTAATGAAAGCCTTTCCTTTTGTTTGAGCAACTCAAAGTATTTCTGTTTATAATCCACAGGCTCAAACTTCTTTTTGTTGGAATTTGACTTTCTACACTCACTGGCAAAGTGCTCTGCCAAGCCACATTTGAAATATTTGAATTTAGATTTATCCACCATGTTTCTATTTGGCTTGGCTGCTCCAAAGTTCTTCTTGAACTTGAGCTTGGAAAATCTTCTGGAAAGAAATGCTAGATGTTCATCAATATCTTCCATGTCATCTTGGCTCAAAGAATCTTCATTTTCTGCTACCAGCCCCTTGCCCTTGTTTTCACATACCCTTGAAGTTGATTCAACAGCTTCCATCTTCATCTCCTTCTCTTTCTCTAACTCAGTAACTAGTGCAATAAATCCTCCTTTCTTCTTTCCTCTCTCCATCCTCTTATCTTGCTCTATTTCAAGCTCATAAGTTTTCAGGATGCCATACAGTCTCTCCAAAGTAAACTCTTTGTAATCTTGAGAGTTTCTCAATGAGACTGTCATAGGTTTCCATTCCTTTGGTAGAGATCTAAGGAACTTAAGATTGGAGTCTTTTGTCTGATAGACCCTTCCATGCAACTTCAGAGCATTTAGTAGTTTTTGAAACCTACTAAAGATGTCAGTGAGAGACTCACTTTCTTCACTATGAAAATGCTCATATTGCTGAATGAGTAGCTGCATCTTATTTTTCCTTACTTGCTCAGTGCCATCACAGATAATCTGTATAGTATCCCAAACTTCCTTGGCAGTTTTGCAATTGATGATGTTTTCAAATATATCACCATCCACTCCATTGAACAGGATATTCATGGCCTTCTTATCTTTCCTGACTTGTTCAATATCAGGATCAGACTATTCATAACTTGGCTTGGAGACTGATGGTTCATTTCCAGTTGCAGCTCTCATTGGTACATGAGGGCCTCTCTCTATGCAATCTACATAGGCGTCATCTTGAGAAAGTAAATGGAGATGCATTTTTACCTTCCAATGATGGTAATTATCTTTATCCAGAAAAGGAATCTTGACTCCAACATCCTTCTTTTTCATCTTGCTATTTTGTTGTGATCTTTAAACTCTTTATCTATCAAGAGCTTGTTCTGATGCCAATTATTAGTCCCTAACAATGCAACAAGAATTACAGAAGGGGGGTTGAATGGAATTCTTGAAACTTTTTCTTGGTTTTAAAAGTGTTCTAACTTAAAATATATATCTGAGTGAATTGATTTGCAATGTGCAGAATAATAACTTGGAATGAATCAAAACACAAGTAATTAAAAACACAAGTCTTTAAAAACTTTCGGGTGGATTTGAAAGTATCCACCAGAGATATATATTATATCAAGAGAACTTTGTGTAGCAAGATTTGCTCATAGCTGCTTACAAATATGAACAACTAAGTTTTCAGAGAAATGCTAAGAATACAGCTTACAGATGTTTCTCTAAGAAATTCTTGCTTAGTGTTCTTGTTATTCTATTTGCTACTTCTTGGTTTATATATATTACCAAGATTACAAAGTAATAAGACAAGATAATAAAACAAAACCTATCAAGTCTAATACTATGCTACTTCATTACTCTATTCCAGCATCTTTGAATATCTTCATAATAGCATGGAAATGGTAATGCTTTTTTGTTCTCTAAAACCCAGTTGAATAGGCTTCCATATTCCATTTACATACACTCGACGCATGTGACTGTGTTGTCACTGTCAACATATGTTTGAATTCTTTATCCGTCGGGTTTATGATCATCCGTCGGGTTCATGATCATCCGTCGAGTGGCATTGTTGTTTATCCGTCGGGTAGCTATCTGGCACTTGACTTCATTTCATTTATGCAGAATTACAAGACATCATCTATGTACAATTAATCAACCTATTCTGCATATCTAGATAAAGTCAACATGACTTGAGTACTACTACAGAATCAAAACAATGTGTATGCAGAAATGTGCTACATACTTATTGTTACACAAGCTACTCACTCGATGGATAATAAATCATCATCCGTTGGGACTATATTGAGTCATCTGTCGGGACTACAATCCTTATCCGTCGAGTGCTACATTTTTTACTTAGTAAAATCTACTAAGGTATTTTGTTAATGAAATCATCAAGTTCACAACATATTCATAACACATTTTTATTCCTTGAAATTGATAAGACATTTACTGGCCCAAACAAGTCCATGTGAATAAGTTATAATGGTGCACTTATGAATTCACAGTTTTTGACTTGTGACTTGATCTCTTCATTTTTTCTTTCTGACAAGCTTCACAAATTTCAACTTGAGCAAATTTCAGTTTAGGCATGTCTCTCACTAACTCCTTTTTGACTAAGGAGTTAATTGCCTTAAAATTCAAGTGAGACAACATCTTATGTCATAACTTGCTTTGTTCTTCTGATGCCTTGGTGTAGAAGCAACAAATTCCATCATTATTTGTTGATTCCAAGTCTGCAACAAACAAGCTTCCTTTCCTTGCTCCTTTCAGAGCAACTTCACCAGTTCTCTTACTGATAAAAGTGCATTCTTCTTTGTTGAACAAGACTTCAAAACCTTTGTCTGCAAATTGGCTAAGACTGAGAAGATTCACTTCAAGACCAACTACCAGTGCTACATCATCAATGACAACATTTTCAGAAACAATCTTGCCATATCCCATTGTGAATCCTTTGTTGTTGTCTCCAAAGGTCTCCAAAGGGCCAACATTCTCCTCAAACTGTGATAGCAGGGCCTTGTCACTTTTCATATGTCTGGAACACCCACTGTCAATGATCCATATGACTTTCTTCACTTTGCCTTGCACACAATGAGTTTTAAGTATGTTTAGCAACCCAAGCAGTGTTGGGTACCTTCTTCTTGTTAACTGATTTAGCAGAAGTAGAATGAGTTATTTCAGATAAAATATAATTCAATGACTATTGTGCATTTTCCCTATTTGATGTGGACCCAATTTTTGTTTCTTTAATCTCTACTCTCATTTTGTGGCAACTCTTCATCACTTTCAAGTTGCAAGGGATACAGTTAAACTTGTCACAGAATGAGTAGGGATCATTTGCATCTACTTTATTGTACTTGCATGCTCCTTCAGCTGGCTTGCTAACAACCTTTTTACAAAGGTTAGTTAGATGATTTACAGAGCCATATTTTTCACACTTCTTTCTTAAATCATCTGCAACATAAGCAAAATTATTACTTTTGTTTATCCCAGTTTTCCCATTTCTATTTTTCTTCTTCTTTCTTGCATCTTCAGTCTTAGTTTCTTTGACAAGTGTCTTGGAGCTTTGTTTATCCATGAGCTTCTCTTCAGCTTTAGCAGATGGAGTTGCTTCTTCATTTTTCTTATCTTTATCTTCATCAATAATTTCTTGCTTGATAATCAACTCTTCCTCGCTGAAATTTACTTCACATGCCTTGAACATAGGTGAATCAACCTGTTTCAGGATGATTGGAACATTTTCAGCTTCTGTTGGTTTCCCTTTGTCACCCATATTCTTCTTCTTGTTGTTCAAGGCATCATAATCAAGACCAATGGCAATGTTTGCACATGGCTTGTTTTTCTCATGGTACTGTCCAATTAACTCAGATGCATTCTTGAAGGATTTTAATTTAACTTCATTATTTTCCAGCTTCTCCCTTAGCACTGCTTCAATTTCACTTGCACACTTGAGCTTGTTCTTCAGATATGCATTTTCTTGTCTTACAGTTTCAAGCTCTACCAATAACAATTCAGTTTCTTGTTTCTCACTTTCAAGCTTCTCATTTATCTTTGTCAATCTGCTAACTTCTTCATTAGCAGCAACCATACTTGTATGAATGTGAAACATTTCTGTGCTCATCTTTTCTATAGTTTCCTTATATTGACTCACATTTAAATCAATGGTAGTGAGATTGGTACCTGTGATTTTGATGAGGATGATTCTCCTTGCTCCAAGGCCATTAGAGCATAGTTTCGAACTTCCTCATATTCATCATTATCAGAGTCATCCCAACTTTTTCCCTCTGAAATATAAGCTTTTCTTTGTTATTTCTTTAGAAGAGCTTCATACTTTGCTTCCAGTTCAAGATAACTTTGTCTTTCTTTGCTTTCTTGGATTTTCTGCATTCTGTAGCAAAATGTCCTAGTTCATCACAGTTGTAGCACCTTATCTTCGATCTGTCAATAGATCTAGTTTTGTAAGCATTCTTGCTATCAGAAGTGTACTTCCCTTTTCCTTTCCAGCTGCTGTCTTTGTTAAAAGACTATCCTTTACCCTTGAAGTATCTTGACTTCTTTACTCTAATGTTAGAAAATTTTCTAGCCAAATAGGCCATTGACTGATCTAGTTCATCCAGTTCATCAAGAGTGTAGAATTCATCTTCTTCCAATTCCAAAATGACTTGTTCTTGTGAATCATTTGTTATTTGCTCACTTGGTGAGGAAACTAGAGTTTGAGATCTTGGCTCATCATTAGATGTTTGGCTTTCATTTAAAATTAAAGCACTTGAGCCATCTACAACATGTCCTTGACCAGATCTCAATGATTTCCTTTGAATCATTTCTAGTTCATATGTTTTAAGATTTCCATATAGAACTTCCAGTGTTATTCTGCTCAAATCTCTCCCTTCCCTGATTGCTGAGATTTTCTGTTCCAAATGATCGGGGAGAGTAAGCAAGAACTTTAAGTTCACTTCTTCAGCTTCATAGTATTTTTCATGGAGCTGCTAGTCATTTATCATCTTATTAAATCTTTTAAACACATCAGTTATACTTTCTTTTGGCTTGGCCATGAAACCCTCATATTGTGAAATCAGTATCCTTCTTTGATTAGATCTAACTTCTTCAGTTCCCTCACAGAGTATTTCAATCTTTTCCCAGATTTTCTTGGCAGTGTCACAGTTGACAATATTGTTGTATATCACATTGTCAAGGGACTCTATCAATATCAATTGCAAGCCACTACCCAGGGAAACTTTCTCCTTTTCAGGCTTAGTATACTCAGAAGGGTTTTTTGGAGCATAATGAGCTGGAATGACCATATCTTCATCTGTTGATTCTTCAACTCTAACCATAGGAGTGAAGGGCCCATTTTTGAGAATCTGAATATAGAATGGATTGACCATCCTGATAAACAGCAACATTGTCTTTTTCCAAAGAGTGTAGTTAGCTTTATCAAATGTAGGAATTTTGATGCTACTGATCTTCTGTGTATTCATTCTTCCAAGATCTTGAATCTGTTTACTTTTAGATTTTTCTCTGATACCACTTGTTAGGAAATGAATAATACACAGGGAGGGGGTGAATGTGTTTTACTGTTTTTATGCTTTTCTTGAGATTTTTATGGTTGAACAAGGTAAATTAAATCTTGTAGTGAAATGTGTTACTGCAGAAATTAAACATGCAATAATAAAGAACACAGATCTTTTCAAAACTCACTTAATTTTATATTAAAATAAAGAATGTTTTGGTATAAAATTTCTAGGCTCTTTGTTCATTAAGAGCTTAGCTACTTCTTGAGAGTGTTACAAAATTTTCTATCTCAATTGTTATAACTAACTAAAGGACCAGTGTTAACTTTATAATTCAGTTATCTGCTAGTTTACACAGTGTGCAATAAGACATGCTATTAACTTTAGTAAACTGTCACTTGTCATTTCCATTTTAAGGAAAGTATATCTTCTATTTCTGGCTTAGCATATCTTAGCATCCTGTGTTTACTTTGATCTTCCTTTGTCAGTTAATCTTCACCATTGATCTTGCACATCCTTCAAGCTGCTTTTTGTAGACTTGTCAATCTAGCTGTTTGGATTGTTTGTTGATTATAAATCTTGGATATTGAGCTGGTCTGCAACTTTGTACTTTGAGATTTTACCTCGAGATCTCCATTTGGTCTATAGAGAACTTGACATCTCGATAAGTAATTAGCTTATCGAGATCTCTAGTACTCCATAGATAATTTGACTTATAGAGGTCTCTGAGTTCTCTATAAGAGAATTTGGCTTGTCGAGATCTCTAGTCTTCATATCTTCACTTGACTTATCGATATCTCTGAGTTCTTTAGTGGATAATTGACTTATCGATAACTCAGAGTTCTCTAGTCAAATTTGACTTGTCGATAACTCAGAGTTCTGTAGTAAATTTTGGCTTATTGATATCTCTGATTCTCTAGTGGAATTTGACTTATCGATAACTTAGAGTTCTCTAATGAATGTTGACTTGTTGATAAATCTGAGTTCTCTAGTGAAGAAATGACTTGTCGATATCTCTATGAGTTCTCTAGTAGCTTTCTTGACTTCTCGATAAGTCATTTGGAGTTCTCGAGTGACTTCTCTATAACACTAAATCTGTGACTTGAGATCTTTGACTTAGAGTTTTTTATCCAAACAGATTTATTCAACTCCAAGCTTCTTTAAAATTCTTCTGAGGCATGATCTTCTTGATCTTCTTCCAGATAGAATCCTTAGGCTTGATACTGTTTAAACAAAAAGGCTCCATTCTGCTCTTTTATATTTTTACAGACTTTAAATATTACAAGTACAAATGCAAACTAAGATTACAATACAACTTAATTAGGGTTGTCAATTTAACATAGTCTTGTTAAAGTACAGGCATGTCTTGCACAACACTGTGGTATCTAGATAGTGGAAGCTCAAGGCACATGACTAGAGACTCTATCCTGATCACTAAGTTCAAGAAGAGAGTTGTCCCAAGTATTACTTTTGGAGATGACAGCAAAGGGTATACTATGGATATGGCTTGATTTTTAAGGGGAATGTCATCATTGAAGAAGTTGCTCAAGTGGATGGACTCAAACACAACCTTCTGAGTGTCAGCCAGCTATGCGACAAGGGCAACTCTGTAACCTTCAATTCAGAAGTCTGTGTTGTTACAAACAAGAAGGATAACAAAGTGGTTCTCATTGGAGTGAGAAAAGGAAATGTTTATCTAGCAGAATTCAACACATCCAATGCAAATTCTATTACTTTTCTTTTCATCAAAGCAAGTCAAGATGAAAGTTGGTTGCGGCACAAGAAGCTGTCCCATCTGAACTTCAACACTATGAATGAATTAGTCAGGAAAGACCTAGTAAGAGGGATTCCTCAAGTTAAGTTCTCAAAGGATGGATTATGTAATGCTTGTTAGAAAGGAAAACAAATCAAATCATCATTCAAAAGGAAGCTTGAATCTACAATTAAAGAATCAGTACAACTATTGCACATGGACTTATTTGGACCAGTCAATCTCAAAGAAAAGATATTGCCTAGTGATTGTTGATAATTTTCAAAGTTCACTTGGACATACTTCCTTAAATATAAAGATGAAGCTAGTGAAATCATTATCAATCATATAAGGAAAGTCAACAATCATCCTGATCTCAAAGTTAGAAGAATCAGGAGTGACAATGGAACTGAGTTTAAGAATTCAACAATGAGGTTGTTTTGTGAAGAAAATGGGGTCATGCATGATTTTTCAGTAGCAAGGACTCCACAATAAAATGGAGTGGTGGAAATAAAGAATAGATCTCTTATTGAAGATACAAGGACAATGCTAGAGGAATCAAAGTTACCAACTTATTTTTGGGCTAAAGTTGTAAATACTGCATGCAACACTCAAAATATTTCTTTAGTCAATCAAGAAAAATGCATGACTCCTTATCAATTGTTCAAGAATAGGAAACCAACACTTAAATTTCTTCATATCTTTGGATATAAATGATTCTAAGGAATCAAACTGAGCAACATGAAAAGTTTGATGCCAAAGCTGATGAAGGCATATTTGTGGGAAAAACATATAGGGTCTACAATCTTAAAACCAACATTTATGGAATTAGTATATGTTGTGTTTGATAATAAGAATATTGAAGGAATGCAAGATGAAGGTTTCCATGAAAGCCTCAAATTTGACAATGTTGAGATGAACTGTGATGAAAGTGATGATGAAAGTGATCAAGAAATAATTTCCAAGGAAAATGTAAAAAAATCAGCAACAAATGAAGCACATAATTCTACATCCGTCGAAATATATAGTGCATCATTTATTGATAAACAAACTATATTATCCATCGAAATGAAAAATTCAACATCAGTTGAGCCATTAATAGAAGTTGAAAATCATTTTAGATCACACATTTAAAGGACCCCAACCTCAAGTCAAAGATCCAAAAACTCAGGGGCAGTTGTTTCTAATCTAAACTCAGTCACACATCAAGACAACTTTGAGGCCTCTTCATCTATAACTAAACTACCACAACAAAGGAAATGGAGTAGAGATCACCCATTTGAACTAATTATTGGTGATGCATCTTCAAGAGTGCAAACAAGGAAAGCAACTTGTTAGGAGCAATTGAAGATATCAAACAAAAACTATCAGAAGTTCACTTCATAACTTATATATCAACATATGATGATGATATCGACGGATGATGATATCAACGGATGATGATGTCAACGGATAATGAAATCAGAATTTTTCACATCAGTTGATCTTCGATAAGGAAAAGAAAACAGGAACTCAAGGCGATGAAGGACTTTATCTCAGAAGCAATTGTATAGGTTTCCTTGTTGGTGATAGAATATGATTCCTTATACATTGTGTAGTTATGCTCTATATAAAGCACATATTAGGTTCATGCTTTATGCATTACGACATTGTTATATCTTTTGCATAACCTAGCAGCTCTCAAGGATAATTGTTCATCCTTTCGAGAGAGTACATTTGTAATAAGTTTTTATCAGTTAATATAAAAACTGTTGATTTTGTTGAAGCTTTGTCGAATAGATTGTATTAACTGTATTCACCCCACACTCTACAGTTGATTAAGGGACTAACAATTGGTATCAGAGCTTGCTGTTAACGTAAAAACATTTTAAGGTCTGAAAATTAATCTACAATGGGAGGCAAAGAAGAAGAAACACAGAATCCGAAACCACCACCCCAGCCACATCACAGATAAGCAGCAACATGAGTAGGTATGAAGCAATCAAGATGCCTATCCTGAAGATACATGAATATCCAATCTGGAAAGTCAGGATGGCCATGTGCTTGGAATCCACGGATCCTGAATACTAAAGCAGGATCTATGATGGTCCTCATAGACCAATGAAGGTAGATGTTTCACTTGCAGGATAACCAGAGAAGATGATAAAAAAAGATAGGAAGGACTACTCTCATGAAGATATCTCATCTATCATGAAGGATGTTAAGGTCAGACCTATCCTGCACAGCAGTCTTGATAATGTTATGTCCAATAGAGTCATTGGATATAAGATAGTAAAAGAGATATGGGATGCTTTAGAAGTAAAGTATCAAGGTACAATTGCTATCAAGAAGAACATGAGGACAGTACTTACTCAAGAATATGAGCACTTTGACTCAAGGGACAATGAGTCCTTAACTGAGATCTATGACAAATTTCAGAAGTTACTGAATAATTTATCCCTTGTCAACAAAGGATATGATTTGGAGAACTCAAACTTGAAGTTCCTACTTTTTCTCCCTCAAAAGTGGGACTTTAAAGTCACATCAATAAGGGATAACTACAAACTTGACATCACACCTCTTGATGAGATCTTGAAGTTCTGAAAAGTCATGAACTAGAGATGGAGCAAAGAAGCAAGAGGAAAGGATCAAAAGCTAGACCAGTTTCACTCAAGGTTGAAGAGAAGCCAAAGGAGAAAGCTAGGAAGAAAAGCTACTCCAAAGGGAAAGCCATGATTGCAAAGTCAGATACTGAATCATTAAATTCTGATGATGACTTAAATACTGGTACTGAATCAGATACTGATAGTGATCATAACAATAATGAAGATATGGATCAAATGGCTGCCCTACTGGTTAAAAGTTTCAAGAAGATGGTCTACAAAATCTTCAAGAAAGAGAGAAGATTTTCCAGAAAAGGTTCCAGTTCCTCAAACTCTGATAAGAGGAACAACAGAAGAAATACTAATTGGAAGGAATCTAGATCTGGAAAACTTGACAAGTCAAAAGAGAGATGTTACAACTGTGATGGACTTAGACACTTTGCAGCTGGATGCAGAAAACCCAGAGCTGAGAAGAAACAAGCTTTGATCTCAAAGAAGAGAAGCTGGGATGATTTATCAGATTCAGATGATGGGATCAATTATGCTCTCATGGAAAATGCTAATGCTGAGGTTGACAATGCTGAATTAAAGGTACCTCAAACTACTCTTGTGTTTTATACCGATGATATCTATGAATTAAGATTATTTCTTAAGTCTCTGCATGTTGGTTATAGGGAAAAAACCTTAGAGAATAATAGAATAAAGAGTGAAAACTCTGAGTTAAAGAAAAAAATGATCACCTAGAAATTGAGTTGCTTTCCATGCTAGAAATTCAAAAAGAAAGAGATAATGTTGTTTATGTTAAGGAAAAATTGTTAGAAAAGCATGATTATCTAGAGAAGGAGCTAGCTAAAGAAAGAGAAGTTCTTAAACGTTGGACTAACTCAGTAAAGTTGACTCAGGAAATTTTAGAGAATGGTTGTTGGGGATCAGGATTAGGATATTCAGCTAGATCTAATTCTAATAAGAAAAGTGGAGAAAAAATTGAGAAAACAAAACCAATAGCAACTGATAGCAAGGTCAAATTAAACAAAGTTCAAATAAATACCACTAAGTTTAATCCAAGTGCTAATACTGTTAAGTCAATCCATGAGGAATGTACTACCTCAACACCTAGATCAATCTTAATTATTGAAAAGAGTGAACAAGTTCATAAAATTCAGTAAATATTAGTTCAATGACTCAGAAACAGCTGAAGAAAAAGCTGAAGGACTTACACATGAAAGACAAGAGGAAAAGTCTAGGAAAAATAGGAATGGTAAGGTAGGTGTTAATAAGAATAGAAATTATGTGACTCCTCCTAATGTACCTAGAAAGACCTGTTCAAACTGTGGTAGCACTAATCATCTTGCTAATTCTTGCAGGAAGAATAAAGAGATAAATGTTGCTTCTTCCAAATCAGAGTTTAGGAATAGAACAGTTAGATATAAACCACAGAATCCTTGTTTTCATTGTGGCAGTGTTTGGCACTCTATTTTTACATGTAAAGAGTATCACAGTTTATATTATGATTTTTATAGATTGAAACTCTCTTTAGTTAAAGAATAATCTATTTCTGCATGTATAAATACTGATAGTAAGAATGTTAACATAAATTCTGATATGAAGTCTTCAGTTACAAGGTTAGAGGCAATAAGAATCTTCTTGCCTATGCTGCTCACAACAAGTTTAAGATGTTCCAAATGGATGTGAAGAGTGCATTTCTAAATAGAGAACTTGAAGAGGAAGTTTATGTTGAACCCCCTCCAGGGTTCATTGATCCAAAGTATCCAGATCATGTCAACTAACTGGATAAAGCACTCTATGGACTGAAGCAAGCTCTAAGGGCCAGGTATGAAACACTTGCTCTATTTCTACTAGAGATTGGTTTCACAAGAGGTACAATTGATAAAACTCTCATTTATAAATACCATGTTAAGGATTTGTTATTAGTACAGATATATGTTGATGATATCAATTTTGGATCTACTAATGATAAACTCTGTGAGAGATTTGCAAAGCCAATGCAGTCCAAGTATCAAATGAGTATGATGGGAGAATTGAGTTATTTTTTAAGGTTACAAGTTAAACATACTGATGAAGGAATCTTCATAAATCAATCCAAATACACCAGGAATTTACTGAAAAGATTTAGAATGCAAGACTGCTCAACAGCATCAACTCCCATGGCCCTTGTAACCAAGTTAGATTTAAATACTGGTTCTTTAGTAAATATAAGCAACTACATAGGTATGATTGGCTCAATCCTATATTTGACTACTAGTAGACCTGATATCATGTATGCTACCTGTCTCCATGCAAGATTCCTAGATGACCTTAGAGAACCTCATCTATTAGCTGTGAAAAGAATTTTAAGTATCTCAAAGGCACCATGAATCTGGGATTATGGTATCCTAAAGATTCAGACTTTAAGCTAATTGGATATTCAGATGTTGATTTTGCAGGATGCAAAATAGACAGGAAAAGCACTTCTGGAAGCTGCCAATTCCTTGGCGGCGGATTGGTTTCTTGGTATAGGAAACAAAAGTCAATTTCCACATCAACTACAAAAGTAAAATACATTTCTACAGAAAGCTGTTGTGCTCAGATTCTATGGATGAAGAATCAGCTGCTGGTATAACGACTCGTATATTTTGTAATATTTTAAGAGTGTAATTGTTGAATAATTAATTAAATAAAATTTATGTATTGATTTTGTCAGTTGTGTGTTATTTATTATTAGTAATGTATGAATTATGATGTACAGGGTTCATTTACGTAATTAATTATCGAGTTATACTGATTTGTTTTCACTTTTAAAATGGATTTATTGCAAATTTATTTGCATAAATATTTGTATTGTCTCTAAAATTATTTTTATGACTTTATAATTTTAATAATTATTTTTAGGACTTTATAAAATTTAGAAATCAATATTTCATTAATTATTTAGCCCTGAATGATTTTCTTATTGTATTTTATTGTAAATTCGATATTAAAATCAGAAATGTTTCAAAAATTATGAAATTTATATTTTATTATGTTTGGAATATTATGAGAATTTTAAAATTATTTTGGAAATTTTTGGGATTAAATTCACTCGTGTGTTGATTCGTTAAATCGTTAAATGCGGATTTGAGACGCGATTTAGAAATACTTTAAAAGCTGTGAAAATTTTATAATATTAATATCTGATTATTCCGGAAATTTTGAGCTATCCTTGTAGTTTTTTTTCGAGATATTTTAACCGAGAATCTCCCGTTATATTGTTAAAGCCGATGTCAAATGCGGGTAATAAAAAAAATAGCAATTAGATAAGTAGAAACAATCTTATCTCCTCTTCTCACTAATTTTTACAGCCTCTCTCTATCATCTCTTTCTCGATCGATTCCTCCCTGCTTTTTTTCTTTAATCTCCCGCAAAATTCTTCCCCTCCCTCTTCTCTTATTCTCCCTTCCAGCCTCCCCTGTTCTTCTGCGTTTTGCCGTTGTTGCTCCGATTTTCCAGCGATTTCGCCGCCCTGTTCTCCCCCTTGCTGTTTTATTTCAGGTAGATTTGGTTGCGTGGGTTCGTGAGTGTGTGTGTTAAGTGTGTGTGAGTGTGTGTGTGTGTGTTAAGTGCGCGTGTGTATATTCCAGTATGTGGTTGTTGCGGGTTGTTGCCGCCTCTCGTCGGATTATGGCGAGATGGTGGTGGCTTCAGGAGTGTGTACACGCGGCACGTGTATGTGCACTTGTGGTTCGGCAAGTCTGCTGTCCCCGTATCTTTGCTGTGTTGTTTTAATTTAGTACTCGGTTTTGGTTCGAATTAATTATTGTTATATTCATATACAATTTAAATGATTTCTGTGATTTAACGAATTGTGTGAATGATTCAATTATCTAGATTTAAAATTTTGGTGAAATTTTGATAGGAAACCCGAAGGGTATCGTTAAAATTATGCCGCCGTCAGCAATGAACTCGTTGAGCTGACGGATAATTGGCAATGATGATCCTTGAGCCAAATAACAATTTATAAATTTATTTTGTAATTTTTGAAATAAAAAGTGGTAGTTAAATAATACGTGTCGGGGTTACTGGATTGTGTAGTTGGTATGATTGCCGGTTTGATTGGTTGATTGTTGTGATTGACGTCGAATTGTTTAAACGGGTAGTCCGATAAACAAAGGAGACGTTGTCCGATTTTCGAGAAAGTATCATGTAAAATATCGGAAATAACAGTCAAATGTATATAGTTATATATAATTATAAATAAAATATTTTTGTAAAATATAGTTGACAATATGTCTTCTAAAGCGATGAGTATATGTGTTTTCCAAAATGAATAACGAGTCGATTTTTGAGTACATAAACCCTGATTGATGTATGTATTATAATAGTACACATAAGTACGAGTCGGGATTTGATATCGAATAGGTAGGTTGTTAGCGAGGATATGTCAAGCATACCTGGTCGTCTAACGTAGGGTATGTCGACTCTGTAGGTTCTAGTCGAAGGACTCAAGAATTGATATCGAACCAAAGATAACCTAGTGATCAGTCGACAAGCTCAGCAAGGTGCCAAGCGAAGGACCTAAGCGTCAAAGTCGGATCCAGGATAGTCTGATAGTAAGGCGATAATGTCAAGCGTCTGGGTCAATCCAAAATCAGTCAGTGATAGTTATAAGCTCTGCGAGGCAAGTACCCTGACTATTCTTTTATGGTTCAGTATATATGAATAGCTAATGTTTTAATCTCGTAATGGAACAGAAATTTTTTAAGTTACGTATTCCCTGTATATTTAAATATATTTTATTAACTAATATTTTGGGGAAAAGTAACTTCTGAAAGTACCTATCTCTAAAATATGCTAAAAAAATGGAAAAGAGGTTTTGAATAGTATGCTGTGACAGAATTGATTTGCATAAGAGATAGGTAAAAGTGATTTTGAAGCTGGATGAAATGAATCAGATATTGGATAACATTGCGTAAGTGGCTAATTCGGTTGCGCGCGATTCATAACCGATTAGTCCAGCATAGTTAATCAGAGACCTAGCTAGTCTCTGCGGATCCGTTTTGTGTGAAAGCCTGATCAGCTTTCCTAGACATTTTGTGTGATAGCCCGGCCAACTATCCTAGATAATTTGTGTGGTGGCCTGATAAGCCGTCCCTAGATAAAATCCAATACATATCTGATTATGATTTTGTGGTTCCAGTAACGGAACAAGTGATTGAGGTTCCAGTAATGGAACAAATGGTTTTGTGGTCCCAGTAACGGGATAGATGATTTATGGTTCCTGTAATGGGACGGAAGATTTGGAAATGAAAATAGCATGCTAAGATTTAACTCTGGTATTTATGCACAGCACACGACTGTTGATTTTGTTTTACCGAGCATGCTAGTTTTGATATCCAGTTTATAGATGTTTACTTGTTTTCCATCAAGTTATGAATTCTGTTCCTATAATTGTTTTATCATAAATTTTTTTAATTGTTATTCATATAGTGGTACTGCTGAGCAATTGATTGCTCATCCTTGCAGAATGTTTTATATATGTATTGCAGATGCCTAGAAGATTCTTCCGCGATAGTCAGGGCAGAGTTCCAGTTCCTTCCGTGCCAGGATCCTCTGAGTTAGTTGCGCTAGACCAAAGTCGGTCTGTTGAGTTGATGTATTAAGATAGTGGTCAGAATTGTATAAAGTAAATTGGGTTGTGATAATTGTGTAGCCTAAATCATACTTAAACCTGGAAAAGATCTTGGAAAAAGGGGTTGTATTTATATTCTATTTATGGAATTGACTATATCATGTTTGTTATTATGGTTGTTGATTACGTCAACTCCTGACCCCGGGGTTGAGGCCGTCGCAGTTGGTATCAAAGCTACAGGTTTGGGTCCCTAATTTAGGTTAGGAATAGAGTTAAAAAAGTGTATAAAGGTTTATATAAAGGTAGAAGTCAACAACTCAATCAGAGGAGCGAGTCTAAGAGTTCAGTCGAGGGTTTCGAGGGCGTAACCCTGACGTCTGTTGAAAATTGGCTGGAACCGCCCTAGCTTAGAGTGTGTCTCCTTCATATACATATTATTGGTAGGTCCAATAGAGATTTCTAGCTTTCCTTTCGAGAAAACGAGTCTGATTGAGAGAATTCAGCTTCTGAGCGGACCCTTGATGTGTCAGTGGAAGAGACGCCAACGCTATTTCTAAATATCGTATTTCCTATGTTAAGGAATGTTACTGGACCGAGTGTGTGACCTGGGTGAGTTCGGATAGGATTATAACAGTCAGTGGCTGCTATGACAGCCAAGTTTCATAATGAATGTGGATCAGTACTGTGGATTATATCTTTGAACCCTTATACTTCTTTCTTGAGATGTATTTTGTTTCCAGAGTAATTGTTACCTATCCCATAAGTTGCTTACTTTTCCTGTGAAAAATTTAAGAATGCGGAGTAAGAAGCTTAAGGTTCAGTTGATCTCATTACAAATCAGATTTCCCCCTCCTTATTTGTAAATTTCTATTTAAACATTGTTTCCTTCATCGGTGATTCAGTCAGTTGATTGAGGGCAAATAATGTATATGATTTGACTGTTTGTCTGTGTGACAAAGGGTCTGGTGGGACGTCATCGAATTATGTGTTATACACTATACGGTACTAAGACTGACCATCTTACGTACTTGTATGGTTTCTCTCAGTCGTATTTATATCTTCTTCACTTTCCCTTCTTGTACCTTGATTCTTTGATTTGAAATTTCAATTGAAGTTCCGAGGCAATGAATTGTCAGTAGCTTTGGTAATTAGACAGTCTTGGTTATTGAAAGTGAATAAGAGTGACTGTCCGGAGGGATAGAAATTTTACGTCTGGTTTCTACTTCACAAATGAAGATAGCAGAGAGGATTCATGCTTCGATATTGGAGGGTGCAGTTTTAGGAAAGCTAACTCGGTGATAGATGGGTCTTTTGTAAGAGATAAGAAATTGTCTTGAGAGGAATGGTTGATTGAAACTCAGACTAGTGCGTTAGCCAAGTCTGTGATTCTTAAGTTTAACTTGATTTACCAGTTTATCCTTTTTGGGTGGTGCCTAATATAGCCGTCTAGCTTGGCGGTATATGGAATTTGTTAATATTGTATTTTTATTGGTGCTGGGAGGTTGATCAGTTGTTGTGATATTGAGAGGGCATGCTATAATATTTAGTACCTTTATATTCCAGTTTTCTGTGCTATTGTTGATTTTGCTACTATTACCGTTGTTATTGTTGCTAGTGTTGCTAATCTAGATATCTTTTATAAATGGATCCTAAGAATAAAGACATGGGTGCTTTGATTGGGTAGCATTTTTCTGATACAGGTGCACCGTTTAAACGGTGATATCTTTTGTCAAATATTTTTGTAATGTTTGAATAAACTCATTTATATATTTCAGGAAAATGCCACCCAAGAAAGCTACCCAGTCTCAAGAAAATAGTAGTGGTTTGGCGGAGAGTCCAGTTATAAACGAAATTCTAGACTTGTTGTGCCAGCAGCAATAACAATAGTTGTAGTTAATCCAACAGATTCAACTGCAACAACATCACCGAAGAGAGCTAAACCAAGCTACTAGTTTTAAATCCTTTCAATCTATTAAGCCCCCAGAGTTCAAGGGTGAAGTGAATCATGTTATTGCTAGAAATTGGCTTAAGGAAATGGAAAATGCATTTACCCTCACGCAAGTAAGTGATGATCTTAAGACAGATTATGCAAGCTACTTTATTAAGAATGAAGCAAATTATTGGTGGGAATCCACTCGTGCGTTGGAAGGAGAAGGCTCTGTTTCTTGGACGAGATTTACAGAATTATTCCTAGAAAATTATTTTCCCGATTGTCTAAGGAATCAGTTGGAAGTCGAGTTTCTAGAACTGAAACAAGGTGAAAGAAGTGTGTTGGAGTATGAGGCCAAGTTTACAGAATTGGCCCGATTAGTTCCTGAGTATGTAAGCACGGAGACCCAGAAGGCAAAGAGGTTTCAACAAGGGCGGAAGCCTGAAATTCGCAGAGGAGTTATGGCATTGTAACTCAGGACATACTCCTCTATGGTTCAGGCTGTCCTGGTAATGGAAAGTGACCAGAAGTTGGCTGTTAAGGAAGAGAGTGATAAGAAAAGGAAGTCTGAAGGTGTTATGGACAAGGCAGACCAAGGAGAATCCGGTCAAGAATTTCAGAATCGGTATAGCCGAAATAGGAGTAAAAGATTCAGGAGACAGAGTTTCTCCCAGACTAGGTCTGATACTATCAGTTGCTTCTACTCCGGCTCAGTCAGTCCAGTCAGCAGTGGATTGCAAGTCCTGTGATAGGAGACATGGTGGTTCATGCAAAAAGAATGTGCAATGTTTCAAATGTAGTCATAAGGGTCATTATGCATCGGAATGCAACCCATAAAATCCAGGAGTTATGTGTTACAATTGTGGAAGGGTTGGGCGTATTTCCAGGAGTTGTAGAACGGTTACTCAAGATACTCCATCCCAAAGGCCAACATCTAGCACAACTAGATGTAGAACTTTCAAAAGGATCAAGAGATCGAGCATTTAGAATTTGGACGTAGTTGCAGCTAATCTAACACCATTCGAGCTAGAAGAGTTCGATGTGATTTTAGGAACGAGTTGGTTGTCCTGTAGTAAGGCAAGGAGTGGCTTTTGGAGGAAGCGAATTGTAAAGTGTACAGAAGCCAATAGTAAGGTAAGTTTCTAGGTGCAAAAGCAATATAAGAAGTTCTTCCAATCATGCGAGAAAAGGAGTAATAAGCTAAGGATATAAGGTAGATCCACCATGTGTAAAGATACGAAGAAGAAGATACTTAAGCTAGAAGAAGTAGAGTAATAAATAAATGCCCCGGAGTCTCTCTAGAGGCTAGTGGAACGAAATAATTAGTTCGATAATTGTAAAAATTATTGGAAAGGGAAGTGAGCATACCGGATATAGTCCCTTGGGGTGCACTAGTGATGTTGTCGGAGAAGAGGGGTGAAATTATGAGATTATATACTGATTATCGGGAATTTAATAAAATGACGAATAAGAATAAGTAACCCCTATTAAGAATTGATTACTTATGAGACCTAATTCAAGAAGTATGTTATTTCTTGGGGATTGACCTAAGATCCATCATGAGGACATATCAAAGATTGCGATTAGGATGAGTTATGAGTATTGCAAGTTTTGGTGATATTGTGTGGATTAACAAGTGTATCAGCTGCCTATAGGGAATTAAGGAACATGATGTGTAAGGAGTACTTGGATAAGCAAATTATATTTATTGATAACATCCTCAGCAATTCAAAGATTAAGAAAGTCTGAATAAAATGCTTAAGGACTTCCCTACGAAGATTAGATGGGAAGAAACTATATGCTAAGTTTTCCAGTATGCCATTTTAGCTGAGATAAACAAAGGATTCTGATATTTCCATTAAAAATCACCTAAGCAAAGCCGATACAGTAACATATGCCCTGTGCAGGAGGAAAAGATTGAATGTGATTAAAATCTCTGAGGAGTTAATAAAAGAATTAAAAGAGGGTGGATATAGAAAGAGGATCATTGGTATTGACAAAAGTTTCACCTTGAAAGAGATTGGCTGGGTTCGAATAGAAGGGACAAGTTGAGTCCTAAATACAGTGAACCGTTCGAGGTATCGAGGAAAATAGATAGAGTTACTCATGAATTAGTGTAACACCCCCAAATCCGGGGTCGGGGATCCGGGTTGTCACGAGTTCCATTTCCCTTAATAACACCCAATCTAAATAAACAATCAACTACTCCGTACTGTGACCCCACAATATACACACACGCCACAAGTTATAGTCTCAGAGATGAATACCAAAAAAATAACACAAGTCATTTTATTCCACATAATAAGCCATTACACCTCAAGAAGGTTCTGAATAAATTTACATTTCTTTGCCATTATTATAATTCATATTATACATAAGTCTGGTTCATCAAATGTTGAAAACCTAGCCTATTGGTAGCTCCTACCACAGCTACGGCGGCATCAACGCTTTCAGAAAACTGCGGAACGTTTTCTAACCGCTTGCGAATTGGAAGCTTGGTCTTGTTCATCTTTTCTATCTGTTGTTGTGTGATGAAAGAAGAAAGCAAGGGTGAGCAACAAGCCCACCAAAATAATATGTATAATGATTAACAATATATGAGCATTCTCATAGTACTCATGAAAGTCTTGGTCAAAAGAAATGAACCAAGCTGATACCTTAACGCGACCAAGTCACAAAATATTCAGTATGTATATATACATATATATATACTTTTCACAATATTTGAAATCCTCTGACATGTATAACATCCACAGAGTTCCAGTTTATAACTGTATAAAAATATCGTTGCAAGGTGATCTCATATATCTAACCTTGTCTCAACGTTTTTCTGAAAATCTTTGACATGCACAAGATAATCATTTACTAGATATAAGTTTAAAAGATGAAGTTACAAGATACTCCAATATACTTATATCTTTTCCGAATACTACTTGAACTACCACCGTTCAATGTATAACTAGTTCATCCCATAGATTAAGCTACAAGACAAAACTTGTATAGAATCAATCTTTAAAATATCATCAAAATAAAATGAAGTTACGAGATACTTCATTTGATGCAAACATCATTTTGAAAACTTGACCCTGCCAACACTCAACAATCGCCCAACCGTAGCCTTTCTATCGAAGTGCTCTGGGTAGTGTTGCAGAAATATCCAATTGGATGATGAACTCATTACGGGAGTTTGCCGCGCCAGGAAGACCACTTACGATGATCAGTCGTAGTAGTGCAACCCCACCATTTTCTACATGTAGAGGAGAACCTGTCGGATTTACTTGTCAACCGAACACTGGACTCCTAAGGAATGGACCGTCTTAGCGGAACTTCCAGGCCATTTGGGCCAATATAATAAGGCTGGGCCGGCGCCACTCGACCACTTACGCCACTCCTAGTTCAGATGAAATCCATGACTCTGAAACATAAAGCTCGTCCCCCTTTCCACAAGTAGAAACTTGTTGATACGGCTCCACCAAGAAGTCGTATCTAGTTGGAAAGGAGAACTCACCGATATTTCTCAGGCGATGCCTGTTAATGGATTAACTTGTTCCATGAATTTTACTTCCCGAGTGTTGGGTAAGTAATCAAAAACTCTTTTATCAAAATAGCAACCTTGTTGCGAATATAAAATACACCACAGAGCCGGATCCCTCAGGTTTTGAGCGAGTATTTAAATCCCCTTCGAAAGGAGGATCTTAAATATAAAAATGAGTTTTGGGATCCGCCCTAACCTTTAAAATCATTTTGAAGACTCGAAAACATTTTTAAGAATGTTTGGAGTGATGCTGGTTTAATAAAATAAATCAGTCCCAATATATTAGAAAATATCTGAATATTATTATTTAAATAATATTCCCATAAACAATAATCTTAATAAAAATAATTGAAGTAGAAGTTGTAAAACTTATACTTGAAATGAATATCAAATAACCAAAGATATACTTATACGAAAGTAATATCTTTATTTGAATAATCAAAAGTAAGTTTGATTATCGACACATTATTCTTTAATAAAATAAAGAATATTATTTAGTAAATAATCGGAGTCATAAGCCCTCGAATGAATATTCAAAATAATATTCATTAATAAAATAAACGGAGTCATAAGCCCTCGAATGAATATTCAAAATAATATTCATTAATAAAATAAACAAAGTCATAAGCCCTTGAATGAATATTCAAAATAATATTCATTAATAAAATAAACAAAGTCATAAGCCCTTGAATGAATATTCAAAATAATATTCATTAAGTAAAATAAAGTTATCGAATAAACCTTATTCAAATAATAGTTTTGAAAACTATTTATATATATATATATATATATATATATTATACTCGGGAACATCGACTCCCGGTTTAGAAAATGTTTACCTTTGGGTCCCCTATACTAAGGGTATACGCAACTACTACTTATCTCTAGCATAGGTATTATGCATTTTATAAGCAATTGCATCAACAATTAGATATCAAGATTATGAAACAGGCATGCATATATACCATATCAACATGCTCCAATATATCGCAAGATTTGCTAATAACAATCATGCACTTATCACAAGATAATGCATATACATATATACATCACAACAACAGTATAACGGGTAGAAAACTTGCCTGAGTGCTCCCGGATAGACTTAAGCTTAGAGTGGGTCCGATAACCTATGAACAACAACATAAGTTGGAATTAAACCCCGGTCACTTAAGAAACTAGACTTTAACCAATTGAACCCTAACGTTCGCTTATGGTCACTCCTACGCTTAACGAATCACCTAAGTCGTTCGAGTACCCTCGGCTCTACCATTTTTAATAAATTAACCATTAAGAGTTTTAAGGCGATTCTTTCGCGAGTACCTTACCAACTGCCTAATACACTTAACATAATTGTTTTATATCCCAATTATTCATTTAAAGTCCTTAACCAAGGTTTCAAAGTAAGGCGAGGGGTAATGGTTCGTTCGCGAAACGCCGTTACTTAAAACGGTCATTTCTCCTAAACCGTACATCGGATTCATACGAATCACATATCAAAACGAAGCTCGTAACATGAACTATCTAAACATGGCAATGGTCAAAACCTAACAGTGAGTTCAAGGGTTCTGATGTTAAGAACAAAAACAGTCTAAGGTAAATCGGGCATTACGACGGCTATGTTTACGCGATTACCCAAATTTATACCACTCCAAATCAACCCACAATCAACCCCAATTCATTCATACAACCAAAATCCATCCATACCATACTATAACAGCCCCAACATCTCAAGTTCTCCAATTTATATTATTCTCAAACATGAATTAAAACTATACTTAAGTTCATTAATCAATAATCCAAGATTTCCAACTCCAACTCATTACAAAACCAACCACACTCTAAGTCTACAAGAATCATGCTTCTCATGAATCATAACAACAAAACTAAACCTAATATTAAAAGTAAAGTTAGGGTTTGGAGGGGTTATACCTTCCTTGGAGAGTGGAGAATCAATTAACTAGCTTGGAATCACCCTTGAAAGTCCTTATCCAAGCTTAATCTAAACAAAAACTCAAGAACAAAAATTTAAGTTCTTGAAAAACACTATTCACCCTCTTCTTCCATGATTTTTAGGAAGATATTGAGAATGAATTTGAAGCTTGGATTCATGGGATAGCTATATCTATGTATAAGAAACCTTGGATAATTACCTCATGATTTAACAATGCTTGGATCTTGGATTTTGATTTTTTTCTCCTTGAAAATGAAGAAAAGCCGAGAGCTTCTTGTTGTATAATGAAGTCAACTTTGTGTTTTGTGATTTGTGATTTGTTTTGCTTGGTTGTTTTGTTTTGTTTTGCTTAATTACCTTTTAACCATGGTAACTTTTGCATGGCCAAGAATCAACCAACAACACACTTCCTTTTTGTCATGCTTATGTCACCTTGTTATGTCATCCTCCCACACTTGTCCTCTTCTTATTGGTTTGATGACATCATCCTCACTAACCTCTTTGATTAGCTTCTAATTACTTGGCTAATGACCGCTGATCTGTTATACGGTTCGCTTAACTTTCGTTTTCGTTTATCGTTTGAGGGATCATACCCGGGATCTTATTACTTGGGTTTCCTTAACCTTTCTCAATACATTATATTCCTTTTATGATCCTCTCTTATAATCCTTGAATTTAAATCCTTTTCATCCTGTTACCTTATACTCAATTCTTTCGGTATCTGGTGGATTTTCGGGAAAAATCAAAGTGTTTGAATTTGGATTCTGACGATCTTTACATACACTTATATATCATATAGAGTGCTAATAAGATCTCAGAATAACAATAAAAGAACCCCTACATAGTGTGGTATGAAAAGTTTTCTTATTCAGCATAATCAGCAAAACACTATTCATAAGGGTTTCAAAAATTCCAAAAATTGGGGTTATTACAGTCTCCCCTCCTTAAAAGGATTCTGTCCCGGAATCAGATAGAAAATGAATAGGGATACTCTCTTAGCATTGCACTTTCTAACTCTCGAATAAATTTGCCCACATTGTGGTCCTACCACCAAACTCTGCGTAGTTTGATAACCCTTCTCATAAGCACTTGTTCCTTTTCAATCTATAACCCTTCCTGGTTGCTCCATATAGGTTACGTCGGGTTGCATGTCTATGCGCTCATATGCCCCTATTTGTCTGGCATCCGAATTATACTTCCTTAATATTGATACGTGGAACACATTATGAACTTGCTACATGTTCGGGGGTAGGGCTAGCTCATATGCTAACTTCCCAATACGTCTTAATATGTCCAAGGGTCCAACAATTCGTGGACTTAAACTTTCCTTTATTTCCAACCCTCATCAATTCTTTTTAAGGGAATACTTTTAACAATACAAGGTTCCCTCCTTCATACTCTTTGTCCTTTCATCGTCAAATCAACATACTTCTTATGTCCATCTTGGGCTACTCCCAGCCGTCCTCTGATTAGATCTATTATATTCTTGGTCCTTTAGACCACTACTGGTCCGAGCATCTTGTGCTCTACAACTTCATCATAACATAAGAGAGGTCGACATTGTCTTCCCTCAAAGATCTCATAAGACGACATCTCGATACCTGACATACGATCTATTATCGTGAGGAAACTCAATCCGCGTTAAGTGATCATTCCAAATTCTTTCAAGTCTATTGCACAGACTCTCATTATAGCTTTTAGCATTAGAGCTTTTGCTTCTCAATACCCATTCTTTTCTCCAATTCGTAATCGCTACTACCTTCCGTTCCTAATATTATACTGGTTATACTTTTGCTCGTTAGCGTTCTATAACCTTTTAATAACCACGTCAACCTTAGTATCACGAATGTGTTTCCATTCCGAATACCACCATAACTTTACTACTCCTTTTTCAGCTGTTTCTATTTTCCAAAGTTTGATCAATCATATAGAAGTAAAGGAATTTGTTGAGAGATCACTATGATCATGAACACTTGTTATATCACATAGTTAGTACAGAAGGTGGCCAGCCTTTAGTACTTGACAAGCAATTAAACAACATGTGGTATCCTACTAGGCTTCTATCACATAGATAGATAGTCATCCGGCAATACCTCCCCTTCTGGAAGGGTTGTTCTTCTCAGCTTATATGAAATGAAAAGAAGAGAAAAGAACGAATTGAAGAGAATTGTATATATGAAAAAAAAAATACTGCCATAAAATATCTGGCTTGGAATCTACCTCTGAACTATAGAGGTTTAACATAGGAGAACAAAACATATATGTATATAAATCCACATCAATTATAATAGCATCGCATTTCACATGCTTAAATATTTACTATTACATCCATCATTCTATGGACCCATGCTCTTGTTCGAGCTTATACACAATCACCTTTGAAACTCCCTCGACATCGAAAATCGGATCTGGGATTTCATTCTAGACATCACCGTTACTAGAATTCAATGCTTGCACTGCAACCTTCCTCGTATAGTAATACGACTCTCTATTGATAAGAAGGAATAAGTATTCAATAGGTAGATAATCGACTTAATTAGTCTATCAATGATAACTTATACATCACCACAACCCTATTAGTGGTACTTAATCTCAACATCCATTCCAATACAACTCTCACGGTTGTAATTAATCGACTCATTACCCGCAGAATCATTCCTGCACTATTAGGGTCCACCGTTGACCTACTGTAGTCATTCATTTTCCATGAAGTCTTAATAGCTAACCATACGGAGTCCATACATGTCGTATAGAATTCTTCTAAGGAGTTAACATAATCACCATTCATAATTCATGAAGAACACTCCGAATTCTGACGTACTTTCATGACATGAAGCAGATAAAATTGTAGAAGAGTTTCAATCAAAGCAACGATAGCAGGTTAATACCATTCTTAATCATATGCCTTAAATAGAAGACTTAACTCAAAGGTTCGTCTAGTCCTTTTTGAAACATGGTCCTGGATTATCCTCAGGGTAGTTCCTTCTAAGATAGATAGCCCGCTCATGGCGATTATACGAATTATACCTTTGCCAAACTACTATTACGGTTGGGTATTGCACAGTCATCAGAAGGAATGTCGATCTTTAAAACCATAATACAACCTTCACGGCTTTAACCATTATTACTGTATTCTTCTGGCACGAGCGCCGATAATTGTCCTCTTACACTTAAAGTGTTGGCCACCTCTTTGGCGTTTCCGGATAGTAAAATTTCCTTACAATCAATGTCCTTTTAACCACCTCCAACTCAATTTTCTACCTCACTTCAATCACTACTTGTGTGAAGATGTTTTCCTTAAAATCTGATGAGTAAAAAAAATATCACCATTTTTCCATAAGTTATTGCCTCAGTCTTTAGAGGTTAATCACTGTCACGACTGACTCTCAATCATACTTAGAACATCTTTTATCTTAGGCCCTAATTGCCCTGAACAATTTCGACCTTTACTGGTTTGATCCATACTTTCTCATGGTTTAACACGTGCCCCACTTGGCATCATTATAATTATATCATATTTCCTTTATCAACATTTTTACTCTTGAGAATTTTGAATATTACCTTTCTCCTTGTAAAACCTCTAGGGTTATCCTTGAATCGTTCCTCCTGTATTCCCTAGATACAGGGCATATCAAGATACCATTTATTAATACCAGAATCATTGTCTATATATTTCTGAAAAATTTCTCCACTGATTCTTAAAGGTTGTTATTACCTTAATCCTTTCCAATTCATACTGTCAAAACTCATACTATCCCTATTAAGGGTGAAATGCCAACCTTTATGCATTCCCCTAGGATTCATTTTAAGTTACCGATGTTCTATCCTTAATTCCACCTTTAAAAAGGTACATGCATTCTTCCATGGATAAATCAAGTCATATATCCCTGATAAGGGTGTCTTATTCAATCATTCCCACCTCGATAGTATATGCCTAATTTCACAATAACATCTGTATTCAAAATGAGGTCAATCAATATGGCCTCCAAAAGATAACAACGGTTATCCGCTTTTCTTGCCTAATTTGGTAACGATAACAAGGATGTTCTGGAAGATATTGGTTGTGTTCAACGTGAACTTCTTCTTAATAATTCTGTATTTACTTTTGTTGTTTATTTCAACAGTCATCTCAATGTTGGGATATCTCTCATTCCTGCGTCTCCCTTCCTGGGTATCAAGCCACCTGTCTTACACTTCACATTCTTGAAGGTCACTTCCTTCATCTAATCTTCCTAATTTCTTACTTCCTTGTCTCCTCAGTCTATCCGCGTCTCATTATTTATCCTTCGAACTATCTCAAGGTTTCCTCGAATCCTCCCAACTTACAGGGGATAAAATATATGTATCTCTTATTCCTTCAATCATCAACTTTAACTCATGGTGAATCACCCTCATCCTGACGATTACATACTTTTCTATTTCTATTGCTACGAGTCTTTAGGGTTTCCTCAAACCCAACTCCCTTATCATTCCTCAAACTTTATTGCCTTTATATTCCTTTCCACTTCGGTTTCTTTTTATTTTCCTTTCTCTTATCATTATTTCATGAACCCACTAATTATTTACTTCAAACATCACATCGTTCTGGGATTCTTGTACTCCGAACGAATCTTTACAACTTTTACAATCTTAGATTCATAATTCATCATATTTGTCCGCCTTTGTTCAGGCTCTTAAAGCTTTTACACTATCTCCCTAACCTTGGGATTTACTTTCTCGAAAATAATTGACTGAACTTTAATCAGTTTATCATAACCTCTTGCTCTGTGCCTTTCTTGGTCTTTCACCAGTGGGTGGTCTCTCTCTTAGGAGGGTAAGTGACAAAAACAGTCTTTTATGATTCGTCAATCATTTAGAATCTCAAATGATTCCTGTATTTCCTTTAGCCAGGCTCTTGCCTCGACTGGGTCAGCTTGTTCCTTGGAACTCTGAGAGCTTAGCGACTTAAAGAACCTGAAAGAATTTCTCACCAAATTGTTTCCTCAGGGTGGTGGTTGGGGATAATAGTCTAAGTTCTGTCTAAAAAGGTCCATAAATTGTCGTATAGGAGTACCGTCTCGAGTCCCCTTTCCTTACTTGACTCACGTTTCCTTAGTTTGAATGTTCTCTCATTCTCCCCATAATCGGGGTCATCCTACATATTTTAAATCCTCATTTTCCACTCCATTATGTTATGGGTTCCTTATATCTTAATTACGACCTCCCTGATTATCACATTCAAGGTTTGCCCCTAATCTTATTCCTCATGGGGGCATAATGCTTGGAAAAATTTTGAGAATCTCTGGATATTTGTCTTACTTACTTTGCTTAAGTCTTTCCCTCGTTTTGTCCTTGCATGATTGCAAATTATGAATTCTCAAGTTCTATAAACTTCATGACACTCTCTTAAGTGTTAATAGTGCAATTAACAATATGAACTTATCACAACAAACTGATCTGAACTAAAATTAACGAATATATACATAACCATTTGTTCGAGGGTACAACTACTGAACACATTAAAGAGAATTACATCATTTGATCTGATCGCTTCTATCCCAAAAGTACTACCATAGATAATCATCTCGTCATTAAAACTAATCATTCATAACTTAGGCTAATCTTCCAAAAGCGGTGCTTCATGAAACCCTTGTCTGATCGCTCTGGCTCTGCACACTACCATGGATCAAGAAATGCGGGCACGCACGACATCCCTAACCTGCTCCATCACAGAGGTGATGAGGTCTGAGATAGTTGCAAGTAGAGCTGGATCAATCTGACCCTCAAGATGGCCTCTAGCTGTAACACGGGTGGTAGCCTCAATCCTTTCCATGCTATACGCTAATCCTGCCGGAAGTACTCCGCCCTCAATCCTCGGTGCAGTAAGTCGACCCAACAGATCACTCCTAACATTACGGGCCTCAGACAGGCCACCCAAAGTCATATAATAATCGGCGATAAGAGAAGCCTGAGTGGTTGCATCTAGTAGTCTATGGGGTGCAGGTGGTGCAGACCCAGGAGATCCAAATGGATAACCTAGCACAGTATCAGGTGACAATGGTGCAGGAGATAAAGGTGGCATTTCCTCAGTAGGTGCTGGGCTCTGTACAGGGGAGGGAACAAGAATTGGTGGAAGCTCATGGATGTCTTCAGGAACCTCGGGAAGAGGGTCTAATACTGGTATAATTGGTGTCGTGGAAGGCCCCACTCCTTTTTCCCTCATTAACCTTTGTGCCCTTGCTAACTCTTCATCCTCTAGTGCCACCCTCGCGGCCATTCTTGCTCTGGTAGTCGCCCTGACTACTGTTATCAATTCCTCAGCGGTCCTCTCTTCATTCTCGTCAGGATCCTCCACGAGATCCTTCTCAGCAATAATCCCTTCTGGGATAACATCCTCAACTGCAACATTCTCAATATGAATCTCATCTGGTCCCTCATTAGGGTACTCTATCGGATTCACAATTTGATCTCCAACATGTAATAAAACATCCTCATGCTGATGCTCCTGAACCTCAGGGTTCGGTGCCCCGCTGCCCTATACGAGAACGAACTATGTTACTATCATAATATTTATAAGGGTTCCCGTAAGGGTTTTAACTGTCAGTACTACATTAGGTAGTCTGACTATGAACTTGGCAAGAGTTCTTATTATCTTAGTGAACTTATTATTTTAACGTCATATCATCTCTGAGGTTTATAACGCTTGGCTCTGATACCATTTATGTAACACCCCCAAATCCGGGGTCGGGGATCCGTGTTGTCACGAGTTCCATTTCCCTTAATAACACCCAATCTAAATAAACAATCAACTACTCCGTACTGTGACCCCACAATATACACACACGCCACAAGTTATAGTCTCAGAGATGAATACCAAAAAATAACACAAGTCATTTTATTCCACATAATAAGCCATTACACCTCAAGAAGATTCTGAATAAATTTACATTTCTTTGCCATTATTATAATTCATATTATACATAAGTCTGGTTCATTAAACGTTGAAAACCTAGCCTATTGGTAGCTCCTACCTCAGCTACGGCGGCATCAACGCTTCCAGAAAACTGCGGAACATTTTCTAACCGCTTGCGAATTGGAAGCTTAGTCTTGTTCATCTTTTCTATCTTTTGTTGTGTGATGAAAGAAGAAAGCAAGGGTGAGCAACAAGCCCACCAAAATAATATGTATAATGATTAACAATATATGAGCATTCTCATAGTACTCATGAAAGTCTTGGTCAAAAGAAATGAACCAAGCTGATATCTTAACGCGACCAAGTCGCAAAATATTCAGTATATATATACATATATATATATATACTTTTCACAATATTTGAAATCCTCTGACATGTATAACATCCACAGAGTTCCAGTTTATAACTATATAAAAAAATCGTTGCAAGGTGATCTCATATATCTAACCTTGTCTCAACATTTTTCTGAAAATCTTTGACATGCACAAGATAATCATTTACTAGATATAAGTTTAAAAGATGAAGTTACAAGATACTCCAATATACTTATATCTTTTCCGAATACTACTTGAACTACCACCGTTCAATGTATAACTAGTTCATCTCATAAATTAAGCTACAAGACAAAACTTGTATAGAATCAATCTTTAAAATATCATCAAAATAAAATGAAGTTACGAGATACCTCATTTGATGCAAACATCATTTTGAAAACTTGACCCTGCCAACACTCAACAATCGCCCAACCGTAGCCTTTCTATCGAAGTGCTCTGGGTAGTGTTGCAGAAATATCCAATTGGATGATGAACTCATTACGGGAGTTTGCCGCGCCAGAAAGACCACTTACGATGATCAGTCGTAGTAGTGCAACCCCGCCATTTTCTACATGTAGAGGAGAACCTGTCGGATTTACTTGTCAACCGAACACTGGACTCCTAAGGAATGGACCGTCTTAGCGGAACTTCCAGGCCATTTGGGCCAATATAATAAGGTTGGGCCGGCGCCACTCGACCACTTACGCCACTCCTAGTTTAGATGAAATCCATGACTCTGAAACGTAAAGCTTGTCCCCCCTTTCCCCAAGTAGAAACTTGTTAATACGGCTCCACCAAGAAGTCGTATCTAGTTGGAAAGGAGAACTCACCGATATTTCTCAGGCGATGCATGTTAATGGATTAACTTGTTCCAAGAATTTTACTTCCCGAGTGTTGGGTAAGTAATCAAAAACTCTTTTATCAAAATAGCAACCTTGTTGCGAATATAAAATACACCACAGAGCCGGATCCCTCAGGTTTTGAGCGAGTATTTAAATCCCCTTCGAAAAGAGGATCTTAAATATAAAAATGAGTTTTGGGATCCGCCCTAACCTTTAAAATCATTTTGAAGACTCGAAAATATTTTTAAGAATGTTTGGAGTGATGCTGATTTAATAAAATAAATCAGTCCCAATATATTAGAAAATATCTGAATATTATTATTTAAATAATATTCCCATAAAGAATAATCTTTATAAAAACAATTGAACAACTTCTACTTGAAATGAATATTAAATAACCAAAGATATACTTATACGAAAGTAATATCTTTATTTGAATAATCAAAAGTAAGTTTGATTATCGACACATTATTCTTTAATAAAATAAAGAATATTATTTAGTAAATAATCGGAGTCATAAGCCCTCGAATGAATATTCAAAATAATATTCATTAATAAAATAAACGGAGTCATAAGCCCTCGAATGAATATTCAAAATAATATTCATTAATAAAATAAACAAAGTCATAAGCCCTTGAATGAATATTCAAAATAATATTCATTAATAAAATAAACAAAGTCATAAGCCTTTGAATGAATATTCAAAATAATATACATTAAGTAAAATAAAGTTATCGAATAAACCTTATTCGAATAATAGTTTTGAAAACTATTTATATATATATTATACTCGGGAACATCGACTCCCGGTTTAGAAAATGTTTACCTTTGGGTCCCCTATACTAAGGGTATACGCAACTACTGCTTATCTCTAGCATAGGTATTATGCAGTTTATAAGCAATTGCATCAACAATTAGATATCAAGATTATGAAACAAGCATGCATATATACCATATCAACATATTCCAATATATCGCAAGATTTGCTAATAACAATCATGCACTTATCACAAGATAATGCTTATACATATATATATATCACAACAACAGTATAACGGGTTGAAAACTTGCCTGAGTGCTCTCGGATAGACTTAAGCTTAGAGTGGGTCCGATAACCTATGAACAACAACATAAGTTGGAATTAAACCCCGGTCGCTTAAGAAACTAGACTTTAACCAATTGAACCCTAACGTTCGCTTATGGTCACTCCTACGCTTAACGAATCATCTACGTCGTTCGAGTACCCTCGGCTCCACCATTTTTAATAAATTAACCATTAAGAGTTTTAAGGCGATTCTTTCGCGAGTACCTTACCAACTGCCTAATCCACTTAACATAATTGTTTCATATCCCAATTAGTCATTTAAAGTCCTTAACCAAGGTTTCAAAGTAAGGCGAGGGGTAATGGTTCATTCGCGAAATGCCGTTACTTAAAACGGTCGTTTCTCCTAAACCGTACATCGGATTCATACGAACCACACATCAAAACGAAGCTCGTAACATGAAATATCTAAAAATGGCAATGGTCAAAACCTAACAGTGAGTTCAAGGGTTCTGATGTTAAGAACAAAAATAGTCTAAGGTAAATCGGGCATTACGACGGCTATTTTTACGCGATTAACCAAATTTATACCACTCCAAATCAACCCACAATCAACCCCAATTCATTCATACAACCAAAATCCATCCATACCATACTATAACAGCCCCAACATCTCAAGTTCTCCAATTTATATTATTCTCAAACATGAATTAAAACTATACTTAAGTTCATTAATCAATAATCCAAGATTTACAACTCCAACTCATTACAAAACCAACCACAGTCTAAGTCTATAAGAATCATGCTTCTCATGAATCATAACAACAAAACTAAACCTAATTTTCAAAGTAAAGTTAGGGTTTGGAGGGGTTATACCTTCCTTGGAGAGTGGAGAATCAATTAACTAGCTTGGAATCACCCTTGAAAGTCCTTATCCAAGCTTAATCTAAACAAAAACTCAAGAACAAAAATTTAAGTTCTTGAAAAACACTATTCACCCTCTTCTTCCATGATTTTTAGGAAGAGATTGAGAATGAATTTGAAGCTTGGATTCATGGGATAGCTATATCTATGTATAAGGAACCTTGGATAATTACCTCATGATTTAACAATGCTTGGATCTTGGATTTTGATTTTTTTCTCCTTGAAAATGAAGAAAAGCCGAGAGCTTCTTGTTGGATAATGAAGTCAACTTTGTGTTTTGTAATTTGTGATTTGTTTTGCTTGGTTGTTTTGTTTTGTTTTCCTTAATTACCTTTTAACCATGGTAACTTTTGCATGGCCAAGAATCAACCAACAACACACTTCCTTTTTGTCATGCTTATGTCACCTTGTTATGTCATCCTCCCACACTTGTCCTCTTCTTATTGGTTTGATGACATCATCCTCACTAACCTCTTTGATTAGCTTCTAATTACTTGGCTAATGACCGCTGATCTGTTATACGGTTCGCTTAACTTTCGTTTTCGTTTATCGTTTGAGGGATCATACCCGGGATCTTATTACTTGGGTTTCCTTAACCTTTCTCAATACATTATATTCCTTTTATGATCCTCTCTTATAATCCTTGAATTTAAATCCTTTTCATCCTGTTACCTTATACTCAATTCTTTCGGTATCTGGTGGATTTTTGGGAAAAATCAAAGTGTTTGAATTTGGATTCTGATGATCTTTACATACACTTATATATCATATAGAGTACTAATAAGATTTCAGAATAACAATAAAAGAACCCCTACATAGTGTGGTATGAAAAGTTTTCTTATTCAGTATAATCAGCAAAACACTATTCATAAGGGTTTCAAAAATTCCAAAAATTGGGGTTATTACAATTAGTATTGCAGCCGCAGTTGCAACAAATTTATAGTGTGTTCTACGTGTCCATGTTAAGGCAATATGTTTCTGATTCGAATCAAGTCATTGATTAGGAGCCAGTGAGTTCTTATCCAAATTTGTTCTATATAGAGTGATCGATCCAAATTCTTGATCGATAAGGGCGAGTCCTCAGGAATGAATTTATATCTATAGTAAGTACGTTTGAATAATCCTCCAGTAGAATAGTCTACCTAGAAGTTAGAGTCAGATATGCTTGACAAATATCCTCACTTGTGTAGTTAGATCAGATTTTGAGGACAAAATCGTTTTAAGGGAAAAAGGATATAACGACTCGTATATTTTGTAATATTTTAAGAGTGTAATTGTTGAATAATTAATTAAATAAAATATGTGTATTGATTTTTTCAGTTGTGTGTTGTTTATTATTAGTTATGTGTGAATTATGATGTATAAGGTTTATTTGCGTAATTAATTATCAAGTTATACTTATTTGTTTTCACTTTTAAAAGTGGATTTATTGTAAATTTATTTGCATAAATATTTGTATTGTCTCTAAAATAATTTTTATGAATTTATAATTTTAATAAATATTTTTAGGACTTTATAAAATTTAGAAATCAATATTTCATTAATTATTTGGCCCTGGATGATTTTCTGATTGTATTTTATTATAAATTTGATATTAAAATTAGAAGTGTTTCAAAAATTACGAAATTTATATTTTAATAAGTTTGGAATATTCCAAGAATTTTAAAATTATTTTAAAAAATTTTGGGATTAAATTCACCCGCACATCGATTCATTAAATCGTTAAATGCGGATTTAAGACGTGATTTAGAAATGCTTTAAAAGTTGTGAAAATTTTATTATATTACTTCCTGATTATTTCGGGAATTTTGATCTATCCAGGTAGTTTTTTTTTGAGATATTTTAACCGAGAATTTCCCGTTAAATCGTTAAAGCGGATGTCAGATGCGGGTAATAAAAAAATAGCAATTAGATAAGTACAAACAATCCTATCTCCTCTTCTCACTAATTTCTACAGCCTCTCTCTATCATCTCTTTCTCGATCAATTCCTCCCTGCTTTTTCCCTTTAATCTCCCACAAATTTCTTCCCCTCCCTCTTCTCTTATTCTCCCTTCCCGTCTCTCATGTTCTTCTGCGTTTTGCCGTTGTTGCTTCGATTTTCCGACGATTTCACCGCCCTATTCTCCCCCTTGATGTATTGTTTCCGATAGATTTGGTTGTGTGTGTGCGTGAGTGTTTGTGTGTTAAGTGCGCGTGTGTGTATTCCAGTGTGTGGTTGTTGCGGGTTGTTGTCGCCTCTCGCCGGATTCCGGCGAGATGGTGGTGGCTTCAGGAGTGTGTACACGCGGCACGTGTATGTGCACCTGTGGTTCGGCAAGTTTGTTGTCCTCGTATCTTTGCTGTGCTATTTTGATTTAGTACTCGGTTTTGGTTTGAATTAATTGTTGTTATATTCGTATATGATTTAAATGATTTTTGTGATTTAACGAATTGTACAAATGATTTAATTATTTGGATTTAAAATTTTGGTAAAATTTCGATAGGAAACCCGAAAGGGTACCATCGAAATTATGCCGCCGTCAGCAATGAACTCGTTGAGCTGACGGATAATTGGCAATGATGATTCTTGAGCCAAATAACAATTTATAAATTTATTTTATAATTTTTGAAATAAAAAGTGGTAGTTAAATAATACGTGTCGGGATTATTGGATTGTGAAGTTGGTTTGGTTACCAGTTTGATTGGTTGATTGTTGTTATTGACGTCGAGTTGTTTCGACGGGTAGTCCGATAAACAAAGGAGACGCTGTCCGATATTCGGGAATGTATCTTGTAAAATATCGGAAATAACAGTCAAATGTATATAGTTATATATAATCATAAACAAAATATTTTTGTAAAACATAGCTGACAATATGTCTTCTAAAGCGACAAATATATGTGTTTTCCCAAAATGAATATCGAGTCGAGTTTTGAGTACATAAACCCTGATAGTTGTATGTATTATAATAGTACACATAACTATGAGTCAGGATTTGATATCGAATAGGTAGGTTGTTAGCGAGGATATGTCAAGCATACGTGGTCGTCTAACGTAGGCTATTTCGACTCTGTAGGTTCTAGTCGAAGGACTCAAGAATTGATATCGAACCAAAGATAACCTAGTGATCAGTCGACAAGCTCAACAAGGTTCCAAGCGAAGGACTTAAGTGTCAAAGTTGGATCCAGGATAGTCTGATAGTAAGGCGATAAAGTCAAGCGTCTGAGTCGATCCAAAATCAGTCAGTGATAGTTATAAGCTCTGCGAGGCAAGTACCCTGACCTTTCTTTTATGGTCCAGTATATATGAATAGCTAATGTTTTAATCTTGTAATGAAATAGAAATGTTTTAAGTTACATATTCCCTGTATTTAAATATGTTTTATTAACTGATGTTTTGGGGAAAACTAACTTCTGAAAGTACCTATCTCTAAAATGTGCTAAAAAAATGGAAAAGAGGTTTTGAATAGTGTGACGTGACAGAATTGATTTTCACAAGAGATAGGTAAAAGTGATTTTTAAATTGGATGAAACGAATCAGATATTGGATAACGTTGTGTAAGTGGCTAATTCGATTGCGCACGATTCATAACCGATTAGTCCAGCATAGTTAATCAGAGACCTAGCTAGTCTCTGCAGATCCGGTTATTTTGTGTGAAAGCCTGATCAGCTTTCCTAGATATTTTATGTGATAGCCCGACCAACTATCCTAGATAATTTGTGTGGAGGCCTGATCAGCTGTCCCTAGATAACATCCAATACATATCTGATTGTGATTTTGTGGTTCTAGTAACGGAACACTTGATTGAGGTTCGAGTAACGAAACAAATGGTTTTGTCATCCCCGTAACGGGACATATGATTTATGGTTCCTGTAATGGGACGGAAGATTTGGAAATGAAAATAGCATGCTAAGATTTAACTCTGGTATTTATGCACAACACACGACTGTTGATTTTGTTTTATTGAGCATGCTAGTTTTGATATCCAGTTTATACATGTTTACTTATTTTCCATCAAGTTATGAATTTTGTTCCTATAACTGTTTTATCATAAATCATTTTACTTGTTATTCATATAGTGGTACTGTTGAGCAATTGATTGCTCACCCTTGCAGAATGTTTTATATATGTATTGCAGATGCCTAGAAGATTCTTCCACGATAGTCAGGGCAGAGTTCCAGTTCCTTCTGTGTCAGGCTCCTCTGAGGTAGTTGTGTTAGACCAAAGTCGGTCTGTTGAGTTGTTGTATTAAGATAGTGGTCATAATTGTATAAAGTAAATTGGGTTTTAATAGTTGTGTAGCCTAAATCATACTTTAACCTGGAAAAGATCTTGGAAAAAGGGGTTGTATTTATATTCTGTCATGGAATTGACTATATCATGTTTGTTATTGTGGTTGTTGATGACGTCAACTCCTGACCCCGGGGTTGAGGCTGTCACAGCTGGATTATGGGTTAGACTATTCTTCTAGTCCTATATATTGTGATAATCAAAGTTCTATTAAAATAACAGGAAATCCAGTGCAACATTCAATGACTAAGCACATCAGCATCAGGTACCCTTTCATAAGGGAACATGTGGAAGCTGGTATAGTGGAATTGGTCTATGTTCCAACAGATCATCAAGTAGCATATATATTCACCAAGCCTCTCTTTGAAGCCATATATAAAATTGGTGAATGAATTGGGAATGATATCAGGATAATTCTCAAACTCTGATAATTAAGTCTACTGATATTTTTGAAGCATGGTATCTTATTATGTGCCAGTACTTGCTAGATACTGATTACCGTGCTAAATGATTGATGCCATGATAACATGCAAATTGTGCTAAATGATCTTGTGTGAAAATTGCATGTTGAACTACTTATTATGCTTACATACTCTGTTATTAGTTAAAGTTGCTTTGACTAATAGTTTATGTTAGTAGTTGCTAAATCCTGATAGTTATGATTACATGTTGTTAATGGTCAAACTTTGATTGACTATTTTGATGAAAATATTGTTTAAAATAGCATTGTAATTACAAGGTTGAAGTTCGCCACAGATGAAAATTTTTCATGGTTATAGGTGTTTACCGTTGAGTAAGGATTTGGAACATGTTCGTTTAATGCATAACTTTATTCTCGGGAACTGAAAAAACACGCGTTCAATGTTTTGCTTAAGATTTGGCAAAACATGTCATTGAATAGTCATTTGTCACTAGAGGTTGTGTCGGCGTTAATTCGAGGCATGCTTTTGTTTTACACGGCGTGCTGGAGTAATTATATATCCATTCAAAATACAACTAATCAAAGTAGGATGAAATAATGGTATAGTTATGACTAACTTGTAGCCAAAAAGAGCACTATGTAGAACGCTAGGTATCAAGGTCCTCTAAAAATTCATAATATTAGTCATTCTTTAATAATAAAAAAATTAATAAAGCTTAGATATTAAAAAAGAAATATTTTTTAAATGTATTTTAAACAATATATATTAGGAAATAAGTTACATTTTTTGAAATATAATCAAAGGAAAAGATTTTTTTTTAATTTTTTAATTAATTTTTCCCTTAAATTACTAATAAAAAATTAAAAATATATGTTGAAATTCCAAAAATCTGAAAAATCATGAAAAATCCTGATCTTCATTAGTTATCATTTCCAAGTGGAATCATAAAAAATATGGAGTTTTGGTATGTCAAATCCCTTCCCGAATTAGTTAAAGGAAGAAAGACAACTCTATTCTACAAGGATCAAAAGATTCAATTATTTGACTCTGAGGTGAGTAGAAGAATATTTGCAAAAAGAAAATCGTGGAGTTGATCTTGAACAACTAAGGCAAATGGAGGAAGACTTCAAAAATTCTATGAAGACAACAAATGCTGATATTGCTGTTATTTCTCAAGTACTTTATGAAGATAATCCTTCTAACAGACCAACCAGAGATATAGTTATAAGGGAAATCAGTCAGGCAGAAGCTGAAAGATCTCCCAGATCACAAGTTATTGGAACTGCTGCAAGAAGCTTAGAGGAAAAGAGAAGATAGAAGAAAAGTTAAAGATCTCAAAGCCTAAAACCAAAGCTATTACAAAGAAGAAGTCAGCATATAAGGAATCTAAATCTCAAACTCTGATATATCCAATATATACAGCAGTTCAAGCTCATGATACTGAAGAAAAATGTGAAGAAGAATAAATCATCCAAGCTTACCAAAGAAGGAAGATTTCTGAAAGCATTCTGAGCTGATGAAGTGAAATTAACCTCTAACATAGCTCAAGTTAAAGAAGCAGTTCGGGATGAAGAGTAAAGTCTGATATTCACTGAAGCAAGATTGAATATGCATACTTGATTCCTGCATTTAGATAGTTTTGACATCATCAATTGGAACTTGTCCATATTTCCATAATGAACAAGTTGGGGGAGATTGTTAGGAGCAATTGATGATATCAAATAGAAACTATCAGAAGTTCACTTCAGAACTTTTATATCAACGGATGATGATGACATCAATGGAGGATGATATCGATGGATGATGATATCAATGGATGATGATGTCAACGGATAATGAAATTAGTATTTGTCACATCAGTTGATCTTCGATAAGGAAAAGGAAGCAGGAACTCAAGGTGGTAAAGAACTTTATCGCAGAAGCAATTGTATAGTTTTCCTTGTTGGTGATGAATAGGATTCCTTATACATTGTGTAGTTGTGCTCTATATAGAGCACATATTAGGTTCATGCTATATGCATTGCGACATTGCTATATCTTTCGCATAACCTAGAAGCTCTCAAGGATAATTGTTCATCCTTTTGAGAGAGTACGTTTGTAATAATTTTTATCAGTTAATATAAAAACTGTTGATTATGTTGAAGCTTTGTCGAATCGATTGTTTTAACTGTATTCACCCCCCCTCTACGCTTAATTAAGGGACTAACACAACTCAAGATGAATGTATATATAGCAGCTTCATGTCACAGGAAGAGCCAAAGAAGGTAGAAGAAGCTTTGTTGGATCCTGATTGGCTTTTAGCTATGCAAGAAAAGCTAAACCAATTTAAAAGGAATGGAGTATGGAAGCTAGTATCCAAACCAAAAGGCAAGAAATCTATTGACACCAAATAGGTATTTAGAAACAAGATGGATGAGACTGGCATAGTCATAAGGAACAAAGCCATATTGGTTGTCAACAAGAAGGGATAAATTTGATGAAACTTTTGATCTTGTTGCAAGACTTGAAGCTATCAAAATTTTTCTAGCCTATGCAGCCCATGCCAATTTCAAAGTCTATCAAATGAATATAAATAGTGCCTTTCTGAATGGATATTTGGAGGAGGAAATCTATGTAAGTCATCCTTCTAGTTTTGAAGACCCCATCTTTCCAGAATATGTGTACTATATTTTGAAAGCACTCTATGGATTGAAGCAAGCACCTAGAGCCTGGTATGACACTTTGTCAAAGATCCTTTTTGAAAATTATTTCACAAGAGGTACTATTGACAAAACTCTTTTCTTTAGAAATGTTAATGGCTCTAGTACACTTGTTCAAATTTATGTAGATGATATTATATTTGGCTCTACAGATGAAAAACTTTTTAATAAGTTTGCCAAACTAATGCAAAGTAAATATGAAATGAGCATGATGGGAGAACTAACTTACTTTCTTGGTCTCCAAGTTAAGCAAGTTAGTGATGGAATATTCATTAGTCAAACTAAATATATTCATGATCTTTTAAAGAAGTTTGACTTAATGGGTTGCACATCTGCAGAAACTCCCATGGCCACTGCCACTAAACTTGAAATAAACACAACTGAAAAGTCTGTAGATATTTCAAATTATACAGGCATGGTAGGCTCACTTTTATATTTAACAGCCAGTAGGCCAGATATAATGTTTGCAACTTGTCTTTGTGCTATATTTCAAGCTGATCCTAGAGAATCTCATTTAGTAACTATTAAGAGAATTTTCAGATATCTCAAAGGAACACCAAAACTTGGCATTTGGTATCCTAGAGGTTCTGGTTTTGATCTAATTGGTTATTCAAATGCAGATTATGTTGGTTATAGAATAGATAAAGAAGGTACAATAGAAACCTGTTTGTTTCTAGGAGACAAGCTAGTGTCCTGGTTTAGTAAGAAATAAAACTTAGTTTCTACTTCCACAGTTGAGGCTGAATACATTGCTGCTAGTAGCTGTTGTGCACAGATTCTTTGGATGAAAAATTAGCTATTGGATTATGGTCTACATGTGGACAACATTCCAATTTTCTGTGACAACATAAGCGCTATTGCCATTACTGAAAATCCTATGTAGCATTCAAGGACAAAGCACATTGACATCAAGTACCATTTCAGTCGAGAACATGTTATGAATGGTACTGTGGAACTTCATTTTGTTCCAAGTGAGCAGCAACTTGCAGACATCTTTACCAAGCCACTTGATGAGTCAACTTTCACTAGGTTGGTAAGTGAGTTAGGCATGCTTTATTATTCCTAAGTTATTTTGATGTCTTTGCAATATGCAATGCAGCCAGAAATAAGCTTGACTTTATCAAAGATACAAGTATTGATTTGCAAGTTATCAGATCCTAACACTGGCATAAGGATTTGCAAGTGGTCAGATCCTGACATTAAAAATCAAGATTTGCCAACTTTCAGACCCTAACACTAAAATCAGGATTTGCTAAAGGTAAATACTGACAGCATTCAACGGATAAGGATTATCCGTTGAAAGTCAATATATTTTTTGGTACTTAATCTCTCGACGGATAAAGGTACATCATGCATCTGTTAAGTTGATTCAATTTTAGCCGTTAATTCCCAACCCTAGCTGTCGACTTTACTTATAGTGTGTATGTATGTGTCGATGGATAAATTTTGGAATTTCTATAGTCTGCTTTATTTTTAAATGCTTTTTTTGGAAATTTTAATTGGGTATTGTATTGTACTTTTAATTTTTATTTGTTAGTTTCTGAGAAAGTATAAAAGCCCTTTTTAATTTTTCATTTTACTTTTATCTCTCTCATTATCATCTAAGCAATTTTTACTCTCTTCATCTCCAAAAACCCTCTTTCTCTGTAACTGTTTTCAATCACAAAAATGGTACATGTAGTCAAGATTATGTCTCGGTCTGGATTTGTCTATGAGAAAAACAACTTCGTGGAACTGGTGGACAAGAACATTGCTGCTTGTGAGGACTATCACAAGATAATGGACTTCATTCGCAACTGCAAACTAAGTTATGATATGCTTGAGTCTCTAGTAATCTACTGTGAAGTTGTGGAGCAGATCTGGACTACGGCTGTGTACAACTCCAATGATAAAACCATTGCCTTCTCTCTGAAAGGTAATGATTATTGTATTAATTGTGATGAAATACAAGCTTGCTTTCATTTGCCTGAAAATAACACTATTGTTCCCCACACATATAAAAATGTGAGCACCATGCTTATTTCTATGGGCTATTCTCTCAATCTTTCCAAACTAGGTGAGATTAGGATAATGGGCTTTAGAAAAGAATAGAGCTTTCTCTATGATTCTTTTATAAAAGCTTTTTCTGGTAAAATTAGCAACTTTGATGCGGTTACTTATTCAATGATTAACATGCTCTATATGCTTTTGAATGACAAGTATTTTAATTTTAGTAACTCTGTCGTGATAGAATTAGGGTATAAATTAGGAGATATCAAGAAAACGTCAAAGAACATATACTATGTTAGGTTTCTTATGATGGTAGCAAACCATGTTTCTAAGGATCTCTTGATTGAGAACCCAACAAATAAGCTTGATTGTTGGGTCCAAGAGAAGAGGGTACTTGCTGATTTGAACAGGAACAATATTCATAGTGAAGTGCCTCTCAACTATCTGCCGATCATGGACGCACCTCAGGTAAATGAGGTAACTATTTCTGTCATAACTCTTTCCCAACCTCCAATTTCTTTGCATTCAACTGTGATTATAGCATCTATGACCAAGAAGATGCCTACCAAAGCCACAAATCCTAAAACTTCAAAGTCCAAATCAAATAAACCACACTCTAGTCCCTCTCAAAAGAAACTAGTTTCAAAAACTACCACAGCACATGAGGGGAGTGTGAAGGGTAGTGAGAAAGGTAAGGGAAATGGTGAACATAAAAGAAGCCCTAAGGATTAGGTGAGAGAGGTTAGTGAATACCATCCTAGCCACACCACAGTCTCCCAACATGATGTGGTGATTAATAAGGAAAGTAGAACATTTCTAGTTGCATCCTCCCAAAAGGATGTAACTATTGAAAATAGCTCATCTCCAAGAGCACAGAACAAAAGGGGTAGGGACACTATAGGCCAAACTCAAACCTTAGAAAGAAGAAATTAAAAACTTTGGGGGAGTCACAGGGTGTACACATAGTGCCAACTGAAGTCCAAGACTCAGTTACTACACCATCTCAAATTCAGATTGATGTGTCTCCAACAAATGAGGAGTCACAGCCAAAATCTCTCATTATTGAAACACCACACACACAAAACTCTCCAACTATCTCACTGGATGTGGATATGATACACACATCAATTCTTGATTCTCCATCTCTTTCATTCATGGAAGAGCCAAAATCTAGAGCACCCGAGCATCATCTTATTGATGATTTGTTGACTCAGTTGTCCATTCTTTCTCAAACTGTTGAAGAATATGTGCACCTCAATTTAAAATCAATCTTCACAGATCCGACAATAGTTTCAACTCTTATCTCCATTATTTTCACTTCGACGGATATTCCTCATCCGTTGATAAATGATTGTCCTTCGACGGATAAGCCTAACAACAGTCATCCGTTGATATTCACAGCTGCTACTTCGACGAATTTCACTCATTCATTGATAGTCTCTGCACCTCTTGAAATCTCTAAAATTGTTACTAGATCAGATGAATTGGTAGTTGTTCAATCACTCTTAGGATTGGGGGAAAGGAGTGATATTAGTGAGAGGCTAGGTTGCTCTCAGGAAAAGGAGAGAAAAAGAGTGAACACATGCATACTATTTCTTCCAGCATGGAAAAAGAAAGTGAGAAGAGTCCCACCTTAGATGGGAAGGTGAGGGTGTGAGGGTGGTGAGCCAAGGGGAGCTCTTGATGCAAAAAGAGAGAGAGAGAAAATGAGAGAAAAGCAGGTAAAGAAGAATGGGAAGATCCTATTGCTAGTTAGTTTATGGATGTCAATGATGCAGATAAAGAGAAACTATTTCAGCAAGAATATCAAGTTGTTCTAGATTTTGTGTCTTTTGATGCTGAGACATTTACTCACCCTGTTCCAGCATATCAGATTCTAGCTGAACAGGGCAATGAGGCTGTTGAGAACATCTCAGCGAGAAGACTCTAAACTTGGTGCACACTATAGCTTCTATGCTAAAGGCAAAGCATGCAATTAACTATCTTCCACCTACAGTTGGTGATGATTTTGATTATCCTTCTGGTGCTTCTGGTGATTCAATTGGGGTTGACTTTCTTGGAGAGGATGCTGAAGAGGTAGGCAGGAACATAGGGGGAGTTGCAGACACTCTATCCTGGGTGTTCACAAAACACTGCAACTATCATCATTTCAAATCAACCTTTTTCAAGCTCATCCATGACACTCAATTTGCCATTCAAGCCACCAACAAAGCCAGCACCAAAAGTCTTCTACATGCCCATCTTGAGTCCCTTCAATTGCATAAAATTTAAGCTCTCAAACAGAATCAAGATGTGGATGAACTCAAGAATTCTATTTAGACAGTCAAGGGGGATCTCATTAAGAGACTGGATTCCAAACTTCCTGAGTCAACCATGACAGACATACCAGAAGCTCAGAAAGGAACCTGACTTGAATAGCAAGGTTGAGAATTTGAGTAAAAGAATGTCAAAAGTGGAGAACTCAATTGCTGAAATCCTTACCAATCAACAAACTCAAACTCTTCTACTACAGCAACTAGTTGCAGCTCAAACTTCAACTCCTGCTCTACTTGATGATAATAAAAAGGGGGAGAAGGATGTGCATGTCCAAGTCAGTAAGGCAATAGTTCCGGCTATTACCTTCACAAAGCCACCAGTGTTAGATGGTATTACTCTAATCAATATAGCAATACTGAACTCAAGCTGAAAGAGCAAATAAAGAAAATTGATGAAAGAATTTAGAAGAAATTTGGTCCAATATCAAGACAAATTTGTGAAGTACCCCACTCAATTGAGACCAATTCCAATAGATGAAATTAAATTGGGAAACATGGAAAGAGGTCAAACCTCATCTAAAAGACATCAAAGGCCATTGTGATTTTGAAGCCTAAGAAACACTCATCAAAATAGTCAAGCAAAAATCCAATGGACCTAGTGCTTATTTGGTTCCACGAGGGAACTAATTTACGTAGGAAGTTATACTTCCTTTCTACTTGCACTTCCTGGGAAGTGTAATAAACTTGTTTGGTTAACATTTATAGGTATATATAATTCCTAGGTACTCTGTTATCATGTTTAATTTAATTTACTAATTTTATTTATTCATAATAATTATTTTGAGTTATTATTATTATTATTATTATTATTATTTCATTATAATATCTATCTTATTGTTTATCTTAATTTTTTAATTATATATAATAAAAAATAATTATACAAAATTATATATCTTTTCAAAATATTTTTGTATTAATTTATTAAAAAACATAATTACTAGTATTTTAACACATAATTTGAAATTATTTTTGTTATCATCAATAAATTATAAATGTACATTTTAAATTTTAAAATAAAATTTAGTTGAATAATAATAAAAATTGAATTGAAATAATTATATATTTAATTACAAACTCGTATGCTAACTAAAATTTTAAATATCAAATTTTATTACATGATTTTAAAAATTAATATTATGAAATATTATTTGCACCTATACTATAATTTATTAAAATTGTGAGTTAGGTTTTCTTAACTTTTAAATAACTTTAATAACAAATATCTTTCATTTAGACATAAATTTTGGATTTTAATTATCTAATATATGGATTGATTTTATATCCAGACATGGGAAGTGTGATTAACCTAGGTAGTGGTGGGTGAACAACTTCCCACATTGTGTAGGCATTTGAAGTTCCTAGGTAACTGTAATACCCATATTTTGTGTAACCAAACAACTATATCAATTATCACTTCCCAAGTATTTGAAGTACCCATCTAAATTTTTGTCAATCGAATGACCTCCTAGTCTATTCAACTCCTAAACCTGATGAAAGGAAGCTGTTTGGTCACCCAATTGCAAATCATAAAGATCCAAGACACTCAGTTTTGAAGAAAAGGGTAGCAAAGATCTACAGGCATGGAAAACTGATTTGTGTGATGGCTGGACATCCTCAATTTGGAGAAGCCAAAAGAGAAGACAGACTGAGGCTCAAATCTCAGAAAAAGCATGCTGACTTAAAAGCAAAGAAATAAGCTGAAAAGCCTGCTACCAAGTCAGAAACTAAGAAGCCTGCTACCATAACTAAAACTGAGAAACAAGAACCAAAGAAATCAGGAAAAGGGTATAGGAAAGAGAGAGCCAAAAGAAAGATAATATTTGAAAAAAAAGGAAGAACCAAAGCCAACTCAGTCTACTAGAACAAATCAAACAACCATGCCCATAATGGAGCAAGTTGAAATCAAGGTCCATCCTGGTATGAACTTTTATGGTGAGCCAATCATTCCCAAGGATGAACCAATAGACTGGGAAAGCTTACTTATAACTGTGCTGAACATCCCAATTCCAACCACTTCAAAAAAGAAGAAAGAATACAGCTAACAAACAAGTCAAGTCTGTCACATTCCAATCTAAAGCCTGATTTAAACCCAAGCCAACAGTCAATAAAGGAGATCAACTCTTTATCTGAGACATAAAGGAATTTTCAGACATTAATCTTTACCTGGATGAGCTAGATGAAGTGAGAGCAATTAATTCCCACAACAGACTTCTAGAAAAATTGATGTTCAGGTACTGGGGAGGAAAGGAAATTACATGGCTTCTTCATAGGATTCTCAATGAAGGCTACACTGTCTTAGTTAAAGTATTCTATGCAATCAAGAAAAAATTTAGATTCACCAAGATGGGCAAAACAGAGATACTTAAAAAAATTCAACAAATACAGAGAAGTTGGAGATACCCAAGTGCACTACCAAGAATCTTAACTATTCCTTACACTGGAAGTAGAGTGCACTTGAGGCTATATTGGTTGATGAAGTTCAAGGATGAAAGAAATTTTAGAAGATTTTTCAGACTAGAAGACTTGCTAAAAATATCAAGCAACGAGACTCTCAAGGAAATGCAGGAGATGCTGGATCTATCTAATGAAGATGAACCTGAGTTCAACATACAACTCCAACACCAAATAGAAGAAAATAATGAGAAGCTGGGAAGGAAGACTACACACTCAAGGAAAAAGAATTAATGTGCTCAGTTGAGAGGAGCACCTTGAACAAGACTTGTGAGACTTCTGTGAACTTTCTTCTATCAACTTTCAATAAAATTTGCAACACTTATCAATTTAATCTATTATTAAATGATCATTTTGTATAAGGTGTTTTGTTATCATCAAGTCCTCCTAAATTTATGCCTACATTCTAGTATACATAAATTGGGGGAGATTGTTAGGAATATATTATAGGCTTGATGATATTTTACCAAAACACCTTAGTAGATTTAATTAAGTGTATTTGTAACTTCCAACCAATAATCTTGGTCATCTATTGAAAGAGTAGCTTATGTTTAAATTTTTTGTAGCACATTCCTATATACTGAAATGTCTTAAAGAATTAGAGGTTATAGGATATTCTAAATCATGTTTGTTGGGTAATTAATACAACACAGGGGGGTGAATGTGTTTTGGACAATTTTAATGGCTTTTTGCACTTTTATGAATGGTGAATAAAGTAACTTGTCTTGTAAAGATAATATGTTTTAACAAGAATAATAAAACAAGCACATGAACACACTATCTTTCAAAACTCACTTAATTTTTATATTAAAAATCAAGCTAGTATTTTGCTACAAATTTCTGGGTTCTTTGTTGATAAAGAACTCAGCTTCTCTTTTAAAAGTTACAAGATTTTTCAGATCTAATTATTTACAACTAAAACAAATCATCCAGTGTTTACTTTATAGAACTGTAAACACTAGTTTTACACAACATGCAAAACCATGTACTAAACTCTACTTTAAGTTAACTAAAACTTTCTATTTCTGGCTTAGTATATCTTTGCAAATCGTGCATGTCTGTGACTGTATTTTGTCAGTTAATCTTGGCCTTTGATCTTGTACTCTTCAAGCTGCTTTTTGTAGACTTTTCAAATCAGTAATTAATTTGTTTGTTGATTGATAATCCTGGATATTAAACTGATCTGCATTCTGTACTTGAGTTTTACATCGAGATCAGCAGTTTGTATATAGAGAACTCGACATCTCGATAAGTATAATGACTTATCGAGATCTCTAACTACTCTATAGCTATCTTGACTTATCGACGTCTCTGAGTTCTCTATAAAATAATTTGGCTTGTCGAGGTCTCTCATCTTCATGTCTTCACTTTGGCTTATCGATATCTCTGAGTTCTCTAGTGGAGAAATGACTTGTCGATATCTCAGAGATCTCTAGTGACAATTAGACTTATCGATATCTCAGAGATCTCTAGTGATATTTTGATTTATCAATAAGTCAGAGATCTCTAGTGATATTTTGACTTATCGATATCTCCAATCTTCATGTCTTCATTTTGGCTTGTCGATATCTCTTAGACTTCTCTGTAAGCTTTTCTTGACTTCTCGATAAGTCATTCTGGAGTTCTCGAATGACTTCTCTATAATACTTAATCTGTGACTTGTAGATTTCTTGACTTGGAATGTTTTTCCCAAAACAGATTTATTCAACTCCAAGCTTCTTCACACTTCCCTGAGGCATGATCTTCATGATCTTCTTCTAGAGTTTTATTCTTAGGCTTGAGACTGTTTACAGAAAAATACTCCAGTCTAATCTAATTACATTTTAACAGGCTTAAGTGATACAATACAAAATGCAAACTTAGATTATCATACAACTTACTTAGAGCTGTTAATTTGACTTAGTCTTGTTATAGTACAGGAATGTCTTGCACAACAATCTCCCCCAATTTGTGAGAAAATTGTTTATCACAAATTCATGCATGTTAACAAGACTAACCCCAAGCTACAATGAACAATTTAAACTTTACATAAAAATTTACAGAAACACAATAATTAACATTGAGTGGTTATTGAAGTTTTAACAAGGCATTCATTACATAAAATCCTCATAGCCTGACTCCTTTCTAATGAGATCCTTAAGAGTCACTAATACTTCCATTTATTCTAAAATTTCAGTTCCTATTAAATCTTCCACAAGCTTGAGCCACTCATCTAAGGAATAACCATTTAAGTAACCAACTCTAAATTTGGAAAATCTGTCAATTTTTATGTTCAGAAAATGTCCATCTTTGGAGAGTTTGCTCATCCATTTTACTTTAAGCTCATTTGATCCTTTCTCAATTCTTGCAAGTTGTTCTGCATACTTCCTATCTCTTTCTTCCTTTTCAGCCTTTGCCCTTGCAATTTTTTCATCCCTTTCTTTCACCCATAGACAATAAGCAACTTTACAAAACCTTGTGATTGTACCCTTATCCTTCATCGAAATGATCACTCTTTTGAATTCTGTGGTTGAAAGTGTATCCATTAGATTACTGCCAAGTAAAGTGAAAGAACCATTATCATAATATATCATGACTTCTGTATATGATACAACCCAGACTCTGACTATTTCTTCAGCTAGCTGTTGAAAATATTCTCATATGTGAGGCACCAATTTAGTGGCAGAAAGTCAGATTGATTATAGAAGTTCCAGAGAGATCTTTCATTAACTTGCAGTTGCTTTGTTTTTCTTTCAACATATTTAAAGTGAATCTTGATTGGTGGTTTATTTGAAGGGAAGTTTGAGATTTTCTTTAGGCTTGTTTGGCTGGTAGTGATTGGGATTTTGAGAAGGGAGTTTGCCGTTGGCTTATATAAGAATTTTGGCTTTGAGGTGAATGATGGTTGATTGTTTGAGCTAAAAGGTTTAAAGGGTTGAGCTTGGTTAATTTGGATTGGTAGGGATTGTTTTTGTGGTTTTGAACCATCTTGTCTTTTCTTACTTCTCCTTTCTTCTCCTCTTTTCTTGTCATCGCGTTTCTTCTTTTCATCTCCTTAACTCTCATCCTTCTTCTTATCCTTGCTGCTAATTGCTCTTGAGGATTGACTTGGATTTGAGCCATAAGGTTTTTGCTCATCATGCTTCTGCTCATCATCATCCTTGTCATCTTTTAAATTGAATTGTGTGGTAGGCAACATGGTGTCAGCATTTACAAGATACCTTTCAAGGATTCTGATCATTTCTTCATCTTCAATTTTCTTTTTCTTTTGTATTTCAAATTAGATTGTAGAGTCATAATCAGCCTCATGTTCCCTCTCACATAGTTCTTGGGAACATTGAATATTTTGTTTCTCTTGGTCTCTGAGCAGATGTAGGACACCCCTTGCTTGGATATAGATAAGCTTTAGGAAAAGCATCTATCTGAGTCTTTTTGAGTTCATGAAGTAATTAGGTGTCCTCTATGATGACTACATGTACCTTGTCAATCAAAACATCCAGTTCAAATGCTCTTAAAGTTCTGAGATTTGGAGGAGACACATGGATACATATGTCCACACCATCATCATTTATACTCACAACAATTCTCTTCTCAAAATAGTTATTAATTCTCACAACCACGGCCCTAATGAAGTTGATGTTCTTGGCCAACACTCTTTTATAGGTGATGCAGTTGTTTTGAAGAGACATTTGTTAGGACTGCAAGAAGTTCACTGAATTCTTGATCATGATTTGGTCATTTTGCAGCTTTGATAAGTCTGTCTTTTCCTACATCTGAAAATGATTGGCCTTGTGAAGAACTTTGGCCATTTTGAATAGGCTCTTTTGATTTCCCAGCATCCCTGCACTGTTGAATCCTAGCCTCAATCACCCTCTTAGTATTGGAAATAGGCATGAATAGGGGAGTTGGTATTTTTGGCCTTATAGCTTCAGGTAATGAGGGCAATGGTATGTTGACCTTCCCCATGATGGCTCCGAAAGCAATAAAATTTTGCATTTGGAGATGCTTGTGAGAATCCACCAGGGTTTTGATGTCTGTCTGTTGACTCTGCACCAAAGATGTGAGAACTTGTACTTGTGCACTTAGTAAGTCATTGAAAGATTGAAGAGAAGATACTTGTTGTTGAAGTTATTGAACTTGCATGTGAGATGAAGATTGAGATGTGGATGAAGTAGAGATCCCAAAAGTATCCTGCACAGCCTTCTTAATTTCTTCCATGAGCAAGACTGAAGGAATGTATCTGCTAGAGTGCATTTGATCCAGCTTCAGTCTTGAATCATTGGAGTGAGTGATATGGTTTTGAACTTGGTCATGCAGGGCTACAAATGAAGTTTTCATATTCTTGATACTAGTTTCCACCCCACTTAGATCATACCTAGACATTTGATCAGCAAAAGTGGCGAATTTATTCTTGATCTCTGTCTGTGAGGGAATGATTTGATCCATCTTCTTTCTAACCATCTTCATTATTTTGTCCTGATGCCCAGTAAGGGTAATTTGAAGTGCTTTTCCAAAGTTATAAAAAAGCTTTAATTTGAGCCATGTATACCTCATTCACGGCATCATATACTTCCTGTAGGGTTAAGGATCTAGCATTTATCCCTAAGATAGTTAGACACTCTTCCATGAATTGGGCTAATCCAGCATCCATTTCAATAGCAAACTCCTTATCGAACCATTTGTCATAGTTTGCATCCTGACCAGTTTCATCAACTATTTTAGCTTGTTGTTCCTCAACATCTTTCTGGTAGGATAGTATAATGGCATGGTAGTCTTGATTAGATATGTTCGATATGAGAAGTTGTTGTGATATTTGAGCAAATCCACCAAGTTGGTCAACCATGAGATCAGTAATTGTGGAAGGTTGATATGCAGCTTCTTGAAGCCATTGAGATATGAGATGAGGTTTTTGTGGTTGAGAAGTAGAAGGTTGATTGGTTGGGTGTGAAGGAGATAAGACAGAACCACCTGTGATAGGAGTCACAGTTGTACTCACAATATGCACTGTGGTTATGATAGGTAGTTGTTCTCCACTAGTGATGGGAACCTCCAGTTGAATTGGAGGAGATTTGGTTGGGTTACTGTCATGTGCACCAGCCTCAAACCCTTGTGCTTCTTGCAAAGCACTGTCACACGAATGTGATGTTATTGCCACTCCTATAGCAGGGTCATTGTCAATTGTACTCCCAACTTCAATTATTAATACAATTTCAGCTAGGGTTTTGAGGGGAGTTGTTCCTATGGTAGGATCGTCCAATTGAATTGGAGAGGATTTAGATAGCTCCCTCTCAGGATTACTACCCCCAAACCTTACAGTCTGTGAAAGCTGATTTGCACATGAAGGTAGATTTATGATCATCATAGGGTCTTCAGTAAAAAATGATGAATCCTCCATATTTGGGATGGTGTCATCAAGGTCTACCCCAGCTAGTAGCCTCTCATCATCTAAATTTGGTTTCTGGGTGGTGAGCAAGGTTTCTTGAACCTAGTCACTTGAGTGAGATTGCACCTGAGAATTAGATTCAGGTGCTGTGTAGAAAGAAGAAATTTTAGAGATAAGATTTTGGATTTCAATATTGAGTGTTGGCAGCTCCCCTTGAATGAATGAAGGAGCTTCAAGAGATGTGCTCTCCTTGTGTGTGCCATCCTTGTTTCTCTTCTCATACACTTGGATTTGTTCAAGTGATGATTGTGCAGACTCCTTACAAGGTGCATTTGGGTTAATGCTCTTTTCAATAGAGACATCCTTTTGAGAGGGTACCTCTAGAGTCTATTTTTGTCCCTTATTTACAACTACATCCTTTTGAGAGGATACAAAGGTGGCTTGAGTGGTCAACTCTAAGTTTTTAGCCTTCTTTAGTTTTCTGACAAAGGGTGACTCTGTTGGTGTTTTTTCCTCACCACTCTCAGTTACAATTGGTAGGTTTACCTGCTTTCTCTTCCTTTTACTCACTTCACCCTTTTGGGATGATGAAGTAGTTAGTTTCCTAGCTGCTATTGGTATAGAAGAAAGGCTCTCAGTATTGGAAGGTCCCTGTTGGTGTTCCCGTGTTTGTACTTTCACAGGTTCAGGGACCATTGTTGTACTAGATTGAGCATTTATCCACATTTCATGCATGGGGTAAGGGTAAGTTTTAAACCTCTCCATCATGAATGGAGTGATTTTGAGACTTACAGTTGCCTTGTTATTTGTAACTAGTGATCCAAATAGAATTTTGGACACTTAGTTACAATTGCCTATTAATGATCTATCTACACCATTTATCAAATGTATGTCATTTACTTTATAGTTTAAAGAAGACATAATGAATCTAGGAAGAAATATTTCCTTATCTCTTGATGTTAAAGGCATTGTTAGCCTTGTGCTCAATTCCTCCAAGATTTAGTGTCCTACATTTATCTGTTTGTTGTGAGCCATGGAGTAGACTTAGTGTTGTCAAACCCTGACTTTCTGCAAGTGAAAGCCCTTATCACTGAATCAAAAAGAAAGGACCACTCTCTCCTCAGGTTCTTTTTATTCATGCTTGACAGATTAATATTCTCAAAATAATTGATGAAGTCTATGAATTTATAAGGCTCATCCTGAGTTGGAGCCTCCACCAGCTTGTCAGTAGGAATGCCTAAAACCATGTTGACGTCATTCTCAAAAATCTCCATCTGTTGGCCCTTGATTGTATAGTTTATCACAATTGACGTAGCCTGGTTCTCATGCACATTGTTCTTGTTACTGCTGTGTTCCAGAAATCCCCTAAAACATCCAAGTAAAGAACAAGATTAGCAGTAAGAGCTCCCACAAAGTATGTTTCAGAAATAAATTTCACAAAGCTTTTGAAAGCTTCAGGAACTTGATTTGCATCTAGAAATGCAAGAAAGTTGGTTTCTTTTGGGATAAAGGGTACAATGTTGTTTACTGCCATTGAGAAGAGTATAAAGTTTAGTGGGTAAGAAAATTTGAAGAGAAAGAGCTTGAAATGAGAGAAATCGATTTGAAATTGAAAAATCTAGGTCACTTAGAGTTCTCAAGGCGTAAGTATGTGTATGTCGAGATGTCCGAGTATTTATAGTAAAAGCAAATGACTTATCGAGAACTCAAAAATAGACGTTTGGAGTTTGCTTATCGAGAAGTTATTTTAAAAATAGAATTACATATCGAGAAGTCATTTTAATTTACTATTTTAGAGAACTAAAACTAACTTGTCGAGATGTCAATAAATACTTAGTTTGTCCTAAAATGAACTGAATTGTTTCCAGTTTATATTTGAATAAATCCAAAAAAAATTAGAATAATTTTGCCAAAAGTATTTTACTAAAATAATTTATTGAATTAAATTATTTCAGCTATGAGGTAATTATAAGTCTAAAATTGTACTTGTAGAGAACTCTATGACTTAACACTTATAGGGAACTCTACAATGATTTATCGATAAGTCATAGTGAAGGTTATCGAGAAGTCCTTCGAGAAGTCAGAAAATTGACTTGTCGAGAACTCACTCGAGAAGTCTTAAAATGACTTGTCGATAAGTCAATTAGACTTATCGAGAACTCAGGTCTCTATACTTTTGATTACTTTGATTCTCACTATGCCATAGATAGCCTGATATAATGCATTTCTACTGTTACAATATGCCCGAAAAGCATTACAATAGACCTATTGTAACAGTAAAAAGCGTTGCACTTGCGAGCATTACATCAGACCCCCTATTGTAACACTTTGGCTACCTATTATAACAGGACTATAAGTATTACAATAAAGCCCTAACATTTTACTGATGTTACATTAGGTTGGATTTTTTTTTGTCAAAGTAGGTCCCAATATGGGTCCCACACATAGTTTGATGTAACACTCTAGTAGAGCACTAGTTTTTATTGTGCAATAGTAGGTTTCATTAATGTAAGGCTACAATATATAAAAACATTACACAAGAATAAGTGCAAAAGTTAATTTTACAAATTTTGAGATACATCATCCGTTTGCAGGACAATCCCAGTCACAAATATGCTATGTTATACAGCAATTCCAATAGCATTATAACCAAACTTATTAACTACATTTTCATAACATTCTCAAATTTGATAATATACTTGAGATTAAAGGATGCCTGAATAAAATGTTGCTTGAATAAAAGGCTGCCTGACAATATTGACTTGAGAAACTTTTAGCTAGGACATCTCCCCCAGTTGATCTTCTAGCTGCAACCACAACCGCTCCAACCCAAATAATCATAGACCGGGAACAAAATGTCACAGTTTGGAACATACCGGTTCTAACTCCTTTTACGAAAGCTTCTCCCCTGCTTAGTACTAATGATCTTCTAACGGGTTTTGATTTGGGAAATAGTCTGCGACGTTAAAAAACAAGAACATAAATTAGCTGGGAAAAGCATGTTTATTTACTCGGGAACACATAAATCATCGGTTATCTATAATATCCTTATTTCTGAACTGAAACAAATCTTTCAAGGCATTATCTGTATCATATCTTTATAAAGGAATTTATATGTATTATATTAAATTCCCATAGCAAATCTTCGTTTAGCATATACATAAATTCGATGTTGATGGAAAGGCTGGTCACATCAGATTTTACCATAGCAAATAACGATTATAAAATTTACTCTCCATAAATAATATAGAAGAGACTGTACTATGTAGTAAATTAATGTACTCACATAAGCAAAAAGTAACCAAAAACAATCAATTTTCTATTTTGAAAAAAATGCAATTAACCTAATATAAAAGTATTTGAGGACTTCATAAATTGTGTACTAAAAGGGGTGTATTCATTCAAGATTTCAAAGGATTTTTTAGGATTTTTGAAATCAAGGGGTATTCAATTTGGATTTTAAAAAATCATTTAAAATCTGATGGTATTCAACCAGGATTGTTTAAAGTCTTTTAAAATCTGAGGGTATTCAATTTAGATTTTAAAAAGTCTTTTGAAATCTGATGGTATTCAATTTAGATTTTAAAAAATCCATCAAAATCTGATAGTATTCAAAATTCCATGGAGTTTTTTTATTTGATAATTTTGTGGATTTTGATGGATTTGCTAGTACATTTTTTATCCTTTGAAATCTCTCTAAACTCCATAAGATTTTGATGGATTTGAGAAAAATTTAACTAAAATCATCAAGACTCTACAACATTTTCCATCAACTCTCTTAAAATCCATGTCAAATTGAAATCAACAAAAATCTTTCAAAATCCATAGATAATTATCAACCCTTTAAAATCTAGATTGAATACACCCCCCTAAGTCGCTTTACAAGCAACACAGTTTTAAGGAACTCATTCATAATCCTAAATTATTAATCCTCTTACAAATGCCTAAAATAATTCAGAGCAGCAAATACGAACTGGCTGTTTCTCCTTTGAAACTGAATATCGTGTTGGATTTTTTTATTATATTAATAGCAGCACTAATTTATGTCATTTTATTTCAGAGAAAACATCATGCCTCAATCTAAAAATAAAGACAGTAATGATAATCAACACTCAAAACTGCAACCTATTTAGTAGAAGATTAACTTTGCAAAACATTTTGGCAGTTACTAATCAATAGAATTACTCACATGATCCAATAACGACGAATATGAAGAATCCGATGGCAATCGATCCCATGGGGTAAGAACTTCCTTTCTTCACAGCTGACTCAGGCACTGCACCTCTCTTTTGATGTTCTTCTCAAACTTCTGCACCTTCCTATCAGCTAGTCTCTTTAATGTTGTCTGTCACATTAACAGATCACAATAATCAATTTATAACATAATTAAGGAGGAAGAAAATATGAATAACTATAATGTAACTAAACAGTTTTGCACAACAAAACATAGTTAAAGAAGACTATAAAAACGAGATTAATAAAGCGCGACTGCTAAGCACAAGCTCGTATATTTAAGACCCTGTAATGACCCTATTTTTTATTTTATTTTGATTTTCAAGCAAGGACTCCAAATCTCTCAATCTATATGGCAAGCAAACAAAAGGAAAAATGAATTGTGTAGACAACAATTAGTAATAATTGCTAGTGAAAAAGTCATACCCGATATCAGCCAAGTCAGAATATATGGATATGGCATCTCCAAAATCCTGCATACCACTACTTGAATCAGTCAGAATATTATGAGCATCATTTACCCCATCAAGCTCATAAACATACAGGGATACAATCTTAATTCATAGCAGGTGAGAAGTCAATTAAATACAGGGATACAATCTTATTACAGTGATACAATCTTATTACAGTGACGGGGCATAAAAAAATTCGGTAAAACCAAGAAGAGCACATCAACTCTCATAGAATCATTTTAATATGGAGAGAAATATAGAGGAGAACTTGTTCTCCAACTTTGCAAAATTAGCAGATTAAATAGACGGGTAAACAATAATGCCGATCTTAGAGAACTGATCAACCTGAGAGAGCTTGTAGTTACCATGAATCCATAATTTTTCCTGAAATAACATAATAGTACAACTGGATGATCCAAATCAGTACAATATATTGACAATCAATCCACCTCATATAAGTAACTAACACCATCAAGCTCATAATATTCTGACTGATGGGGTAACTTTGCAAAACATTACCAAGATGAAGAACTGCAGCAACAACCCTAAAAAAGGCCTCCTGCAAAAAATCCAATTAATGTTAAAAATCCTACAAGAAAACATAGCCCATTAGCACCTAAAAGAAAAAACATAAGGGCAATCATGTTCTTCCTCACTGATTCCAACAATATCCATAGCAATTCTCGTTGCAAGATATTCATGAGCATCATTTACCCCATCAAACTCATAATAATATGACTGATTCAAGTAGTGGTATGACTGAGGGTTTTCCAATTTATACTTCTCCCTGTCCTGCGAATCCAAGGAAAACTTATCAAATAGTTGTCAAATACATCAGGGTCCTTCAATAAAATTCCTAAAGGAAAGGCTTCATAACAGACTCACACAATATTAACAAAAATAGAAAAATGTACCTCAGGGGTGCAGCACAAAGAAGATAGAAGCAGTGATAATTTCTTTCTAGATTTGAAATCTGGCAAACCCGAGACCTCTCAAGCAAGTAAGTCCGTATAGCTGCCCCATTTATTCTCCCACTCTTATCAAATTGAATCTCCACAAACTTACCAAAACGACTATGTGCAGTTTTAAAGGTACAAACAGAGAGTCAGCTTACTGAAATGACAAGTATAGATATCTGAAATTTATCAATAACTACTACAATTTGCCCTTACAAACAACAACAACAACAACAACAACAACAACAACAACAAAAACAACAACAAACGAAGCGACAATAATCAAAACAATTCCAAACTCATTCAATTACAAAAACACCCATATATCACAAAAAATCACAAGTAATCCAATCAAACAACAAACTTCACCACAATACATAATAAATTGATATTGTAAAATCCGAAAGAGAGAAAAGAAACACAATTACCTTGACATAACGAATAAGATGCTTAATTAGGGTTTGTAATCATCTAAATTAAACATCAAGGGAGTGAATTCATGTGTAAATCGCCTCGATGGAGATCAAATTATAATAAAGAGATTAGAAAGAGATGCATCTCTGAGCATATTTTTAGAGATTAGAATGAATTGTTGGGGATGAATCTACTTTATCGGCTAAATCGAGAGTTCAAAAGGGATTATAGTACGGTACCTGTGACTAGGCTCCGCAAAGGCATGTTTTTTTTTCAAAAGCATGCCTGGCATTTCATTTATCAATTAAATATAATAAAATTTAAAACATATTTTCATTTATCAATTAAATATAATAAAATTTAAACATATTTATTATACTAATATATAGTGAACTTGAATGTAAAATTAAAGTTAGTTGATAGTAACAACCGAATACCATCATAATACTCATTTATATTAGTAACTTTTAAGATACTCAAATATATGTAAGTATTTTATAATTATATTTGTTATTTCTGGATATTTCTAATATTAAAATAATTATTAAAAAATAAAATAAATTAGTAAAAAGGCATGCCAAATTATGAAAAGGCATGCCTTGCTAATTGACGTATGGCATGCCCATCTTGGCATGCCCGTGCAGCTGTGACATGCACCCTAGATTATAGGCAGGGGTTTTTCATTTTGGGGGAAAAAAGGCCGCCCTTTTTTTGGGCTCTTTTTTATCTTCTAAATCTATATAGTTTTTTTTAATTTTAATTTTAACTAAAAAACTATTATTTTCTTAATTATTTATATATGTTATTTAAATATTTTTTTATTTTAAAATATTATATAAATATAATATTATATGTTTTTAAAAAGAAATTTAATAAATTTAAAAAAAAAATTAAAATGTTATATATAACATTCTATTGTCATGAATAATCCAAATATAATTTTAATTTTAATTTTATGATAATATATTCACTTTAATATTTTTAAAAATAAAAGAGTAAATATCATAACAGTAAGTGCTAGTGTTACATGTTATGCAACACCGTAACTCACATACAACACTAGCTTTATCACTATTGTAGCACCAAATCAGTACCGTTACAATAGCATATGAATTTCTTAGCTATTGCAACGAAATGCTTGTAACGCTTTTCAAAAACCATTGCATCAGGCCATCTATGGTGTAGTGTCTGTGTGGCGCCCTCCAAACCCGGGTTAGAAGTTTGGGGTCCACAACACAAACATAATATATCAACCTGTAAAAGAAATATTATTTATAATGACCCTGCTTCAAAAAACCACGGATCGCAACAGGTTAAAGTATGAAAACAAGCCACAACCTTAACTTTTATTACAGCTTATCAAATCCCAACTAATTTAACTTACAATTGATAATATAATCATTCTTACAACCTGACTATCTTATACCGCATGAAGCTTCTGCTAGCTTGATTCAACTCCCTGGAATCTTAGCCCGCACTTTGGACTGAGGAACTTCACTATCATCCACATTCTTTTCAACTGTAAAATATATAAAAGATTCGCAAGGGTGAGCTAACTAGCTCAGCAAGTCATAATAGTGATAACTGAGGTTAAACAATGATCAAATGAGATGATTCAAAGGAATCAAATTTCTTTTTAATTCCTCATTAGAATTGGATATTCATTTTAAGTTTTAAAAACCAAGGTTAGGCTACTGATCAGTCACGCACTAACCCCGAGCAAGCACACATCACTGCTCTAATTACTGGATCCAAGGCACACATTGGCCTAACTTGACCATTGGTATGGTCTGACCACGAATCTGGCTCCACATATATAAAAACTATCCAATCCTAAAGTAGTTCAATATGATAAATGATATAATTCAATAAAACAAGTTCGTAATCAACAATAGTTAAACACTTGAATAAAGCATAAGGAAGATTATGGATATCTCAAGGGGATTTCAGGGTATGTATAAGAAATGGTTTTCAATTTGTACCAACATCCGGTATTAGGTTAGAAATGATTTTTCAAGGTATAGTTCTTTGATGTTATAAAGAATGGTTGAAGTATAAGAGTTTCTGTGTTTTCAAACAATTTTGTTTCAGTGTTTTGTATTTGGTAGTGATACATTTGGAAAGTAGTATCATATTTATGTGGTTTGTATCTGAGGATCAGCAAAAGATGGTTTACAAAGAATAAGGCTTATGGCTCAAGATCAAGAAAGATCAGGGTTCAAGGGTAAATTGTTTATAGCACTTTCTATATAAAACATGGGTTATTTTGAATAGTAGCGACACGTTATGAAACAGTTCAAAATATATTTGCAATATATCTTGAAGAAAAGTTCAGAAGTACTTGCCTTACAGGCTTTACAACTAATACTGATCAATTCTGATCCGACTCTGCCGCTCAGGCTTTAACGTCCAACCACTAGATCTCATTGGATTCGACTTCGACACTCAGGTTTTTCTGTTGAAACTCTACTGAGCTCGTCGACTGATTACTAGGTCATTTCTAGTCCATCGTCCACTTTCAGGTTCCCGATTATAACCTACAGGGTCGAAATACTCCTACGTTAGACGTCTAGGTATGCTTGATATATCCTCGATACTAATTCTTACCCAACGATATTCAAACTCGACTCGTAATTATATGGATTATTATAATATAACAACACCCCCAACCGTCAGGGTTTACTATTCTCGAGAAATTGGTTTGGTATTCATTTTCCGAAAATACGTATATTTGTAATTTTACAAAATCAGGGTTATGGATTTTAGAAAATTATTTCATCACATCGTGCAATCAAGTTCCATATAGAACACATATATATCTATGTAACCATTCGACTGTCCCGATAATCAGTCGGATACGCTCCCGTATTTTCGTAGGTAAATTTCCCGAAAATCGGGCAGCGTCTCTTTTGTTTATCGGACTACCCGTCGAAACGATTCGACGTCAAACCAATCAATAATACAACAATCACAACTCCAGTCAACTCAAATTCATAACTCAATCACAATTAAATACGCAATCCAAGTCTCAATACAAAATCCAAGTCTCAATACAAACTCTAAATATCGTATAAATATTTCTCGAACTAAATTAATATTTTGAAATTTTAGGACTAGAATAAACATCACAGTCCACCGTCAGCTCACTGATGGTCATTGCTGACGGCGGCGAAATCTCGGAGGTACCCCAATTTCGGATGCCACTCACGAGTTTCACCGATTGATTTTTAATAATTCCCGTATCAATTACTTATTTCACGAATTGCAATCAATAAGCCCTGCAGAAATTTATACAATTAATTAATTATTCCAGACAACGTACACAAAGTGACAACAAAACAGAACCAGGCGACCAACGCACACGCGCGGCCAGGTCACCTCGCCGGAGTTTAATCCGGCGGAAACCGGACCGAATAGGGAAAAAGAACAGCATCACAACGAAGATATATACACAGGTATATATATACATGATTTCAAGCAGAAACAGGGCCAAAATGGAACCAGCCACCAGCCTGAATTCCAGCGGCGGCGGCTTGCCAAGAACACGGCGGTAGGGCGGCGACAAGGTCACCGGGAAAGACAGGGACGGCGGTCGGTACCGAAAAGAGGCACCACAGCCGGCGAAAAACACTAAAAGAAAGAAACCGTGAGCTTACATATATATAAGTGTATGTATCGTTTCTTGAAAGAGAGAGTAGAGAAATCAGAGAAATTGGAGAGGCTAAGAAGAGAGATTGATGTTCAATAATAAAAAAAAAGAATGAATCACCCTCCTGCCTTGCTGAGTACAAACCACGTGTCCAATTAGTAGGACACGTGTCTCCTCCTTCCTGACTATGAGCCCAAAGTCGAATCGCTTTTTAATATTTTAACGTATAATTCTGCGAATAATTATTACTTAAATTAAAGCTAAAATAATTTTAAAATTCTCTAAATATCGTAAACTAATAAAATAATTTTTTCATAAATTTCTAAATCATTATTGAAACGCAACGCGTACCCGTATTTCGAAATTAACGATCCGAGCTGTATTTTAAACAAATTCAGAAAATTACGAAAATAGTCTTAAAATGTTACAAATATCCCGAATTAAATAAATATATAAGTTTCAAAATTTTAAAAACACTTCCTCGGTGCGCTTTATACTCGCTTTTTAATAAATAACGAAACGACGCACGCGTGAAACGACTCCTGAAAATTCCCAAAATAATTTTAAAATTCTCAGAATATTCCAACTCAAATAAATATGAGTTTCATAATGTTTGAAGGATTTTAGAATTAAATATGGATTTTACCATTAAACATACTCAGAAAATCATGTAAGGATAAATAATTAATGAAATATTGATTTCTCAATTTTATAGAAACCTAAATATAATTATTGTAATTATAACATCATAAAATCAATTTTAGAAACATTCCCAATATTTATGCAAATAAATTTGCACTAAATTCACTTTTGAAAGTGAAAACAATTCAATACGATTCCAAAAGTAATCGCGCGGACAACCTGGTACACTATAATTCACATATGGATAATAATCAAACAACACATAGCGGTCAAAACTAACACACATATCTTATTTATTTAATAATTTCCATAATTGCATAATTAAATAATTAAAAAGAATACACGAGTCGTTATATCCTTCCCCCCTTAAAAAGATTCTGTCCTCAGAATCTGGTCTAGTTACACAAGTGAGGATATTTGTCAAGCATATCTGACTCTAATTCCTAAGTAAACCCTTCTACTCGAGGGTTCAAACGTACTCACAACAGGTATGCATTCATTTCCAAGGACTTGTCGTTGACGATCAAGAATTTAGATTGATCACTATATGCAGAATAACTTGGACAAGAGCCCCATTGGCTCCTGATCAATTATTTAATTCAAACTCAATACTTATCACTTTAACATTGACAGGTAACACATTATATGTACTCACGGGTGTGACGGTCATATCATTTATGAACAACTTTATCTATATTTATCAATACCTCGAATGGTTTACTAATTTTAGGACTTAGCTTGTGCCTTCTACTCAAACTTATCCAATCTCTTTCAAGACGACACTTTTACTAACACTACTGGTCCTATCTCTATACTTATACTTTCTCTCAATACAATTTCATTTTCTTTCTTTGTCTACTCCAATCTGTTTTAACCAATAGCACTATGCTCTTAGCGTGCCGATTTAACTTAGGATTTAACAATTTAGGATTTAACAACTTTCTTTCTCCCACTTTATTCTAATAGAAATGGGAACCTACACTTGCGTTCACACGAAGCTTGATACAGGGGCATTCCAAAACTGACATTGCTGATAAATGATCATTCCAGTGTTTCCTTAAAACTTCACCTCTCCACATATCTTACATTTCCTAAATCATTTCCGTACTTTAACTCTCCACATAAGGATGTTAGACGGTGCTCGTTTTTAACTTGGTTTCTAAGCGTTTAAACATCTCTTATTCTTTTTCATCAATTAAGGCTGAAAAGTAGTCTCATATATTCACGTATTATCACTTTTAAGTATTTAAACTCCAGATTCCACTCTTTCCAATTCGTCTATTAGCTCCTCGGTGGTCTTAATTACATCCAAATCTTCTCTGCCGGCATAATGCATCTGTTACCATACAGTTTTACTTAGGTAGTTGTTAATGGATTAATTCAGAATCTCTTGTTAACCCTAGTCAAAATTTCATTCTTGAAGACACAACGCATAGTTACTTTCCTTCTGATCCTTGGAGAGAAATTCTTGGGCATTCCACACAGACTTTCTTATTCTTTGAGTAGCTGAGGATGTTATCAATAAATACAGTTTGCTTATCCAAGCACTCCTTATACACCACGTTCCATAATTCCTTATAATCACCTGATGCACTCGTCATTTCACATAATATCACCCGAGCTCGCAATGCTCTTAACTCACCTTAATCATAATCTCTGAAATTTTCTTAGGTTGGATCTTAAGTTATTTCTCGAGATATAATAGATTGTTTGAATTAGGTCTCGTAGGAAATTAATTCTTTATAGGGGTCACTTATTCTTATTCGTTGTTTTGTTAAACTCCCACTTCACGATTCGCCTCTTGTAAAGTCACTTCCTGGATCTGCTTTATCCACTAGGCGTTCCAATATTTCGTTTTTAACTATTTGACCTGTCCAACACCTCCTGATCTATCTTGAAATTTCCTTTTTATACTTGGTTATCACTATTTTTCTTTAAATTTCCATATATCTTGACATCTCTTCAATAACTTAAATACTTAATATTGTGAATTCTCTATGGGATCTCATTTCTTAATTCTTCTACTTGTAGCATCCAAGTGCTGGAAGAAAATTTGGAGATATCGTGATCGTTCTCCTGGGCGTATAAATTTTCGTTTTCTAACTACTAACATCGTGATCCATTATTTTCTCTTGACATCTTATTTTTCCCTTCACAACTTCAATTGAAAGGTTACACTATCCATCTTCTTCCTTTTGGATTATGAACTTTAGCTTTCAATTCCAACTTTCAGAATTCTATAGTTAATTCCTCTGGTATAGTTTCTATGTCTGTTATTACTTTTCTCTATCTTTGCTTTTCCTCGTGAACACATACTTTAACCTCTTATGGCCCGTATAGATCTTACACCTTTCTCCATACATATCATGTTTCCCAAATCCTTCAAAACGAATATTATTACTGTCAATCCCAAATTATGGGTAGGATACTTCTGCTCATAAGGTTTCGGTTGTCTGGATGCATATACAATAACTCTATTGTGCTGCATCAACACACATCCTATTTCCTAATGAGAAGCATTACTATACACTACCAAACCTCCTTGATACTTTTAAAATGATAAAACAGGTGTTGTAACCATTCTTTCACTTAACTCTGTAAAACTTTCTTTACCCTTCTTTACTTCATATAAACTTCTTACTTTTGTGAGTGTTTCTGGTCTCTTTTCATTCATAGTAACTTTAACTTCTGCTGAATCTCTTTTGATCTTTTCTACATTGACTATTTATGCTAAGAACTATATTTCATACAACTTCTTTCTTCTCCAACTTCCCAGTTATCATTAAATGCTTCACATGGTCCTCCGTTGACTTTAAGTATCACAATTATAGCTTACTCGGATATTCCTTAAAGGTGCTGTCCATCTAGTTCAAATATTACTGGTATATTGGTTAATATAGATGATAATATGAGAACAGTACTTAGTTATGAAAATTATCCTTGATACATCCATAGGTTTAATCTTCAATTAATGAAATATCAAGTCTTAAATCAGTCTTATAAAAGTACTTTGCTTCCTTCATTTGATCAAACAAATCATTGGGTCAAGGTAACAGATATTTGCTCTTGATAGTAAACTTGTTGAGCTCTTGCTAGTCGACGCATAATCACATACTTCTATCTTTCTTATTAACATTTAATACCGGTGCACCTTATGGGGTACCCTAGGTCTAATCGTTCTTCTTCTAGCATTTCTTGAATTCACTTTGCTAACTCCTTCACTTTAACTGGCGCCATTCTGTGCGGAGCCTGGGACACTGGCTTCATTTCAGGTGCTAAATCAGTCACGAACTCAATTTATATATCCGAAGGAAATGTTGATAACTCATCCAAAAACATATCTTGAAATTCCTTAATTACTATAAAAATCTTCATACTTTGTTTGCTTCCGACTTTTATGTATTCCATATTCACCATAATGCTCATATCTTGATCACCGTAATTATCATTAACAAATTCGTTATCTTCTTTTATCCTCTGAACCTCCTCACCTTCTCATTTGGCATCCTCAGAATTATCTTATCGTCACGACGGTCTGTCTGGACATCACGCTTTAGTAGTCAATTCATTCCTTAGAATAATATCAAATCCTCTTACCTCTCAGGATATCAATTCTTCACAACTTATTGCCAGGAATTTCAATTTCACCATTGGTACTCACTTACTTTAACAACTACACGTTCTTGACTTGCTAGTCCTTTAATCACAATCTTATCAATTCAACAGGGTAATTCATCTCATCTACAAAACCTTGAGAGATAAACAATTAAGTTTCTCTCACATCTTTTAATACTTTAACACATAAGGTATTCACCTTGATTATCCATATCATCACGTCCGTATTCCGTACAACATATTTCACCGAAAAATCACGTATTCTCGTTCTCGAAAACATATTCCTTATTGGAGTAGATTCCCTTGATTCTTAGTGGATTCTTCACTGAGACTAGTAATTTGTAATCCTCGCCAGGTGACCTTATTTCCTTCCCATGCATAAAATGTAGATGGAATTTCGTCCGCTTAATTCAGGATACACTGGTTTCTGCTTGAAAACCTCTTGAAAAGAACGACAATACAACTAAGCAACTAGAAGGATTCACAATTCAACAAAATTGAAAGTTGAAAAGAAAGAAGAAACAAGGATTTGAATATGAATGAGACAACCACATTGGTACTTAAGATGGCCAGTCTTTCATACCATATGGAATACAACACATGATTAGGTGGCGTCCCACCCGACTCTTCGTCATTCTGACAAAGTGTCTTACCATAACACTGTTTGTCCCAATCAGAAAGCAAAATTTGAGAGAAGCCAATAAATTTGAAAGGAATAGAATATCTTTCTTTTTGATATCATCATAAAGAATTAAGAAAAGAAGTTCATACATTTTTAGGAATTAAAAAGGAATATATGCTGTAATGTTGAGGACGAGAATGATACGGTTGGTCACCATCCACATTTCACCTGTATTCATCTTTCGAGCTTGCTCGATCATTTCCTAATTATATCATATAACAACTTTAGAAGTATGCTAAAATGTCTTCGCAACTAAGTATTATGGTAGATTCTTACTTGTCAAGTCTAGCGTCTGTAACGTCGCACCTACACGTATAATACTTTAACAATTCGATCATAATGGCATTCTTATCTGATAACTTCGGGCTTCCTCTTTTAATTTAGAATAACCACGAACCATACGATATAACGATCCTTTTGTTAACAATATTCTTCTTTTAGAGAGGTTTGGAAATCTTTTCAATCTTTTCGATCACGCTCCGACTTCTGTTGAATCAATGAATTCTTCAAACTTTGATAGTCCTAGTAATTGAATGTATAGTTACTCCGTACGCTGATTATGCTGTAAATTTTATCAAACAATACTTGCACCTTACTGTTAGGAATAATCAACTTCTTCATAATCGCAGGTTACTTCGTTCTTGGAATTAGCAATACTAGGTCTGAAACAGCATCTTTCCAGGTAATCCAGGCTTTCTAACAAACAAGAAACTCAAGTAGTAACTCGACAACCAATGTTTAAAAATCAATTTATTCAAAAAGGCTTCTAGAAATTTGTAAAGAAAAATCTTTTTCGAAAACTTGTTTTAAAAAGTTTGGAAAACCACAAACCTGGTTGTCTTTACTATATGAGTTAGTTGTTATCCTTCAGACCTATAACAAGGTACCAAACTAATGGAACGATCATATAAAGGTCCATTCACTTCAATCTACCTTTTCTCCTTCATTGTGTCCACTTACCTTCCTTAATCGACGAAACTTCAATTGTTGTCGCACATTATCTTATTCGTAGTTTCACATCAAAGCTCCCATACTGGTGATACTCCCGACATTATCGTTACAGTAGTTAAATGGAACAGACTATCCAATAGTCCACAAGTCTATTTCATAGAACAAAGTTTACCCGTATCACATCACTACTTTACATATCGCATTTATCGTGACACCATCATTTAATTTCACAAAAATCCCAGGTTTATACTTTTCTCTCTTATTCGTTCAAAATTCATCTAGTTCATCCCATTATTATTCACGGGTGGCTTAGTCACTAATGACTTCTTTTAACCCGATAACAGCTATCCTCTGAAACACTTAAATCCTTTTTTTTCTAAACTTCTTCTCACCTTTATTTATATCTCAAGCGCTCACCAGGTACTATAACTCTCGAATCTCTCCTCGTAGATACAATCGCTTCATAGGACAAATTTTAAACTGGGGGTATAGAACATGATATAGGGTAAACTGAAGAGATATGCTCACAGCCGAATGTCCAGTGAAACAAGAATAAACAGATGGAGGTTCTTGAATAGGTAGCCTCATATCAAGAGGTAGAAAAGTAGCGTAAAATAGCTTGAAGAAGTGCAATCGGTATAACAGAAGGTAGTACCATTAATACTGGTGGAGGAACAAGGTACAAATCCAATCTGAAAGAAGATGACGATCCTTAAACGGAAAGCTCCAAACGATCAAATGATACCGGGAAATCAAGATCCGCCATTGTCATTGTCTGGAAATCACGTCGCAAGATAAGAATCCCGAATCGAAACATGAACCGTGTCGGAGACCTACTATATAGTCGCACTCGTCCTCACGACGTCTTATCTTCCTGTTTCCTATTCCTAATCCTAACCCTCTACCCAATCCCGACAATCTAGGCTTGTTTCAGTGACTTATAACATGTAGCTCTGATACCAACCTGTGGCACCCTCCAAACCCGGGTCAGAAGTTTGGGGTCCACAACACAAACACAATATATCAACCTGTATAAGAAATATTATTTATAATGACCCTGCTTCACAGAACCACGGATCGCAATAGGTTAAAGTATGAAAACAAGCCATAACCTTAACTTTTATTACAGCGTATCAAATCCCAACTAATTTAACTTACAATTAATAATATAATCATTCTTACAATCTGACTATCTCTATACCGCATGAAGCTTCTGCTAGCTTGATTCAACTCCCTGGAACCTTAGCCCGCACTTTGGACTGAGGAACTTCACTATCATCCACATTCTTTTCAACTGTAAAATATATAAAAGATTCGCAAGGGTGAGCTAACTAGCTCAGCAAGTCATAATAGTGATAACTGAGGTTAAACAATGATCAAATGAGATGATTCAAAGGAATCAAATTGCTTTTTAATTCCTCATTAGAATTGGATATTCATTTTAAGTTTTAAAAACCAAGGTTAGGCTGCTGATCAGTCACACACTAACCCCGAGCAAGCACACATCACTGCTCTAATTACTGGATCCAAGGCACACATTGGCCTAACTTGACCATTGGTATGGTCTGACCACGAATCTGGTCCACATATATAAAAACTATCCAATCCTAAAGCAGTTCAATATGATAAATGATATAATTCAATAAAACAAGTTCATAATCAACAATAGTTAAACACTTGAATAAAAGCATAAGGAAGCTTATGGATATCTCAAGGGGATTTCAGGGTATGTATAAGAAATGGTTTTCAACTTGTACATACATCCGGTATTAGGTCAGAAATGATTTTTCAAGGTATAGTTCTTTGATGTTTTAAAGAATGGTTGAAGTATAAAAGTTTCTGTGTTTTCAAACAATTTTGTTTCAGTGTTTTGTATTTGGTAGTGATACATTTGGAAAGTAGTATCATATTTGTGTGGTTTGTATCTGAGGATCAGCAAAAGATGGGTTTACAAAGAATAAGGCTTATGGCTCAAGATCAAGAAAGATCAGGGTTCAAGGGTAAATTGTTTATAGCACTTGCTATATAAAACATGGGTTATTTTGAATAGTAGCTGACATGTTATGAAACAGTTCAAAAATATATTTGCAATATATCTTGAAGAAAAGTTCAGAAGTACTTGCCTTACAGGCTTTACAACTAATACTGATCAATTCTGATCCGACTCTGCCGCTCAGGCTTTAACGTCCAACCACTAGATCCCATTGGATTCGACTTTGACACTCAGGTTTTTCTGTTGAAACTCTACTGAGCTCGTCGACTGATTACTAGGTCATTTCTAGTCCATCGTCCACTTTCAGGTTCCCGATTATAACCTACAGGGTCGAAATACTCTACGTTAGACGTCTAGGTATGCTTGATATATCCTCGATACTAATTCTTACCCAACGATATTCAAACTCGACTCGTAATTATATGGATTATTATAATATAACAACACACCCAACCGTCAGGGTTTATATTCTCGAGAAATTGGTTTGGTATTGGTTTTCCGAAAATACGTATATTTGTAATTTTACAAAATCAGGGTTATGGATTTTAGAAAATTATTTCATCACATCGTGCAATCAAGTTCCATATAGAACACATATATATCTATGTAACCATTCGATGTCCCGATAATCGTCGGATACGCTCCCGTATTTTCGTAGGTAAATTTCCCAGAAATCGGGCAGCGTCTCTTTTATTTATCGGACTACCCGTCGAAACGATTCGACGTCAAACCAATCAACAATACAACAATCACAACTCCAGTCAACTCAAATTCATAACTCAATCACAATTAAATACGCAATCCAAGTCTCAATACAAAATCCAAGTCTCAATACAAAATCTAAATATCGGATAAATATTTCTCGAACTAAATTAATATTTTGAAATTTTAGGACTCAGAATAAACATCACAGTCCACCGTCAGCTCACTGATGGTCATTGCTGACGGCGGCGAAATCTCGGAGGTACCCCAATTTCGGATGCCACTCACGAGTTTCACCGATTGATTTTTAATAATTCCCGTATCAATTACTTATTTCACGAATTGCAATCAAAATAGAACAGCATCACAACGAAGATATATACACAGGTATATATATACATGATTTCAAGCAGAAACAGGGCCAAAATGGAACCAGCCACCAGCCTGAATTCCAGCGGCGGCGGCTTGCCAAGAACACAGCGGTAGGGCGGCGACAAGGTCACCGGGAAAGACTGGGACGGCGGCCGGTACCGAAAAGAGGCACCACAGCCGGCGAAAAACACTAAAAGAAAGAAACCGTGAGCTTACATATATATAAGTGTATGTATCGTTTCTTGAAGGAGAGAGTAGAGAAATCAGAGAAATTGGAGAGGCTAAGAAGAGAGATTGATGTTCAATAATAAAAAAAAAGAATGAATCACCCTCCTGCCTTGCTGAGTACAAACCACGTGTCCAATTAGTAGGACACGTGTCTCCTCCTTCCTGACTATGAGCCCAAAGTCGAATCGCTTTTTAATATTTTAACGTATAATTCTGCGAATAATTATTACTTAAATTAAAGCTAAAATAATTTTAAAATTCTCTGAATATCCTAAACTAATAAAATAATTTTTTCATAAATTTCTAAATCATTATTGAAACGCAACGCGTACCCGTATTTTGAAATTAACGATCCGAGCTGTATTTTAAACAAATTCAGAAAATTACGAAAATAGTCTTAAAATGTTACAAATATCCCGAATTAAATAAAAATATAAGTTTCAAAATTTTAAAAACACTTCCTCGGTGCGCTTTATACTGGCTTTTTAATAAATAACGAAACGACGCACGCGTGAAACGACTCCTGAAAATTCCCAAAATAATTTTAAAATTCTCAGAATATTCCAAACTCAAATAAATATGAGTTTCATAATTTTTGAAGGATTTTAGAATTAAATATGGATTTTACCATTAAACATACTCAGAAAATCATTTAAGGATAAATAATTAATGAAATATTGATTTCTCAATTTTATAGAAACCTAAAAATAATTATTGTAATTATAACATCATAAAATCAATTTTAGAAACATTCCCAATATTTATGCAAATAAATTTGCACTAAATTCACTTTTGAAAGTGAAAACAATTCAATACGATTCCAAAATTAATCGTGCGGACAACACGGTACACTATAAATCACATATGGATAATAATCAAACAACACATAGCGGTCAAAACCAACACACATATCTTATTTATTTAATAATTTCCATAATTGCACAATTAAATAATTAAAAAGAATACACGAGTCGTTATAAAGTAGCTCTGATATCCCCTAGGTATCCTAGTCTGGTGGCTCTCTCAGCTGTCAATTCCTGGTGTAACTCCACAATGCGATTAGATGTCGCAGTAATCTCAGCGTTAAGCTGAGCCACCATTTAGTCGTGTATAGGTACATGTATGGTCGCCGGGGGTGGTAGAGGTGAATCTGGGTCGCTAGAGGATATGTCATAAGCCTCGTAGATCTGTGTACGTATCCCCTCCTCATCATCATCAGTATAGGGCATAGGGCTCTGAATCCCTGTGGGTGGGGAAGGAGAGCGAATAGTCGGGTGAGGGTACATCTCTACATCCCTCCAGCCTACGCCATCTCCCTGAGTCATCTCAACGCCATTAGCTATGGGGACAGGAAGGCCAGTCTCCTCCTCTGGTACATCCTCAGTAGGGTCATCGTCTGAATCATCAATGGGTGGGTTCTCTGGCTCGGGAGTAGGATCACGCTCAGGAATCATAACATCATCAACAGGGTCAACCTCCCTCATAGGCTCCACTGGTACCTAACACAATAGGCAAGGTGTTACTAACTTAGAGTCGGAATTCCCTTGAGGGTAAAACTGTCAAGACTACCCGTGTAGCCCGACAACGAACTCGACTTGAGTTCTAATTGAATATTTTATTATTCCTATGTCTACGTATTTTATATCCTATCGTTTCCAAGATTTGATAACCTAAAGCTCTGATATCATTTCTGTGGCGCCCCAAAATCCGGGGTCAGGAATCTCGGAGACCACGCTTTCTAAACTACTACAACCATACAACTTACACCACAATATATAAATACTCATGCTTCACGACCCCACACTTATCACACACACACACACACACTTACAGGTTATTGTCTTGGAAATGAACCATTCATAACTAGAGTGATTTCAACCATCAAGTGAAAATTATTACAACCCAAAAGTGATTAAGTCTTACCGGGGAGTAACCTTTAAGTAAGGCCGGTCCACTGGCCAAATATACGCTTCTTGTTTATTACCTTACATAAGTCATACTTATAAATAAGCCGAACTAAAAACAACTGAAAACTAATCCAGCTTATTCGAACTACCTGTGGTACAACACCAAATAGTCTACGGAACAGCTGGCCATTTCCTACCCATTTCCTAGCTGTGGTTCTCATGGCAGGCATCTTGATTCACTGTTATGTTGTGTCAATTTAAGAAAACAAGTGTGAGCTATAATGCCCAGCATAATAATGTACAGTATGGAAATGACTGTATGATAACCTTACGTAAAACATCATATATGATAATTATGTTTTATTCAAAAATAGTTTTCCCTTGGTGATACATACCTTCTTATGAAAATAGTTCTTTAGGGGATTTTATTATCCTGCGAATACCTTAATCGGAAACCCAACACCTAGGCTTGGGTTACGGTATTGCATCACAATTCCAACTAGAAGAAATTTAACACTCGTTGGAGCTACCGTATACGATGATCAGTCGTAATATAATAATAGTAACCTTTTCTACTAGTAGAAGGACGACACCTTCGTATCTCGGTTATCACCCTTGCCGCATTCGGGCTACGTGTCCCATTTTTGGGTATACACATACTTCACAAGTTCCTGAGTACACAGAGTACCTTTGCCTGCGGTACCTTTGGTAGTCCATCTAGCACATATAGTACCAGAGTCAACCCCTCCCTTGTCCTTTAAAAAGAATTCTATCAATCTCGAGAACTCGAACCACATCGAAGTTCCCCAAGCGTTTTGCTTGTTGATAGAAACAGTTTATCTTACTAAGATATAAATGTATATATGTATATACGTACTTCCGAGATTTTTCGGAGGAAGTACTAAGGATGTGAGTTGACCGTTGTCAACAGATAATTTAATAAGGGGAAAAGTTTCTCCATGAAACTATATTCAAAATATTAAATAAGTCGGGATAATATTCCCCGACGATATGAAATTATTCGAATGATTTTTCGAAATCAGGAAGTATATTTTAAATCATGATCTATGATTTTTAAATCAATATTAAACCCTTTATGAATAATAATTAATTAATAATAATCGATAAATAAATAAACCTCGAATGAGTCTACTCTCTAAAAGAATATTTAAAATCTATAATGTATAATCGGGTTTGAAATACATGATCGTTGGAGTATACTTCTCCCGTAATAAAGGAATAGGTATATAGTATTTATTATTCAAACCATAAAATATAGTTGAGGTAATATGATCGTTGGGAAATCGTTTTAATAAAAGTTCGAGGTATTTTTAATGTTTCATAAGTGGACGTTAAGTCCCTTTAAAATGTACTATTATGGACTTGTAATCGTCCTATAATATCACTGGAATGAATCCCGGGTTTTCATCTTAAAATCCCGACCGACTCTCGGTCTTATAATCATACGTCACGCTTAAAGCGGAATTAAATATTTTATGATATATATTTATCGTACAACATCGCTACATTATGCGAAAATTCAACAACTACGTATCATGGCAAGCATGATATTTATGCAATAATAGTAAATCAATCCTTTCACAACACAACAGTAAAATGCAGTTGGGTTCGTAAACTTGCCTGGGTATCTCGAGGTGGAGGATGCTCTAGGTTCCGCTCGAAATCTATAACCATAAACACAATTCGCTTCGTTAGGTCCCGTTCTAATTTACGGTGACTCGTACTCATGTGCTACTTATTATGCACCCTCTCAACTTGTATTACCCTTATTATTCCTTTAAGTCATTATTCACATCATGGTCTCTTTGTTTTTCTAAGTATCTTAGGTTCATTTTCATTTTCGTCGTCGGCTCTGCTTATGGATTCTACATTTTCTAATCGCGCGGCCTCGGCTCCGATATTTTTATAAAACTTAAAAATCATTATTTTTACTTGAATTTTTATGGAAGTTAGGAAACTCAATATTTTACTCTATGTAAAAATTTCATGATTTATGAACACTTTAAAATGGACCCTTTATATTTTCAAAGTTCGTAATTCGTAGCAGTTTTTGTCGCGTAAATCACTTTTAGTAAAATGACCATAAGTTTTGATCCGTAAATCAGAATCAAGCGATTCAAGTGCCTAAAGGATCCTTATATCATTGTCTATCATAAACAAGGGTTATTTTTCAAGAAACTATAGTTTACATCTCCGGGACTTTCTGCAGAAACTTAAAGTTACGATTTGTTGGTTTTAACGGAATTACGTTTTCGATCGGGGTTTCGTTTATGCCCTAACTCTTAACACAACCACCAAAAATCATAATTTAATCATCAACACATAAACTCCTCTCAATAAAATCATGTGTCTTGAGGCAATCAAGAAACCAAAGAGGAGTTACTATTCATACTATTCACTAGTGACTTTCTTGATTTTATTTCACCCATCAAACTTTGATAAAAAGAGATGAAAGAATTTTCTTACCTTAGTTTGATTGTTAGGAAGCTGGAGAATTAATGGGATGATTTTATCATGGCTAGAACTTGAGTTTTGATTTTGAATTTCTCCCTTCTTTCTTGAAAAGCCGAATGGAAACAAGTGGGGGTGGGGGGTTTATGCTTGCTTCTCTTGGTTGCTTTTAGGAAATGGGGTGATGATATCTTTCCCTTGATTTTTATTCTTCCTAGTATAGCATTCTAGGTTTATTCCTTGTTGCAAATCTTGGGGACAAATCCAAGTAGCTTGCTAGCTTACAAGCTAAATTACATGTGTTAGCTTCCTTAGCACACTATTTGGTTAGCTTGCTTGATCATCCTATGGTTAGCTCACTATTTAATGAAGTAACCATGGTTACTTTCTTACCATGGTTAGTTAGTGCCTTATGTTTATTTAATCGTTTACGCGTTTGCTCGGTCGCTTAAGCGTTTTCGTAGTTCTTACTCGTAAATGATTCGCGACGTAATTCCTTTCGTATTTATTCCTTATATTTTGAATTACCATATTTGAATATAAATCAGTAGGGTTTTAATCTTGTAATTATATTGTGATTCCCGTAATCCTTGATGAGTCTTAAATACGGTCGTTTTTCAAAGTTCATTTTCTTCGAAAACTAATAGCGTT